>NC_056743.1:380299793-380644793 GCF_019279795.1 Protopterus annectens | reverse complement strand
CAGCACGCATCATGTTAGTTTAAAGAAAATATTGTGAAAGGTCAGTTTACGAGAATATGTAGACTTACAGATGACTTTGATACTTATACAGAAGAAAGTGAAATAAAGAAAGAAAAATTTTTTAAAAGAGGATATCCCAAAAACTGTTAGATGATGTACAGTAAGTAGTACAAGAGAAACAAAGTACGGAATTGCAGGCTGCTAAAGTGATAAAGAAGAATGTAAACAGCAAAGAACAGAGTGAGAAGAAAGATTTTTCTTTATCTTGTCTACTTGAGAATTCAGTAGACGAAAACAGCTTAAGTTATTAAAGATAACTGGAAATTCAATATGTACTTTTCAGAACTAAAGAATAATACAGGAAACAGCCCAGTATTTGTTTCAAATAAAGGAAAAAAAATTAAGTAACATTTTGATAGACATGGGCTGACAGCAAGGAATGCTATTAAGTCTCCAAAAGGGATGTACAAATTCCAAAGTTGTAACTACAGCAAATATATGATAGAAGGGGATACAATACATTTAGCAGCTAGGAATATGGAAATTAAGCTATTCAAGAAATAGGTTCATAGGTTCACAGACTGGTACTAGGCTATCGGCCCTAGGGCCTATACAAGCCTAGCCATAACAATTCCCTGGCTATTTCTTCCCACAATATTTACTTCCCACTGCACATGTAAATCAAAATTTGTAGTCTACATAGTGAAATGTGGATTATGTACATCCTTTTATATAAGAAGAACAATTAGAGAGTTTTATATGAGGGTATATGAACATTTGGGTGCTGTTGACAGAATGGATTTAAGTAATGCTTTGGCCAAGCATGTTGCACAAAAGCATGATAACACAAATCCTAAAGTGGATTTAAGTTTTTTTAGTAACTGATAAAGTAAATAATTATGAGGAAAGTTTTGAGGCCAAGGATGTGCTAGATTCAAAAGAATATTGGTGGCAAGTGAAATTAAATGCTTGTATGGCACAGTGGCGCAGTGGTTTGCATTGTCGCATCATAGCAAGAGGTTCTCCGGTTCGATTTTCAGCTAGGGTGCCTTCAGTGTGGAGTCTGCATGTCCTCCCTGCGTTTGTGTGGGTTTCTTCCTGGTGCTCTCTTTTCCTCCCACGTTACAAAGATGTGTCTGGAGCGTTTCTCTCTGGGCCCTGGGTGAAAATTGTCTCTTTCCAAGTCAGACTTTCCCAGTAAACAAATGTTAAATAAATAATAATAAAATAATAAATAAAATGTAAATTTCCAGGCATCAATGATAGGGAGAACTACACAGTGATACTAAAATGAAGGGGTTAAACCATTGAGTATAAAGTGATGTGTCATGTGATTTTAATCAAGTAATGTTATAGGTATTTAAAGCAGGATTTATGGTTGCAAATTTGTCTGATGAAGTTCAACTTACTGAATGAAACACTTACCAATCAACCAATTTTTAAGTAATAAAAGATTAAAACTTTTGAATATAGTGTTTTTAGCCATTTGAGATCGTGTTTTATTGTTTTTGTATACGGAAATTTTGAGTCAAGTTCATGTGGCTTTTTGTTTTTCTAATTATATATACTATCTCAGAGATCACACAATCCCCAGGGAAGGGGCATATTCCTCGGCCCCAGAGACAGACGATCTTGCACACTTGTCGTCTATCTGTGTTGTCAACTAAAGTGTGCCAACAAAACAGATGTCGACCTGTGTGAGTTTTGACTGCTTTTGCTGGACCCAAACAACACACACACACACACACACACACACACACACACACACACACACACACACACACACACACACATGCTTATGTATATGTGCATATATATATATATATATATATATATATATATATATATATATATATATATATATGTTCACATTTATATATACCTATGTATACATACCCCCCAGGCATCCCCAAAGGGCAAAGCATGCAGTGGCATACGCACATACCCTTGGGTGCTCCCACCCATGGTGTGATAATGACAACCCTCCCGGTGTGACACTAATGCTGCTCTCCAGCCTCCACTTGACAGCAGCACTGTACCACAAAAATCCCAAACCCTATTCCCCAAGAAAAGTACACTGGCATTTGTCTGCTTAAGCCTTGACTGGGAGGGTGGAAAAGGAAGCAAGCAAGTAGGTGTGTTTGAGGATATCTCTGCAGATGTTCTGATAGGGAATTATTCTGATAATGCAGTACCTTGTGTGTATGCAGTTACATGCAGTCAGGCTTGGAGATAAGCATGTGGGTCTGGTAGCCTGAGAGGCACCCAGACAGACTGCACACTTGAAGCCAGGACTGGTGAAGTGGCTACTTCAAGGAGGGAGCTACTCTGTGGCAGTGAGACTGATAGTGAGCCCCAACTGCTTGTGAGTACTGATGTTCCCTTTGACAGAGTGACTGCAAGGATAGAGATGAGTAGTAGTACCCAGGCTGACAGTGAGGCACCACTGTCAGAGGATACAAGACTTCCTATGGAAGGGGAGCTGGGAAGGGTTACAAAGACAGAGTTGAGACAGGCTCAGCTCTCAGACCTTTCATTACAAGGCTTGAGTGAGGTAGCCAGGGAGGCACCTGATTCTTAAGGAAAAGGGGAATCTGTATACTGGGACAAATGGTTACTGCATAGAGAGTGGACCCTTGAAAGAGGGCTAGAGGGTGAGGTAATACAGCAGTTGGTAGTGCCCATAGCCTATCATCTGGCACTTCTAGCCATAGCCCATAACATTCCCTTTGCAAGTCATATGGGCATAAAGGGTTCCTATCACATCATGTTGAACGCCTAAATGTTGAAACCTAAATGTCGAATGCTGAAAACCGCAAACAGTCAATTACGCAAATTTTTTCCCAGGTAAAAAAATTCACTTGGCCGTCATCAGGTTTTGTCCTTTTCCCTGATGTAGAGCGATCTCAGAGTTGATATATTTGGTTGGGCAGGCACAGCCCCCCACTTGCTTGTTTTTTTTTTTTTTTTTTGATCAAAAAGCAAATTTTTTTCATGGGGAAAAAATTTGCGTAATTGGCCGTTCGCAGTTTTCAGCGTTCGACATTTAGGTGTCGACATTTAGGAGTTCGGCAATCTAAATGTTTGACACTGTAATACAGCCATGGCATAAAGCGTACCAAGAGATGCATTATGCAGGACTTTTACTGGCCTGGGATTTCCAGAGATGTAACAGAGTACTGCAGGATCTGTAAGCAGTTCCAAAATGTAGGCAAGGCAGGAGACAAAGAAGGAATGCTCCTTTGATACCTTTGCCTGTGACTGAGGAGCCATTTCAAAGGGTAGCTATGGATACTGTTGGGATTCTGAGTACCCTAATTTCCACAGGAAAAAATTATACCCTACTGGTAGCAGATTATGCTACCAGATACCCTGAGGTAGTGACTCTGTCTTCCATTGAGGCAAAAAGGTGGCAAATGCTTCATTAGAGATTTTCAGCAGGGTAGGTTTCCCAAAAGAAATACTAACCGGGGTGCCAATTTCATGTCAGACCTGCTAGCTTGTCTGTGGAAGCACTGTGGGGTGAAGCACCTAAAGACTACCCCTACCATCCTCAGAGTAATGGTCTTGTAGAGAGGTTAAACTCTACACTAAAGACCATGCTACAGGCATTTGCAAACCAGTTTAAGAGGGAGTGGGACAAATATTTACCCCACCTGTTGTTTGCTTACAGACAGAGAGGTGTCTCAGGAATCCACAGGTTTCTTACCTTTTGAGTTACTGTATGGGCATAGGGTGAAGGGACCTCTAGATTTGATTTGTGATGAGTGGGAGGGTGAGTGTGAATCCCACAAGGAGCCTGTTGTGGCATATGTCCTAAACCTTAGGACAAGGCTCAGGGAATTCATGGGCTTGGCCCAGGAGAACCTGGCAGAAGCCCAACAGCACAAAAAGACAAGTGGTAAGGAAGGTAAGTGATGTTAACTACATGGTAGAACTGCTAGGCAGGAGGCAGGGGTACAAAATGCACAATGTTATCACCATGAAACCTTACCATGACAGGGAGGCTCTGGTGCTAAGTATCTGCAGTAGAAGGCAGGAGGAGTCTGAAGGGGATCTGTGGCTACAAGGAGCCAGCCACCAAAATCCCAAGTTACTATGGCAGAGCCTAGGTTTGCAGGCATATGATGTGACAGGTCAGCAACGCAAGGGCAGCTGGGATCTCAAGACAGGGAATGAGGTAATGTATTCACAGATAGGCTCATCCCTCTCAAGCAATGTTTCTCAAGGATCACTTGAAAAACTAGCTTGAGTCTTTGAAGGGGGAAGAAGTGTGATGAAGGGAGATACTGCCAGCCCAGCTATCTGGAATTTTGTCAATAATTATATGTCATTTGTGAATATCAACATAATTCATATAAGATGTTTATGTTACAACTCTATTATGGACCAGCTCCTTCTTACCCCCACTAGAGTTAGCAACATCCTTGACCTGGTCATGACTAACATGGGCGACCATTGCTCCCCACCAATAGTCAACTCATCCCTGGTTAGTTCCGACCACAAACTAATCACTTTGGAAATACACATCCCTGCCACCCCCATCCCCCGCAAAGGTAACCACCATGAAAAACTTCTCCAAAGCTAACTTTGGGCTCCTAAAAACAAAGGTGGCTAAATTCATGGCACCCATGCAAATGGAGAATAGTTGTATGACCGCCGAATCATATGCTAATGTACTGTACGAACACATACACAAATGCATACATCTCTCCATACCCAATAGAATCAAGACGCTCTCCTCCAAAAAAAAAAAAAGGAAGCCAATCTGGTGGTCCCCTACCATAAACAAACTCTACAACAGAAGGAGGAAATTGATGCGGAATAAGGTGAAGTCCCAAGACTGGAAAAACTCCCTTATATCAGCCTCAACAAAAAGCTGAGATCCCTCATAAAATCCTCTAAAGCTAGCTATGAAAACAGAATTGGAGCAGATAGTAAAGACAAGCACAAGGAATTGTACAGTTATGTGAAGAATTTCCATGGCAATACCCAGATTTGCTCTGAGCTACTGGACAATGGTACCTCCTATACTGAGCCAACAGATATTGCCAATATACTGGCCGACAGATTTAGTGCCAACTTTACCCGTCCACCCCCCCCAAAAAAGGACCAATCACAATACCAGTAGATTGCTAGGCACCCAGTATTACTGCTGCACAGTTTAAAACAGCACTATCCAAGGCCAAGAATACATCTTCTATGGGACCTGACAACATCCCTGGCTATGTTCTACATGAATTACAGAGTGAACTGGCACCTCATCTGTGTGCCCTGTTCAATCACAGCCTCACCTCAGGGTTTGTCCCTACCGAATGGCGCACTGCTACAATCATCCCTCTCCACAAAGAAGGAGTGATTACAGACCCTGGGAACTATCGGCCCATTAGCCTGATGAGTCTGATATGCAAAGCTATGGAACGCATCATCATGGACCTAATAAACAAGGATACAGAGACTCTCCAAACTCTGGATCCCACACGATTTGGTTTTGTGAAGGGTAGATCATGCCTGCTCAACCTGGTCGACTTCTTTGAGTCAGTCACCAGAGCTGTGGATGAAGGCAATGTGGTTCATACAGCCTACTTTGATCTGGCCAAGGTCTCTGATACCATTCCCCACTTAGGAATCATAGAAAAACTCACTAAGCTAGGCATCAATCCCTATATCGCTAGGTGGGCTCCAAACTGGCTCACAGATAGAACCCACAGTGTGAAAGTAGCTGATTCCAAGTCAGACTGCCGACCAGTCATGAGTGGAGTCCCACAGGGTTTGGTCCTGGGTCCTCTCCTGTTTGGTATCTACTTCTCTGAAGTCCAGGCTAACACGAAGGGGCTCTGGGTGACAAAGTTTGTACACGATTGCAAGTTGGGAGCTATTATTAACTCCCCAAGTGATGTTGACATCCTACAGAAAGACCTCACTGAGACCAATGACTGTTGTCAGAACCATGGCCTTAATCTGAATGCCAAAAAAAGTGTCGTCATCCCCTTTGGGAAAAACCCAGTTCCCATGTATTACCACATTGATGGTAATCCACTGAACACAGAAGGCGTTATAAGAGATCTGGGAACACAAGTTGACAGTAACCTCTCTTTTGACCACACTGCCACTGTGGTCAGAAAACCCTTTTATGTGGCACATCTCATTACTAAGGGTTTTGCATCCAGGAAGAAAGAGGTCACTGTCTCCCTCTACTCTTCCCTCATTAGGCCAATCATCGAGTACAATATCCCACTTAGCATGTACCTCACTAGACACCTGCAACAACTGGAGAATCCGCAAAAGTACCTCACAAAGAAGATCCTAGGCCTTAAACACTTGTCCTATATGGACAAACTCAGAAAACTCCAACTATTCTCTGTCTCATATCGCCTACTTAGAGGCGATCTCAGCTTGACTTACAAAGCCATGTCTGACCCAGCACTGTTAGAAATGCTAGATCTAAAGAAATCCCAATCCCTCTGCACCACACGCTCCAGAGACTTCAACCTCATTACCATAATCAACAGAACATGCTGGAGGGACAGGTTCAAACCCCAGAGACTCCCCATGCTATGGAATAGACTTCTCATACATGTCAAAAAGAGCACCTCACTGGCCCTCTTCAAAAGAAATCTTGATGAGTGGATGGGAAATAGAACATTCACCCCGGGGATCACTCCAGTGGCTCTACTCGACAGAGTCACTAGGAACTAAGATCAGCTGGCATGATGCCAGGGTAATCCTATGGGCTAGGCTTATAAAGGCTCCAGGGCCATTAGCCTAGTACATAACTATGAATCTATGACTGTATGTCATGTATATATCAAACTAGGTTTGTACAGACATGTGTGTTGAAAAGATATTTTAGAATGTGCTTAAAATGTAACCACAGCATGCCCTACTGGAATAGAAAAGAAATGTACATGCACTATTGGAATTGTTTAAATGTATATATTTTAACAGTGGAAAATGGAACACAAGAGGTTAGCTTCAGACTAGCAAACATCAGAAAAAAAAAGAGCTGAAATTAAATTACTTAATGGCAGCTAGAGAAAGAATGTCTATACTAGGGAACTTTCTGTATTGTCTTGGAAGTGTTTTATTGTTTTATAATTTCCAGCATCTGCCAAAGACCTGAGGAAAAGCCCTTGCATATGTATTTTTACAGATAGATGCAAAATGCTACCAGCTGCCAACAATGGTTGTTTTGGGCCTGGAGACTAGAAGTCATTCTGCAAAGCTAGCCCAGCAGTAATACTTGAGATATTAATTTGAGAGGTCTCTTAGTGAGAGACAGCATTCTGTATTCTGCCTTGGACCTGACAACAAGTAGAAGATCCATTCACCACACATCTGCCCTGATCTTGGCCAAACTACGATTTGTATTAATAGCAACATTACACAGTAAAATTGGACACCCTTTGCTAAGGGCCTTAAAGGAGTTGTCTGGTGACAGTGATAACTATCTTATAGTCTGGGCAAAAGGGGGTATAGCTAGTAAACCTGTGCCAGCCTTTCCCATGTGTGTGTGTGTGTGTGTGTGTGTGTGTGTGTGTGTGTGTGTGTGTGTGTGTGTGTGTGTGTGTGTGTTTGTGTGTGTGTGTAAATCAAATTTCAATGAACATGTCTGTCAGCTACTTGGGCAGGGACACGAAGCACTGGTTGGACAGAGAGGGTGCTGGAGGTTTTGGCTTGGCCACTCAGCTGAGATCTCAACTCTATAGCTGTGCTATTGTGGAGTCCTATTGGGGATATGTTGAAAGAGGGAGAAACCAGCCATGGATTGACTGTGGTCTCTATGTGCTCTTAAGGGAAATTGCACTTGATGCAGAAAGCTGCATCTGGAAATACTGCGTGTACGTCCTCCACTGTTGCCAGTGTTGAGGACTGAGGCTCTTTGATTACTGGTCCAGTGGTGGAGGAGCCACTTAAGTTTCCCCAGCATCTTTAAAAATCCTTTCCCCTCTACCCCATCTGACGTACTTCTTGAATGACAACTTTTGGTTAGTGTATGTTGCTGTGAAGGACCATGGACTTTCTGGCCTTCTGTTCTTTCACATAACAAACAACAAGTCTATTAAACCATTCCAAAGACCCATAACCCCATTTTAATAGAATATGTTTCTTACACAATGAACACCCCATCTTTGGAACAAGTTTCCACTGCATATGAAGCACAGTATCTCCCTGACAACCATCAAAGGCAAGCACAACACCTGAATGGGCAACTGCAAATTCATTTTTGACAACTGGATAGGCACCTGCAAATTCATGTGTGATACTAATATAAATATTATTTTGTCCAGAGTCTACCTTTAACACTACAAGGAGAATGTGTCTAAGCTTCATTCATGGCTCTCCAGCCACAAGTTTAGTCTAAACATGTAAACCTATGACTTTAACAGTAAATGTTTGAACACATTACTGTTGTGACTCTTAGAAGTGGGAAGCATCCTGCCAAGAATAATGTACGTGTGGCCTGTCTACAAAGTGCTGGCACCTTCCTCATGTACTATATGTTTGCTCTTAGCACAAGCAGAAATGTCAATGTAAAAGTGATGAACAGATGCACCAAACAAAGCTTTCGTTCCCCTTGAGTAGGAAGCTGAAGCCTATTGCCCTAAGTCGCCTAATATAGAAAAGGAGAATGAATACCCCACCCTGACCAGAAAAGAGATTATTCAGAAGGATAACAAGGGGGTACCTGCACTGCAATAGTATGTATATGAACATAGTGCAGTTATGTAAGCAAAGTCCCTCTTAACAGCAAATGTTCAAATGATCACTGCTGCAGTAGCCTAAAGTTCAAGGGTTATATCCTGCTAAGCATATAACAGCCAGATGGCTTGCAAAGCTTCAGAGTACATTCCACGTGTTCAAACCATTAGTCAGCTTGAGGCGAGATGACTAAAAATAGGGTTTGTACGTAAAGCCCTTCAGAGCTTTCATGCCAAAAGAGAGGGAGGCTAAAGCCCTGATAAAGACAAGGCTAGGAAAATAATAGCAATAACAATAACAACAACACAATATCATATATAATAATTATAATAATAATAATAAAAAATGTCAACACCCCAGCACAAAAACATACAAAAACAAGGGGAATGGAGGGAGAGGGAGGCTATATGTCAAACACCATGGCATAAAAACATAAAGAACAAGGGGAATGGAGGGAGGGGAGGCTACTGCAGCAGTGACCATTCAAACGGCGCTTAATTGGTGTATTACAATAAAATCAGTACAAGTTAAATATCCAAGTGAACTGGGTCTATTGTGCTTTTAGAAGTTTACTTATACAATTTTTCTATGTTCTTCATAAGGATCACTGCTGTTACGGTAGACTCAGATAAATGGGTAAACTACCTGGGGGGGCATGGAAGACGGTGCAGGAGCCCCCTTAGAAAGGCCCTAGCAAAGCCTGTCCTACACCTGAGAAGGACTCTAGTTCATAGCAATTTGTAAAATCGTGCACAGAGGATCAAATTGCTACTTTTACAATCCAACCCTTCTCTAAAAGCCACAAATTAAGCCAAGGTACTGGTAGAATAAGCTATGACCCTACCTGGAATTGTTTTGTTGAGGTGGGTAAAACAAAAAGTAATAGCAAGAGATAACCACTATGAAACAGAAGCAACTACAGCTGCTCCTTCTTTTTTATTCTGACAAGATAGTACCCGAGTTGTCTGTAAACATCCAACTTAAAAAGGATCCTATCTCTCTCATATCAGGTTCTGTAAGGAAGACAGAGAGATCACTAGCTTGGTTAAAGGAAAACTCAGACACCATAATATGGATAAATGGTACTTTTCCATTACTGGGGCAACAGTTCTTTCGCATTCTGAAACACTACACGGCACATGTTGCAGCGTTTTTTATGTGTACTAAATGGAAAACATTACGGTGCATACTTCGATTTAAAAGTGGGTGCCAGAACACAACGGAATAATAAGTCTGTTGTAATGTTACTTACATTACCTAACATTGCATATTATCATAACCTATTGCTTCCTCAACATAATGACCGTTATTACCTTTTACAACAGCTGATCGAAAGACGTTTGTGTAATGCAAGTAAGCCATCCATATTTATGGCTGGCTCTGAAAGCGAAATAAATAATCGAATGGGGTTGCCACCATTTGAATGCCCAAACTGGGACATTTTGGTAGAAATGTGAGATTTTGCAGCACCAAAATTACTCACGCCCAGTGCAAAGTACAGAACTTCACCTTTCTTTATCAGAAACGTCTCCAATTCTGAAATTAAACCTGTAATCTTTCGATCATGCTGTTATCTTTCCATCGACACAGTCGGTCCACATAATGCATCCCTAAAGGGATTATAGTCAGCAGTAAGAATGGGAAAAAACCTCAGGAAACAGATTAACTTCTTTCTGACAACTGCAATCAATTCCTTCCATACATATCCCTTTACATACAGATTCTGATACAGCCTTCTTAGAAAAAGAATGAACGACCATATATTCATAGAATATGCTGCACTTTTGCTTTTAAGTCCTGCCTGACACCCTTACAATTCTTAACACGATCACCATTACAAATCAGCACATGGTGTTAAACAGGAGCGCTGCCTTTTTTTTCGGAAAGACAATGTCTGTCATTTTGACCCTACTTAGGAAGTAACAGGGAATGTGGTATACATAATGTTGTTCTGCTTTCTCACATGCAGTCAGCCTTATACATTTAGAAATGTTCACACTTTTGAGCTGGGCATATATCCAGAAATTCTTCCTTTTTTTCATAATTTCCATTTGAAATGTATTGTCAGACAAAGTGAAGCCTGTACCCACATCACTAGCAGCAGTGCGATCATTGAAACAGTGTGCTAACATTGCAAGTGCTCATTAAACCTGTTGCCCCAATAACAGAAAAGTACCAGATAAATAAATGATTAGTTCTAAAGGATATCCTATCTGTAAGGGAAATGAGAAAGGATGACCTACCATAGGAGGTTGCAACTCAGATATGCTTCTTGCGGGTAACAGCAATTAAAAACGCTGTTTAACATGAACCTCATGTCAGCCTGATGAGCTGGTTCACACGGAGCAAGAGTTAGTTACATTAACAGAAAATTAGGATCTCATGGAGGGGTAACCCACTGCCAAACATAACCTTGATGGATTTGGGGTTTGCAGGGGTCTTGTAAATAGTCATACAAAAGAATTTAGAGTTCTTTAGTTTTTTTAGGGGGGGGGGGCTCTTCTTTTTGGAAACTCATTGCCGTAACTTTTTAAACATTTGCCTACCAGCAGCTTGTTGGGACTTTTTTCAACTTAAGACAAAAGAGGGAGCATTAAACTTGGCTAGGTTGGAGAAGAACAGCTGAATCAGAGTACCTACCTCCTCATTCATCACAATTCATGTGGACCTATGAAGCAAATGGTCTAAAACATACTTTCTACCCAGGAGAGAATTCAAAACGTCATTTTTAACATCTTCTGTAAGAATTTGAGAATGCAAATAAGTAAACGTCCTCAAATCAATTTCAGTGGCAAAAGCTCTAAAAATGGCATCAGCAAAATCTGATGTATGTATGTATGTATGTATGTATGTATGTGCCACAGAGTGGGTAGCCACTTAAGACATAGAAGCAGCCACTTACACAAGACAGATTATTCCTCAGAAGAAGAAACAAATGCCAAAAACATTTCTCATTTTTCTAGAAGAGGCAAGCAAAAACACAGGCACAACAAAATCACATTTTTCAATGTAAGAATAGGAGAATTACATGGAAAGGGAAACTGGTTGCCCTTTTTTCTTACCATTATGATAAAAAACGTTGATTAGCTTTATACAGATAATATCTCAACTGTCTACGTACATCCAGGCAAAGAAGAAGCAATCTCTCATTTATTCTATGGGTTAGGGTAAAAGGCAGAGAGCAGGACAGCTTAATTAAAAATAAACTCGGAAACAACTTTAGGCATAAAGAAAGGAAGGTTTACTAAGATTAACTGTGCCTTTGTGAAAAAGCACAACGTCTGAATAGATGTAAGGGCCTGTAATTCAGATACCAGTCAAGCATAAGTTAAAGCTACCAGTAAGACAGTCTTCCACATTAGACATTTCAGAAAAGAGCTGGCTACAGGTTTAAAGAAAGGTTGATATAACTTCTCTAAAACAAAATTTAAATCCCAGCTTACAACCAGCTTCTTTCTTGGTGGTCTAACATGCAAGACCTCCATTAAAAACACTTTATCTGAAATAAAAAGATAAGGGTAGGTCCAATAGCTGACATAATGACATGGTCAAAAGGTATACATTTACTAAAAGGTACACTATGCCAGAATTTAGCAAATCACATGTACTGGAGAACGAGGGGTGCTCCTGCATGAGATCTGTCCCGTCCCTATATTGGCACCAAAGAGAAAATCTTTTCCATCTGGACAAAGAATATTTTCTATTAGAAGGTTTGCTTGCCTCTTTCAGAACAGGATACATGCCTTCAGAAAAAAGGGCTTGAACAAAATCAAAGAAACTATCATCCAAGAAGTTAGATTCACATTTTGGATATTTAGATAAATCAGAGATCTTTTGTCCTGTGTGAGACAGTCCACTTTGTGAGGAAGTTTCTGTTGACTGCCCTTAACTAGCCACATGAAAAGGGAGAATCAGTGTTGTCTGGGCCAATAGAGAGTCATCAATAATATCTCTACTAAGCCCTTCCTCAGCTTTTCAATACGTTTGGAAATGAGAGGGGGTTGGAATAAGGAAACTTCTCACTCAAAGAAACTGAAAAGGCATTTGTCTTCGAGGCCTCTTTGGTATTCAAGAAGAAAACTGTTTCAGTTTTCTGTTGAGGCTGGAGGCAGACCACTCTGCATAAGGGATTCCCCACTGGCAGACTATCTACAGGAGACATGTCAATGTAGCATCCAGTAGTGAGGGCACCTTGGGATCTGCTCAAGAAGTCTACCACTGTACTCCACACTGAAGTAATGTAAGTTGCCTGAAGGAATGAGTTCTGATGCATTGCCTTGTCCCTGGCAATTGCATCCAGTCTGCAAAGAAGGTATGACCTTGTTCTGCCCTATTTGCTTATGTACCACATTACAGTGGTGCTGTCTGTCAGAACTAAGATTGCCTGTAAACCAGCTGATTCAGACCATTCAGGCCACTTATGAGACATGTCTTCCAGGATGATGCATTTGTGCCTGTGTTTGTGGTAGCCATAGTCCCTGTATCTTGACCTCTTGAGGGTTTGCACCTGAAAAAGTCTGAAGCATCTGTGGCCACTGTTTGAGAGGGGATAGGAGGAGGGATAAGGACCCTTACATTTGTCCCACCAAACCAGTTCTTCCTTCACAAAGTTGAGTACTGGAACTGAAGAAAATAAAGGGAAATAGTGTTGAGCCCCAAAAGACTTACAGAAACCACTCTCTCTTTCACGTGAAGTTTGGCATGAGGAATAATCAGGATGGAATTCTCCATAATAATCATGAAACCTTGAGGTCTTAGAAAGTCTCTTGCAGTGTATATTTCCTATTGAGAAAGTGCTGATGTTTTAAGAGATACCCCAGAAAAAATGTCTGGGAGATGGGGAGTAGGGGTAAGTTTAGGTTCAGAGTGAAACCCAGGTTGTGAAAAAGATTCACTATGATCCATAAACCAGCTGTCTTTCTAACTGGTTGAGGCTGAGATCCAGCAATAATCCAATTAAGAAAAAAATGTATTACTTAAAAGTCTGCAGTAAGCTATTACTGCAGCAAGCCATTTGATAAAGACTCTTGGAGTCGTAGAAAGTCCAAAGGGAAAAGTAAACTGATACACTGCCCACCTGATCATGAAGGGATTCACATCCAGATCTAGTGAGGTCATTGTTCCCCTGTACTCTTCACTTATCAGACCAATGATCGAGTACAATGCCCTATTCGGGATGTATCTCACCCGACATCTGCAGCAATTGGAGAGACCCCAAAAGTTCCTCACCAAAAGGATAAAGGGACTCCAAAATCTGTCATATGCTGCCAGATTGAAGAAACTCCAGCTCTATTCAGTCGCATACCGTCTGCTCAGAGGTGACATGTGCCTGACATACAAGGCCATGTCCAACCCGGAATTAATGGACATGCTCCACCTCAAAAATCCAAATCCACCAAAACCACTAGAGCAAGCGACTTAAACCTTAGCACGGACATAAATAGGACGTGCTGGAGGGATAGATTTATCACTCAGAGACTCCTATGCTGTGGAATAAAATCCCGGTCCATGTGAGGCAGAGCACCTCGCTGGCTCTGTTCAAGAGAAATCTTGACCTGTGGATGGGAGATCGTAGGTTTACCCCGGGAATCATCTCTGTGTCACTGCTGGACAGAGGCACAACAAACTAATGGGCACAGTATTTTTTCATATAAGGGGTGGCGTAAGCCACAAAAATTTGGGCTAGGCTTATAAATGCCTTAGGGCAGATAGCCTAGTATAAACCTATGAACCTATGAACCTATGATAATGCGATCCAAAGACAAAGAATCATAAATGGATCTTGTGAATGGAAATATGCAAGCAAACGTGTTAGGTCTAGAGAGACAAGGCCAAAAAGGCCTGAAGGGAAAGAAGAGGCAAAGCAATTTGAAGTGTCAACATTCTGAATTTGGGAATGTAGAAAAAAGTGTTTGGTCTTGATAGATTTAGAATAGGTCTCAAGGTGCCCTCTTTCCTCGATACCAGGAAAAGTCTTGAGAAAAATCCTTTCTTTATCTAATGGCATTGGCTGTATGAGCTCTTGAAACAGTAAGTCTGAAATGACTGGAGGCATTGTTTTTTGGGGGGGCTGAGGGTGGATTGTGGAAGGGATACCCACTGGAGTTTGTAACCATGTTATATAATATGTAATATCCAAAGGTCAGCGATTACAGCTTGCCATGCAGGAATGCAAAGAAAACCTTCCCTGCAATGTTCTTTGAAAGGCTGTGGTGGAGGTGGGGGAAGGACATGAGGGCAAGGACAGACAGAAGTTTTTCTTTATATGCTGGATTCGTTAGGTTTGCTTTTGGAGTCTACTTGCCACTTCATCTTAAAATACCCTTTTCCAAATTTCTGCTGACCAGATTTGAAAGGTGTATGAAAAGACATTCAGATGGGATGGATATCTAGTTCTCGACTTTCCATCTCCATAATGTGGAACACTGCCTCTCATAATGTGGAACTAACAGGCAAAATGTGCAACATTTACAATCAGCTTACTAACAACTTCATCTAGGAAGCTCAAAGATGGTTAAAATGAGTTATTTTATACTCAACGAAGGTTGTTTTGCTGAATTAATGGTTCAGTATTATCTGCCATGGATATCAATTACACCAATTCTTAATGGTGAATATGAGAAAGAACTTTTCAATGTGGAACTGCAAGGAATGTAGACTTTTCAAGACTCAAAATGTATAATCTTCCTCATAATGAGGTACATGAGAGTTGCGGATGGATAAGTTAGGAACCGGACACAAGAAAAGCTGTTCAACTCCCTGCATGAGTTTTCCTCTTTATTCTTGTTTTTTTTTTTTTTTTTTTGAAAACTTCAACAGAAGCATTAACAAACAGGAAGTCATTTTTCAGAGTGGCATTTAATAATTTACATCCTTAGGGAAAGATTTCCTTTGCAATATACCAATTGCAGCTGGTCCAAAAGTAGCAAACATAGCATCATAAAAACATAGTATTTTGAGAGCCAGAATTACATCCATAGGATTAGATTTCACATCAGAATTAGGATGATTTTCTAAGGTTTGTTCCATATTACTCAAAAACAGAAACTCAAAATAGAAAAAAAGGAACTTAGACATATGGGTTTTGGAATGAATAGCTCTAAAACCTATGATGGCAGAGATATATGATTTTTTTGTCATACTTGTCAAGAGCTCTGCTGCCTTTATCAATGGGAATTGAATTAGAATATAGAATGGTTACTGATAAAGGTAGTAGAACCAAAGAAATAACAGCAGAATCAGCAGTGGGATTTTTATATAGATAATTATATGTACTGGAAACCCAATAAAACTTGTCTGGTTTCTTAGGGGCCAGAAGCTCAGAATCTGGCGACACTGAAGTAGCACTAAAGACATATTTTAGAGCCTCCATAACTTGACATATAATTAGAAGTTATGTACTCACCATAACGTTCCATCTGAGTAGGTGACTTCATTTGGATGCAACCTGTGGGTATCGGATCCGACCTCGGATCCGAGCCGGCATTTCAAAAGCTTAGGCTCCGAGCTCCTAGCTCCTCCCTCTACCCATAACCCCTTGCCAAGCCCTGACTGACCTCAGATTGAGTTTGCCTATATAATACTGACTACAGTACCTGAACAAAGCATAAATACTCGCTGTATAAAGGTCAGGGGGATGGAGGGGGGGATGGTTGCATCCAAATGAAGTCACCTACTCAGATGGAATGTTATGGTGAGTACATAACTTCTAAATCTGAAGTAGGCAGACTTCATTTGTCTGCAACCTGTGGGACAGAGTCCCCAGCTACCTGAATCTTGGGCGGCCATCATGGAAGGATGTTCCGGAGCACCGCTGAGCCAAAGGATGCTCTTCTCCTGGAAACAACATCCACCTTATAATGAGAAATAAAGGTATGAGGTGAGGCCCAAGTGGCTGCCGTGCAGATATCATCCAATGACACACGGGACTTAAAGGCGGCTGACGTGGAGACTGCCCTAGTAGAATAAGCCGTAACCCTCTGAGGAGCAGGTCTACCTGAAGTGTCATAAGCCTGCAGAATACAATTAGCAATCCACCTCGATAGTGTGACTTTAGAAACTGCTTTACCCAAAGCAAATTTAGCAAAGGAGACGAACAGCTGATCTGATTGCCTGTGACCAGCTGTTCTGTGAATGTAAAATCGTAATTGTCTATGAACATCCAAGGAATGCAATTTGTATTCTCCTTTGTTTGAGTACTTGGGAAAAAACACAGGTAAGTTGATTGATTGGTTGATATTAGATTATGAAGAGACTTTTGGAAGAAAAGATGGATTGGTCCTGAGGCACACCCTATCTGGAAAGAAGGAAAGGTAAGGCGGCTTGACGCATAGAGCCTGAAGTTCAGACACTCTTCTGGCTGAAGTGATAGCTACTAAGAAGGCAGTCTTCCAGGAAAGGTACTTCAGGTCTGTAGAAGCTGCAGGCTCGAAGGGAGGAGCAGTAAGGGCTTGTAGAACTAAAGAAAGGTCCCAAGGTGGTACAATCTCTTTGACTGGAGGCCTCAACAAAAAAATCCCTTTAAGAAAGGTTTTGCACAATTTCGCGTTCATGAGGGGAGCTGTCTCATGACCAATGTGATAATGAGAGATGGCTGCCAATTGTACCTTAATCGTGGAAGAACTTGCCCCTTGATGAAAGAGGTCTGTTAAAAAATCCAGCACTGCCGACATAGGTGCTGAAAAAGGATCCAAACTTTTCTGGACCGCCCAAATAGAGAATCTCTTCCATTTACTCCGATAAACCTGCCTAGTGGAAGGTTTATGAGCCGCCACTAGGATGGCCTTGACCGGTGACGAGATACCGGGAGTCCTAATCAAGGATGGAACTGGAGCAGCCAAGCTGTCAATTTCAGGGTGCGAGATTGGGGACTGAAATTCCCAGAGGGTGGGAGATGAGATCCGAATCGGATCCAGAATCCAGGGTGGATTCACTTTGTGAGACCATACAAAGGGGAACCAGGGTTGACGAGGCCAGAACGGGGCAATGAGAATCATTCTGCTCCCCAAACTGTTGGCTTTCTGCAGAAGCCTCTGCATCAGAGGTAGTGGAGGGTAGGCATAAAGGAGACCGGGAGGCCAAGCATGCACCAGCGCATCTCTCGGGGATTCCCCTGGTGGGGGAAGCAGAGCGAAGAAATTGTCGCATTTGGCGTTTGAGTGAGAGGCAAAAAGATCGCAACAGGGTTGCCCCCAAACGGCAAAAATCTTCTTCACTACCTGAGGATTGAGAGACCACTCGTGAGGGGAAAGAATGGTGCGACTGAGTTTGTCCGCAAGGATGTTGGATTTTCCGGGAATGTGCTTGCTACAAGAAAGCGTTTGGTGGAAATTGCCCATTCCCAGACTCTCATGGCCTCTCGACAAAGGGGATAGGACCTGGTTCCTCCCTGTTTGTTGATGTACCAGACTACCGACATGTTGTCTGTCTGAATCGCAATAGTCCCTGAAGGAAGAACGTTGTGAAGTGCTTGCAACGCTAGGAGCACAGCCCTCATTTCCAGGACATTTATATGCAACAAAGTCTCTGTGGAGTTGCACGTGCCTTGGACAATCTTCCCGCAGAATGCCCCCACCCGAGGCAAGAAGCGTCCGTGGTCACTGTGGCTCGGGAAATGCTGCACAAAAAGGTCTCCCTGTCAGAGGCTCCGGAGACCGAAGCCACCAAAGAAGGGAATCCTTGCATGCTTTGCTGACCGCCATCGGACTGTTGAGAGAGGAACAGAGAGGGACCACTGAACCTGAAGGGTCCATTGAAGAACCCGCATGCGTAAGCGCATGAATAAGAAGCGGATAGCTGCCGCCATCGAACCTAGGGCCCTCAGGACCAAGCTGCTGTCTGAAATGGTTGCAGGACCGCTGCGACATGACACTTCAGGTTGGAAATTCTGTCTGGGGTGAGGAAGGCTCGCATTGACCTGGTGTTTAGCCTTCCTCCTATGAAATCTATAACTTGTGTGGGGTGCAGTAAAGATTTCTCCCAGTTGATAGTGATGCCCAGCCTTGGGGCTATCTGAAGGAAGTAGTCCCTGGCTGAGCACAGAAGATGCCTTGATGATGCCGTCAGGAGCCAGTCGTCCAGGTACGGAAAGACCTGTAATCCCTGGAGCCTCAGGTGGGCCGCTACAACTGCTAGAACCTTGGTGAACACCCTGGGGGCTGAGGTGAGACCAAAGGGGAGGACCCTGAACTGATAATGACTGGCTCCCAGCCGGAAGCGAAGAAACCTCCTGGACCGCCTGTCCATGCGAATGTGGTAGTACGCGTCCTTGAGGTCGATGGAGCACATCCAGTCGTTCTCCCTCAAGAGGGGAGTATAGATTGAAGGGTGACCATCCGAACTTTTGCTTGGTTACTGACAGGTTCAGCAGGGAAAGATCTAAGATCGGTCTTAAGTCCCCCATTTTCTTTGGCACTAAAAAGAACCTGGAGTAAAACCCTGACCCGGTTTGATCTGTGGGGACGCACTGGATAGCTCTTTTTTCTAGCAGCTGTCCGATTTCGATAGCTGCTGCCTCCCTTTGGTCGGGTGGTACATCTGGGAGGCTGCGAGATCTGGGAACTTTGTACAGGGGAATTGTATAACCTCTGGATATTACGCGAAGCACCCAACGGTCTGTTGTGATGGACTCCCAAGAAGTTAGGTGCCTCGAAAAGCGCCCCCCGACTGCCTCCAGAGACGGACAGCCGGGCAACCCTTCAGGGCTGCTGCGTGGGCCTATCAGAGAAAGGTTCTCTGGACCCAAAGTTTCTAGGAGCCCCCCTGCCTCTAGGATGGCGACCTCCCTGTCCTCCTCTGCCACGGGAGGACTGGTTATCCGGAGCAGGTTGGGACTGCTGCAACTTCCGGAACCACATCTTCTTCTGTCCCTTTTGGTTCTTCGAGAAGGACCTCTGGGGAGCTGAGAAGCGGACTCCGACGGCAGACAGCGTCTTCCCGTCCTTCTCACTCTGGACCAATGTTTCGCGAACAGTTTTGCCAAACAAGGCAGAACCATCAAAGGGGGCATTCGCGAAAGTCGCCTTGAAGGGCTCTGCGAAATCACAGTGGCGGAGCCAGGCCTGCCGCCTCATGACTAGGCCTGCTCCGCTGGCTCTAGCGGCTCCCTCTGTAGCGTGAGAAAGTAGCCGCATAGATGTGTTAGAAACTGCTCTAAGAGTGGCCATTCGGGTGGAGTATACCTGCTTGTCCTCACCCAACATGGACTCTGGGGGAGATGCAGCGTATTCTTTAATCAAATCCCGCTGCATCCTGATGACGTGTGCCATGTAGTTCAGCGCTCTCAAAGAGAAGGTTGCTGAACTGAAAACTCGCTTCCCAATGCGATCCATCGAGCGGGACTCCTTGCCCGGAGGATGCATAGAGGGACTCTCCTGGGCCAATTCCTCTTAGTGGCTGCAGCCATCATCATGGCATCTACTGGGGGGCCTTTGCTCCAGTGAGTGCGGTCCGCCGGAGGGGAAAGGATATGGTCAGGACGCTTGGGTACAGGCTCAACGGTGTCCGGATCCTTCCACGCTCTGGTGGATATAAGGTCCACCAGAGGGTCGGCAGGAGGGGACACCCAAGAGGTAGATGGGCCCGCCTCGAATGCCTCCAAGAACACAGACCCGCCTGAGGAGGCCTTGGGGGCAGACCCCCCCCCCCCTGATCCTCAACATTTCCATAATGTCTCCAAATGAGACGTCTTCAGGGGGTGACCTTGGGGAGCCCTCCCCTTCATCCAAGTCTGTGTCTTCGGTAACGGACTCGGGGAGTCCATGTGCCTCCTTTTGCACTTACGCTTCTGAGGTACTTCTTCGGGGGGGCTGTCCGAGGAGTACTCTTCCGCAGCTGGATGTTCCAAGGGAACTACTTGGGACATTGAGGCGGGCTGTCCCTGGGACCCGCTGGTGGGAGCCTGGCCCAACTGCAAGGGAGTGCGGGATGGAGCCGTGGCAGGGACCGGGGGTCCGGAAGTCCTCAACAGTGCCCTTTCCACTACGTCGAAGGCCGAGGGGGAGCCAGCTTCTCTGAACCCCGAGAGCCGACCCCCACTCGGATCCGACGCACGGATCGGAGCCGGAGCCGAGACCGTCGGATCCGAGAGACCAGTGTGCTCCGACCTAGATGGAGCCGAAGACACACCAGCTCCCTCGGATCCGAGGCTCGGTCCTCGGCTCCGAGAGGTCGGGTCCGGCACCAAGCACGCAAGGGATGGGACGGATCCGAGGTGCGCCGACCTATCGGATCCGACCCACCCCCGGATCCAACTCTGCCCGGTGCCGACAGCTCCGAACCCATGGTGTGAGTCGGAGAAGGAGACAAAGGCGAAAAGGGTCAAGCCCTCCCGGATGGGGGCTAGGAGCACTCCCATTTGCATTTGGGCCTGGATGAATTTCCTCATCATCCGGTCCATGTCTGCTTCACTCATGGAGAAGGTAGATCTAGTCGAGGCCACCAAGCGGACCTAGAGAGCCTTGGGGACCTCGCTGAAGGGCTAGCCTCCTCCTCCTCGGGCCCAGGAGAGAACCGAGGGGAGTGGAGCCAGGAGGAGGGAAACTAGAAGGCACAGGAGAGGCCCGCTTGGATGGAGGAGCCGAACTAGAGGTTTCAGCTCTCCATTTGTGGTGCCTCTCCTGTGCCTCTCCTTCTTTTCTCTCTCTAGAAGACTCTCTCTCCTCCGGCATCTTAGAGGGAGGTTGAGTCCCAGCCGGTGGAGGAGAGCCCACAGCAACTGCTTGCTGTGTAGAAGGGGCAGAAGCCAAGCGGTATCTGGAGGAGAAGTCCCGCCAGAACCAGCTTCGACCTCCGCTCCCTCAAAGCTCGGGGGTTAAACCCTGCACAAATGGTACAACCAGATGACAGGTGTTCAACCCCAAGATTCTTAACACCGAGTGTGGCCATCCGCCGGGGACAGCTTATGGCCACACTCGGTGCACTTAGAAAAAACTGCCTTATGGGATTCAGACATACTCTAGCCCTAACAGGCCTAAACACACACAAACCACTCAAACTACGCAAAACCCGGAAGAAAAATAAAAGGTAGAGGAAGGAAAGCCTAACAGACACACTTCTATTTAAATTAATCAAAAAAGGTTAAATTTTACAAAATTTTCCTGTCAGAAAACTTATCTGCACTAGGAGCTCAAGGAATCCGTCGCAACTTGAAAGCGGCAAACGAAATCTGAGGTCAGTCAGGGCTTGGCAAGGGGTTATGGGTAGAGGGAGGAGCTAGGAGCTCGGAGCCTAAGCTTTTGAAATGCCAGCTCGGATCCGAGGTCGGATCCGATACCCACAGGTTGCAGACAAATGAAGTCTGCCTACTTCAGATCAATAGGTTTAAAACAAAAGCTCACAGTTATCTTTTCTGAAAGTCAGAAACCTCTTAACACTCCCACTTAAAAGTCTTTCATTTTAGCAATAGTGTCCCCAAAGGAAATTTCCTCATTAGGTGCATCAGATGATAACGTGATACATGCCTCAAGTTCCCATCCAGTGGGAAGAGGAATTTGAGAGGCATAATCTAGCCCTTCAACTGCTTTCCCTTTTTGAGGGTGGAAGAGTTTTCAGGCAGAAAAGACTCAAAGGACTGAACTGTTTTAAGAAAGACCTTAAGCAAAAACTGATCCGGTCTTCCTTATCTGTTTTTCTAAATGGAAGGGATTAAAGGTGAAAAATGTATTTTGTTTTTTGAGTCTTTCCTAAGACATATGGTCTTCAAAGTGGTAGTTATAGGTCTGTCCTCCCTTAGCAAATATTGGATGCCTTCTCTGACTAAAAATCTGTGGATGCCTCCCTCACCCTCAGATAAAATCATTCTGTGTTATCCCTTCCTGGTTGTATGAGATGAATATTTGATCTTATCAGACAATTAAATATCCTGATTGTCTACTCTGTTTGCACAGAGGAAAAAAGTCCTAACTACGGCTCAGTCAACCTGGATTTAATGAGTGGCTTGAGTAACTAATGGAGCAGAAGAGAAAGGATAGGCATGCCCACTCTGGTTGGGAGGGTGCTCACTGATCCCTAAGGAAGAGTTCTACTACCTGTGTAACGGGTAGGGCTTAGCATAATAGTTAAGGTGTTTATCTCACAGACACAAGGTACAGGGTTTTATTCTCACCTTTACTCACTTTCTAGTTATCAGCTAAGTGTATAACAGTCTGCAAATTGATTGCCTAGTAATTACCTATAAATCTAATTTAAGGAGGAGGGATGGCATAATGGTTAAAGTCTTAACCTCATACATAGAAGGTACAGAGTTTGATTATGGCCTCTGTATTGGCTAGGCTTATAATGGTCTGCAGACTGATAGCCTAGTATTTACTTATATACCTAAGAGGAGAGATGCCCTCAGATGCAGTCAATGAACATGAGGGGTATGGAAAGAGAGTGAAGAAAAACAAATTAATGGAAGCACAGATGAGCAGGGGCAGGACTATCTTGGGATCCACGACCGGCAACAATGGAATACGTCGGAGGAGGGTCAGAAGACAGCCGGTAGACCTGTCATGGATGTGGGCCACTGCGGGCTGGGCTACTAAACATGAGGTCCAAAGGGACAAAAAAAAATGATCCACAATGGCCTCCAAAGGGGACAAGAGAAACAGACAGATGAGCCGGGGGCTGTGAATGCATCTTGGTGGAGTCATCACTCTTAGTCCAAAAGGGAGTGGAGGACATCTGGTTGGCATCAATCATCTGTCTCAAAGCATTCATTTCTTTTTTTTTAACTGAAGGGGGAGATCCATAGAGGAGGACGATTATGCCACAGCTGCACACGTTGAGCCCTGAAGATGTTTGCTCTCTAACTAAATCAGAAGGGAATGAAACCTACCCCTAATAGTCTAAGGGGTGGATGACTGACAGCTACTCTAAGGTTTAACATTGTCTTCAACTTCTAAGCTTCTAAGCTAAGGTAACAACCGCAGTGGGGGTCCTTGCATACACCTGACACCCACAGTCACAGCCTCCTTTTATGACATATATGAGAAACTTTCACAGAAAAAAGAAATCATAACAGAAAAGGAAGGGTCCCCAACAGGGTATTTATCTGCCCGAAAACACTTTTGAAAATGACTGTATGGATAAACTAGACATAATGTTGACAAAAACTATGCATACATGGACTAACAGTAAGAAAGTTCTGCATTTTCAAGCATTTGTACATCTGCCTATACTAAGGGTGGAAGTACAGTGTGTGAGGAAGGCACCTGAGCTTTGCAGACAGGATAGACATACGGTATTCTTGACAGGATACATCCCATCTGAAGGGTTACTAAAACAGTTATTTTATGAACCACATACAAAGGTGCCATGGCCTGACTCTACAGTGATACTAATTTTTCAGAAGGGACAGTAAAGCTCCACTTTCATGAGTACCATGTCACAATTTTTTTTTAGTAGAAAGCCCTATGTGCAATTATCCCAAGACTACTGCATCCCATACTTGTTGATAACCTTGTATATACCTGAAATATCCACAGTCTCCTATTTTTTTACATACTTGCTATTCATATAGATTGTATATTGTATCTCTCACAGACTTGCTCAGGATACGTAATTTTAATTTCTTACTATACCAATGTAGTTTTCCTCTCCAGAATTCCACTCAATAGGGGTGTTTATCCAGGTGGACTATCCTTCTTAACAAAAAAAAACAAAACAAAATTAAAGCAAAAAAAAATGAATGAATAGGTAAATGAAATATCACCCCCCTGCTAGTGATTCCTTATTATCTGTTCTAAGATTACAAATTATATTTATTAATGACATTTTAAGATTTGGGTATACATATTATTTGTGAAGTAGGTTGGCCACTCCTTATAGCCTCATAGGTAAACACTAGGCTAGCTGCCTTTATGGGTCATTTTAAGCCAAGCCAGTTTCCCTTTTTGTGCTTGAAATAACCTATCCAGTTTGGTTACAGATTGGCCTTACCCATGCCATGGTCGATAATTATACATTATCCCTAATGAGGATAACTGGGATCATACTATAGAAAATTTGAGGGGACCCATCCATAGGATAAAGCATTTAGGTGCTGCCTCTTTCCATTAGTAGACCAAGGCTCAGTCCTGGGGTAAATCTTCTGTTTCCCATCCATAGATCTAAGTTGTGCTTGAATACGGACAGGGATGAACTTTGTTTTATGAGGATGGAGAGCCTGTTCCACAGCAGTAGAATCCTCTGTAAGGTATACCTGTCACTCCAAATCACTGTGTAGATGTTGTAGAAGAGGTTTAGATCCCTAAACAGAGTATTTCTGATTCTGCTTGACTTGCTGATGTGCAGTAAATCCATGAGTATTGAGTCAGAGAATGCCTGGTATACCAGACACAGGTCACCTCTTAGCAGTTTGTCGGTCCCTGTAGGGTATGTTGTTTAGACCTTGCATCCTTTAAATATGATATGTCTGTGGGCGTTCCAGTTATTGCATGTGTCTGTACTGATTCATGCCAAAGGGGGCGTTATATTCAATGACTGGCTTAATGAAGGCTGAATAAAGCGGGGCAGTGACATCCCTAGACCTAGACACAATTCCTTTGTTTATAAGCTGTGCAATACAGAAGGACTTTCTTACAACAATAGGCACATGTTGGTCGAATGTTAGGTCATTGTCCACAAAAGTTCTCAAATCCTGAACAACTCAGTCATCTCTTAGGGGCATACTGTCAATGTGGTAGTTCCATGGTATAGATGACTTCCCAAAGGATACAATAATGCATTTTTTGGCATTAAGTTTCAATCCATCATTTTGGCACCACTAATTTATCTAAGACAAACCTTCTTGCAGGATGGCTAATTCATCTGGGGATTCAATGACCACCTCTAACTTGTAGTCATCTTCAAACTTAGTCAGCCAGAGCCCTTTGGTATTGGCTTTTACTTCAGAAAAGTAGATGTCAAACAAGAGAGGTCCCAGCACAGAACCCTGGGGGACTCCAATGGTGACTGGTCTCTTTGTGTAGGTAACCTGCCCTATTTTAATTATGTTATGTTAATTATGTGAGCCAGCTGGCAATCCAGCAGGTAACACAGGACTTTATTCACAGTTTATTTAGCTTTTCTACTATGCCTAAGTGGGGAACTGTGTCAAAAGCTTCGGTGAGGTCAATATATGCAGTGCATACTGTTTTGATTTCATCCATTGCTTTGGTGACCTTCAAAAAATCCACCAGGATAAGTAACCATGACCTGCCCATGACGAACCCAAACTGATCCTTACAACAGAAAACAAATCCTTACATGGACAGCTGAAATCCCTTAGTAATACTACTGTATCAGTTATGTTCAGGAATTCCAGATCATTTAGGTCTAGAGTAAAAAAATAGCGTACAGGGAAAGAAGCAGGAAGAGAGTTTTGAGTATCAGCATTTTGAATTTCCAGATCAACAGAAAAATGTTTAGCTTGAATGCATCTAGAATGGTTCTCCAAGTTCCTTCTTTCCTAGGTAAAAGAAAAAGTCTCAAATAAAAACCTTGTCCCCTTTACTTTGAAGGGACTGGTTCTATAAGACCCTGATGCAGTAACCTGGAATGATTTGAGGCAAGAGATGAAATGTGCCTTTCGAAGGCTGAGGGATCCCTAATGGTACAGGATGGGAAGACCACTGGAGTTTGTATATCTGCTTTATGATGTTTAGAACTCAAGAGTCTGTGGTTATTGATTGCCATGTAGAAAGGCATAAAGTAAGATTCCCTGTGATATTCCAAAGAAGGCTTGGGTAGGGAGGGGAAAGGAAGCAATGGTAATCAGACGTGCTTCCTTTGGAAGGTGGATTTTTGAGACTCATTAGATGTCTTTTTGCCTTCATCTTGCCATTTCTTTTTTGATGCTCTTTTCCCAGACTTCTGATGAATTTGAACGGCTTACACAAAAAGTATGGATCTGGATTATTTTACTTATTTACTTCCATTTCTTAATTGAGATGGTTTGACAAGACAACAAGTCCCTTTTCAGTGGAGGCCTGGGAAGAAACGATCCTAACAAGTACAACAGATATGCAGACTACATACAGCAGCTATTTATAAAGCGGATTACAACACACACACACACATTATATATATATATATATATATATATATATATATATATATATATATATATATATATATATATATAAATATAAACATGAGACAGAGAGTTACTTCACTACCCCATATCCCAAGTGTGTGTCTCCATCCAGCTACTTCACTCTACAAAATGTAAAACAAACACATATTCCTTCTGCTGCTCGCACTACCTAAAGAACTTGCACAGCTGAATTTCACCTGCAGTTGGCAAGAAGTACACAAACAACAAATAAAGTTAAATCTATGTAAGGCAATATGCAAATAACTTAATTTAAGTCTAGTGTGCATTGTTTTGTAGTGTTGAATCTGCTGGAAGGATATCCCCACCCCCACTCATGGGCCTTTTACTGCTGAAGGTGAAGCTACATTAACACTTCAGCATATTTCACTCTTATCAGTGTAACATATCCATGGAAAGACACTGAGAAGTCCATAACTATAAAATTAGATGCTGTGACTTGAGACAAGTATTTAGAGTTCAGACAACTTGTCTTTTGTATCCATGAACATCCTACCTCACTGATTGTTCATGGTGGTAAACCATCTGGGCAGGGTTCTTCCTACTCACTCCCCTCCGCTGCCCTTCCCCCATATCCCAGCCTCCCCAAACACCGCCACTCTTCTCCTAAGCAAACCACTCCCCCTCATTCCTATGATCCAATTACATAAAACCCAACCTTGTCCACACCCACATTTCACGCACAACTTACTTTCTTTTATTTAGCCAAACTTATTTGCTCTCACTTACATCCATCCACTTGAATTCACATGTCCACTACTATGCATCTTACTCTACTCTACCATCACAATACAATCACCACCTCAAACTATCTTAAATTACCTCCAGGCTTACCACCTTCTCTTCTACTATACACACAAACTAGCAATGCACCATAATTTTATTACTGACCAATCACATCTCTCCCACCCATCCTTACCTCAAACTGCAATGTAAAACTCCTAATCACATTATCAAAGCCCACTCTGAAGTCCAAACATTCCAAACTTACCTTCAGCTGCACACATATCACATAACAGTCTTTATTTACACCTGATACTACATTCAAACACTCAAATTCCACTTTTACTATTTTTAAACCCACTATCACAGTTGACATGCTCCCTCTAACGTGCTTAGCCTCTTTACTCCTAATTCTCAACCTCACTACAACTATATCTTTGCATATACCCACACATCAACAACCTCGTCTAACCCTCTCCCCAATAAACACAGCTTCTCACATATCTCCTCCCAGCTTTTTCCCTATACCCTCCCAGTCTATTCAAGCCACAAACTGGACTCCTCACTTCCTATGAAGCCACACTTGAGACCAGTACTCTCACATAGGAATAAAAAGCACTTCCCATGGTACGCATTGCCTATTACTTATCTACTCAAATGTGGAGACATACATCCTAACCCTGGCCCACCCTCTAATCTTAACCACAAGAGTAACCCCAAACATTTAAACATATTTACACTTAACCTAAGAAGTATATGCAATAAAATACCCTCACTGCATGCCTGGATTGATCAAAATAAACCTGACATACTAGCCCTTACTGAAACATGGCTCCACCCCAATGTAAAAGACTCAGAAATAATACCGCCAGGCTTTGCAATAACCAGAAGAGATAGATCTAAAAAAAAAGGGGTGGTATATCACTTCTATATCCCTCTACACTGAACATCACACCCTATACCAGTAATATATCCAATCTTTTCCAGTGCTGAGGTACTAATCTCCTTTTTGAACCTCAATATATCAAAATGAATTTGCATAATAGTAATATATATCCCACCAGGTAACAATATACCACTGTTGGTAAATATTTTATCCCGGACAGCCCAAACAATAAACCTTAAAACAATAATCTTAGGAGGCGTACATATAGACTGGCAAACCATAGCTTCTGACTCCCCCACAAATAGTATAAATCTGCATGGTTTTTCTTAGCTTATCAATGTTCCAACAAGATACAGCAAAGATCTTGCCTGCCAATCCACCTTAGACTGGATTCTAGTATTCCACCCTGCTAAGCACCCCTCTTCTCGTACACTGCCTAGCTCACTGAGCGATCATCTACCAGCTTACTCCCTTAGAACAAACTCACAAAAACTAAGAGTACACACTATAAAATCAGTTAGGAACTCAATTAATTTTTGTCAGCATAAATTCAACAATCTCCTACAAGAAATAGCCTGGACACCCCTTAAACAGCTACCCCTTAATGATGCTGTACTCTCTGTGTCTTTCGGCTTTTCCCGGTTAGGGGTTACCACAGCGGAACTCTGGTCTGCTAATGATTAGTAGATGATTTTTACGTGCCGAGTTATCAGCCCTGACGCACAACCTTCAACGAAGGTACGCCCATTCACACGTCTCCACGCAGAAGATGCTCTAGCTGAGAATCAAACCAGACAGCGTCTTACTGTGAGGCGACAACACTACCGCAGCACTATAATTTAATAAAACCTTCCTTCAGATACTTAATAAACTAGCTCCAATTCGTATGAAAAGAATCAAAAAGAACTCAGCACCATGGCTCTCTAAGGAATTTAAACACCTGATGAAGCAAAGGGATCTAGCCTGGTCAACCTGGAAACAAAACAAAAAGGAACAAAATCATGTTAATTTCAAAACACTACGTAACAAAGTGACAAAACTAATCAACAGACATAAGAAGTCATATAATTCCCAGCATCAATTCCAGCAAAAAAACAACCCCAGTAAATTTTGGCACTCCATATCTTCTCTAATTAACCCTGGAAATGGAGAGCACACCCTATCATCTGATATCCCTCTAGCACAAATAGCCGATAACTTTAACAAGCACTTCATAAAATCAATTTCAGACCTACTAACTAACACCCCTAATGCTGGACCCCCCCCCACCCTTAAACCCATTCAGACACCAACCCCAGGCCATCGCCTACTTCTAACCCTGTCTTTACTAACCTCCATACTCAACAAAATGTCATACAAACCCCATTCTCATTTCAGCCCATACCCACTGACACCTTTAAAAAACTGCTACAAAACTAAAACCCTTCTCTACTTCAGCTGATAATCTCCTCCCATACTACCTTAAAATGGCGGCTAACTCAGTTGCCTAGCCAATCAGTATCCTTATAAATAGGTCTTTATCCAAATCAGAAGTACCTACCATAAGGAAACAATCTCACATCACCCCCATCCACATAGGAGGCAACTCTTTTGATCCATCCAATTTCCATCCTATATCCATCTTCTCACCCATATCCAAAATTCTCGAGAGAGAGGTATCCACCAGCAGGTAAGGCAATACCTATTGCAAAACAATCTTTTAACCAAAACCCAACATGGCTTTCAACCTAGCCACAGCACAGCTACAGCCCTATTATCTTTTACAGATACCGTGAACAAGGCTAGAGATGCAGGATGCTATACAGCCTCAGTATTCCTTGATCCCTCCAAGGCCTTTGACACAGTGTCTCACCTCTTACTTTTGAACACAGTCTAACTTAGGCTTCTCACATAACACAGTAAAATGGTTTCAGAGCTACCTCAAAGATCGTAAACAAGCAGTGAAATGGTACAACAAACTCTCACCCTTTCTCCACAACCCTACTGGAGTCCCCCAAGGCTCCATCCTAGGACCCCTACTCTTCAACATTTTCACAAACAACCTTCACACAACCTCTCACTCTGGGACCCTCATTCAATATGCTGATGATTCCACCATAATCTGCACTGCTCAATCACTACCAGAACTACTCTCAAAAACTCAAAAGTCCTTTACAGCAGTTGAATCCTGGCTAAAAAATGCCCAACTCTTTTTTAATCCAAAGAATTTATTTTTATTTATTTATTTTATTTTACATTTGTTGACCGGGATAGTCTAACTAGATTTATGTCCATTTTCAGTAGAGTCCCGGGGAGATAAACTCCAAGAGATTACTGGAATACTAACATACAGGTACTAGTTGTTATACAGTTAAATACTACAAATTTTAAACAGTTCAGGAATCTTCACAGTTTATACAAAAAAACATGTTACAAGCATTAGATAAGATATTTTAGACTTTATGTACAAGACTTCATTAGTAACTAGAAAGTAATTGTTAAACAAATGCATACTTCAAGTTTTAACAGTTCAGCAATGCTCACAGTTTAAACAATACTTATTGTCTGCCTGAGGTAGGATGCTTTAGAATTATATGCAGAAGAATTTAACTAGAGATAATTTAAAATACCTATTAGGATAAGATATGTTTTTGCCAAGGATAGGCCTTGATCTAAAAAGACACAGACAGAGCAGGAATTAGGTCTTAAGAGAGGGTATTTGGGATATAGTATGAGATTAGTCTGGATTTGTACAGGTACATAACCAATGGGTTTTAAGATAGAGTTTCAGATTGTGTTTAAAAATGTAAATGAAGACAGTGATGTAAGTTCAAGGGGGAGTTGGTTCCAATACTTTCTAACTGCATTTAAGAACAGAGCATCTCCTGCTATGTTATTAGATTTTCATGTTGATACAAGTAGCTTATTAGATGAGCATAAAGTTGAAAGGTTCTTATATTGGGTAATGAGACTAGCAAGTATTGGGGTATTGGTAGGTTGGAAAAAAGGTTTTGTGCGCAATGGTGAGCTGTTTAAAGTGAATCTGATTCAGAAGCTCTAACCAGCCTAATTGTTTCAGATTATGGCAGTGATTGGTCCTAAAAGAGGAAGCAGTAGCAAATCTGGCAATGCTGCTGTAAGCGTTGGCTAGCTTGTTAAGGTTATTTTTTGACAAGTTAGTATATATGGAAGAAGCATAAAGAAGTGTGGAGATAAGGTGGGAATAGGCAATAGTGGTTCTGGCTAGTAGGGAGAGAAAGGGTTTTATCCTATAGAGGGAGCCAAGTTTCCTGTTGACAGTTTTTATGGTAATGTTGATATGGGTTTCAAAGTTCAGGTTGTTATCAATGGTTACCCCTAGAAGTTTAGTTGTTGGATCGGGAGATATGAGTGTATCATTATTGGATAAGACTTAAAAGTTAATTGGGAGTGATTAACGGGTAGGAGTGAAGAGGAGGAGTTTGTTTTTTTGGGGGTTCAAGAGGAGCCAACATTGTAGAAACCAATTTTCTGTTTTATTGAACATTGTCTGAGTTAGAGTCTGTAGCTAGAATTGACAAAACTAGTACTCTTTCATCCCAAAAACACCTCCCTTGTCACTGATCATTCCAACATCCCTGCATCTGACAACACTGTCATAGAAATAGTGCAGGAAACCAAAGATTTTCTTTTACTGCAGAAACCAAAACTACCCTTGCAAAAACATTTTTACTTCCCTCTCATCTTTACGTTGCCTCTATCTTAACTAACTTACAAAATTCTACCCTAAGCAAGTTGGAACAGTGCTGCAACAAAGTTGCAAAGTTTGCCACAAACTCTAAAAATCACACACACCACTGTAAACCACTCCTACAATTAAACTGGCTTGAACTACCCAACCAGCCTGCTTTTGTTCAGCTATCCACCTTGCACAACCTTATTTTCAAACCTACTGCCTGCCCTGCAGTAGCCAATCTACTCACACCTTACACACCAAGTCGATCACTACGATTAGAAGACAAAAATCTCTTAGCTATCTCAAAACCCACAAGAAAACCTGGTCACTCTCTGTCTCTATACATTGGAATTCACTACCTCTAGCTACCAGGTTTATTTCTGGCCAAACCCATTTAAAAGCCTCATTAAAAATCATCTCAAAAATACATGGCTGTGCTCCTGCATAAAGCCTGCCTAATGCTCAGGTCTTCCTGTCACATTTCAATCCCTCACAGACTGCAAGATCCTAAAGCTCTTCTAACTCCTTCTTTGCTTCTATACCATATCCTTAAGCTACTGCCGAGGCTTTATTGCTTCTCTTCTTCTTAACTCTCTCTTGCTATATGTCTGCATCACTAACTTTCTGGCTTATATTTCTACATCATGTATGATGAGAGTGACTATTATGGTCTGTAATGTTTTAACTGTATAGAACTGTTTAGATGTGTAGTAATATATTACAACATCTTGTAGCAGTTTGTTCTTTCAACTTATTTTTGTATAGTATTTCTAATGTAATCTTTATTGTATTGGATTATACTGTATTTGTATTGTACTGTATGTGGAGTTTTCTCCCCGGACCTCTGCGGAAAACGGGTTCTGTAGACCCAGTCAACCACACCGGTAAACAAATGTCAAATAAATAAAATATAAAATACATATATATCCGCGGTGGTGCAGCGGTAGCGTTGTTGCCTCACAGCAAGAGGTTCTCCCATTCGATTCTCGGCTGGAGTGCGGGGAGTGCCTTCTGTGTGGAGTCTGCATGTCCTCCCCTTGGTTGGGTGGGCGTTCGAAAGACATGCGTAATGGGCGCGCCTTCGCTGAAAGTTGAACTTCGAGCTGGCACCCCGGCGTTCGTGAAAAATCTACTGCCAGTCATTAGCAGACCGGTGTTCCGCTATGGCGACCCCTAACCGGGAAAAAGCCGAAAGACACATCAACAACACAAACACACACACACATATATATATATATATATATATATATATATATATATATATATATATATATATATATATATATATATATATGGGATCCAGTCACTACAACAAATTCAATGAAACATAAATTCACAAGTGCACTTTTGTGTGAAGATAAAAATAAGAAAAAAAAACAAAAACAGTAGTTATAAATGCATGCAGTTTGCATGTAATCTTAGTTGTAAATCAACATTTAGTGTTGATGTACAAATAAGCAAATTGGTGCTGAGATCGTGGTACAGTGAGGATAAGGGAATATTCCTTTTCCCCACTGTAGTGCGATCTCGAAGTGAGAATATTAAAGTAGGGGGTGTGGGGGGCTTTTTTTGTGTGTTTTTTGTTTCAGATAGGGCTCCGGTGACTCTAGTTAAGCGAAAGCGCAGTTTCGTTGAAGTGTACTTTCGCTGAAGTGGGGATCTGCTTTTCTTATTCGAACAAGTGTAATTTCGATGAAGAAAAGTAGAGCCATATATATATATATATATATATATATATATATATATATATATATATATATATATATATATATATATATATATATTTATACATACATACATACATACAATACATACACACACACACACACACACACACACACACACACACACACACACACACACACACACACACACACACACACACACACACACACACACACATATATATATGGGTTACCTTTAGTTAATCAACAGCCCACTCCATTGAAAGCAACTTCACCGACATGGCAGAACATCGACAATGGGAGAACTGACGTTTCCCACATGGTAAGTTACCATTTGGTCATCAACCTAAACTTTGCCCCTTACCCCCATGGCATTGGGTTCTTGGAGTTGGAATATTTAGTAAAGGTGGTGTGGGGGGCAAAGCCCCCCACATCGGTGGGTTTGTTTTACTGGTAGTTGTTGAATTCGGGATGGCCAAACGGTTACGCACCATGAGGGAAACGTCGTCCCTCCTGTTGTCGATGTTCTGCCGTGTCGGTGAAGTTGGTTTCGATGGAGTGGGCTGTCGATTAACTAAAGGCAACCCATATATATATATATATATATATATATATATATATATATATATATATATACACAGATAGGAGTCTAGGACACATGCTCGACTAGCATATTTCTGAATCACAAAACATCGAACACACATACATGAAAGCACTCAACATCGAAAAGCGCTTCTGTTTATGTGTAGTTCAAAGAAAAATCTACGTTTCCGTCCCCCTGCACCCCCCACACCCACCACACTTTATTATTCTCACTCCGTGATCGCATTACAGTGGGGAAAAGGGAATTTTCCCTTACCCGCAATGTAGTCTGATCTACGAAACAGGCACACATACACAGAAGCGCTTTTGTGTATGTGTGTTCGATGTTTTGTGATTTGGACATATGCTAATCGAGCATGTGTCCAGATCCCACACATAGATACCGACATCACAATGAACATATTAAAAGTGAAGACATTCAAAGTGTTGCATTAAACATATTGATCTGTACATTAGACATAACTGCAAAAGGGATTAATCCATATAACAACATTTACAAACCATTAACAGGATAGTTCCTTTAAAATTTGGGAATGTGAGATAACATGACTATTTAATTCCATGAGTACATTTACCTCTCTTTCCTCTAACTTTTCAAGAACTTCAGCAGAGGTCTAACTAAGAGAGGCATTTAACAGCTAAGGTTTCACATCCTCTTGAAAGAACTCAAGTCTTATCCAAGCATTTCTTTTCATAACTTTCCCACTTGCAGCTATCCTGGAGACAGTATCCACAGCATTATAGTCATATTAATGTTGTCTGACCACCTGAGATGCAGCGTTAAGCATGCCCACAAAGACAGACTTTAAGTCAATGTTAAGAAGATTGACCATTTGTTCCAAGTTACTCATAATAGATACAATGATCTTGAGCATATAAGCTTGGTAATTAATGGCACTAGAGGCTAAGGCAAAAGAAGTGCACACTGTTTTCTCATACCTATCAAGAGATGCTGTCTTTATCTTTAGGAACTGGGTTAAAAGATGGAAATATTTTCTTGCGTGGATTACTTTCGAATACTTAGTAATGCTGTACAATTATATATTTTCTATTATTACTTTTTGTTTTGTTTTGACTTGACAAGTTTATCTTCGCTACTTCTACTACTATTGTCTGATCTGATTAATATACAGTGATTAACTAGAAATATATGGACTGAAAATCTTCCACACAGAGAAGTTTCTTACACTGTTTTGTTTTTGGACCCACTACACTTTAGTGTGTTGTTTTGAGACTTTGGGGATACCACGGAGATTACTTGTTTTTTGTTGGTACTTTGGTTTCTGAGACCAAGGTTTTTGTTCCATCAAAGGATCCCTGAATTGGTGTGTAATTCCAGCATTTTAAGACATGGATAATGACAGGCTAAAAGATTTACTAACTGTACCAATCTGGAATGATACAGAAGCAGATCAGATACAAACGGATACAGAAAATGGTCAGGGAAGAATGGGCCCAGAAAATATGAATTCAGAGACGTTTTCTAAACTAGAAAAGCAACTGAATCGCATGCAGGGTCTCTACTGGGAACATATTTATTTACAACAAAGCATAGATAAGAAGAGACTATCCTGGGGACTTAGATTGAACAAAAGACCAATGTGGAAAAGTATGGATGATTCACTTTCTAAGGAATGGGAAGATATTTTAGAGGATGCCAGCTACAAACTTATTCGTCTGCTAGTAAGGAACAACCTTAGTGTGCAGAAAGCTACAAAGGCTGACATCACATCTTTAAAAACAACATTGGAAAATGAGAACCACAATAACCTAGAAGCTAAATTTGAGCTGCTTAAAGAAAGAGTGAAAGGATATGAGCAGTCCATTAAAGAAAGAAAGATTAATAAAATGAAACGAGATCAACTGGACAAAGATGATCATGGGAGACTTACTAGGGGGTACAATAATAATAACAACAACAACAGGAGAACCGACAACAGACAAGGTTTTAGTTATTACAGAGGATATAAGGGAAAGTATAACCATGCCAGCAGACTTCAACGGGATTTTCCCAGGGGAGATCCTCGCACAAAACCAGACAGGGGCACAATACAGTGACCACCAGGAGACTGCCCCTCCAACATTTCATTCCCCACAATCCCAATCCCCTCTGGCTATCAACACTCAGCAGAAGCCTTTGACATCACAGAAGGATCAGGACAGGAACATAAGACACAGCGGCAACCAGAACCAACAGAGAGTTCTACAGGATGAATTACAGGACTACCAGGACAACCGGGACCACAGACAATCCAGCTACCAGGAGCAGCAGCACCTTCACAGAGACCAGTTTCTTCAGGAAGACCAATATCAACAGCACAGACATCAACCACCACACCATTACCAAAGCCAGCACTAGTACCAGAACAAGAATGATGACCACCACGAGAGCCCCAGAGCTTGTCCCTCTTACTAGGTCCCCCCATACAACAGCCACAGTGAGGAATACTACTACAACCCACCGAGATTCCAGAAAGCAGAGGACGAATTCCAGAGGTCTCATACTCTATCCACAACTCCCAGGGAGACAGGAGAACCAAACAGTGGACAGGGGTGAGGGAAATACAACACCTGGGCAATCCTGACTGGAACTCAGACTACAACCCAGGTCCCAGGCTCAGACGGAGGAACCAGCCACAATAACAGGTACAATAACAACAACAGGTACCACAATAACAGGTGCTCCACTTATCTGTTAAAGCACTGACTGAAGAGGAAAAAAGTGTGTTGTCCAAAGGACTTACTTTTGTACCAAGCTGCAGGAGTGAGGTTGCTCAAGTACTGATAGACCTTAAAATGTTTGTGAGGAAGCTCAACTTAAGGGTACAGTTTCATGGCAAAAGTAATGACACTGAAAATAAGCCTATTGATGAAGTTATAAAAAGGCCTAGCAGCTACTGTCCACCACTACATCAAACACTAGCTGCTTTCGAAGTGAAATGTGAGATGGATATCATGAAACTGCTTAAAAAACCTCTTGCTTGAGCTAGGCAATGATAAATCCAGGTGCGGAATGAAGGCAGACAAGGGAGGAGGTATACTTGTGACTGATACCACTAGTTACAACCAAAAGATAGAGAACATGCTGGAGGATAACAGATTTTATGAGTTATTTACCATTGATGACATAAAAAGAGCATATGATTTATGGAACACTAATCTCACCACATTATGGGAAGAAAAACTTATCAATGAAAATCTTTATAATTATTTATGGAGACCATGCCCACGTTTACCTTACTTTTTTGGCATACCAAAGCCACACAAGAACAGAGAAGACCCACCTTATAGACCGGTGGTAGCAAGTGGAGGTTCCCTTACTGAAGCCACTTGCCATTTACCTTGATTACTTGCTGAAACCTCTAGCAGAAAAGAATTAAGTCATACATAAGAGATTCAATGGATTTTTTGAAGAAAATAAAAAACATTATAGTGGAAGCTGACAGTATTTTGGTAACTACTGATGTGGAATCCTTGTAGACAGTGCTCCCTCACAATTACTGTATAACAGCAGCTATGGAGTCTTTTAAGAAACATAATCAGGGTACACAGGCACAACTGCAAAAGTTAAGCAAGCTCATTAATCTTTTACTGTACTTCAATTTCTTTACTTTCAATGGGAAGCACTACAAACAAAAAACTGGTATAGCAATGGGGACTGCCATGGCTCCCAGCATAGCTAACATAGCCCTGGGCAAATGGGAGGAGGACTTTGTGTTAAACAACACAGACTACATGCAGCATATCACATGCTATTTACGTTTTATTGACAATGTCTTTATTGTGTGGGAAGGTGACACCTTGCAGCTTGAAGATTTTATCACTTACCTCAATCAAACAACCCCCTTCCTGAAGTTTGCCTCTTCCCATAGCTGTACTTCAACCACTTTCTTAGATATGCAGATTTCCAAGGACACCAACAGTAACAGAATCACCACTGATCTATTCAGAAAACCAACGAGGGTTAACTTATTACTCCACAGTAAAAGTCTACATCCTACAAAAACCAAGTATAATGTAGTGAAGTCCCAAGGGTATAGATTAGCTCGTATTACCACAGAGATGGAACCATTTTTGAAAAACGTGAACAACTTAGGGAATGATTTTCTAGTCAGAGGCTATGAAAGTCAGATGTTAAAAAACATCCTGGAACCCATTTTAGAACTGAAAAGGACTGAAGCACCTTCACTCAACCACCCCAGTTGAAAAATGTTAAGTAATTCCACAGAGAATAACAAATGCAAAAATAGCTGCATCCTGACATACACTTTGGATTATCACAGTATCAAAAATATTATTGAAGAAAACTGGGACATTGTCACAGGAAACCCTTTTCTGATTAACATCTTAGATGAAGCCCCATCATTTGTTTGTAGGAAGGCCAGGAACATTAGAAGTTTTGTTGAATTTAAACCTAGACCATGTGAGAAAAGCACTAAAAGATGCGAAACGAATTGTACATTTTGTATATTTATACAGCAAGGTGATCATTTTTATTGCCCTTATTTAAAGAAGATCATTAAAACCAGTGCAGGGGGTGACTGTAACACTAAAACAGTAATTTACAGGGCACTGTGCAATGAACGTGATGCATTCTATGTGGGCAAGACTGTAAATAAACTTAAGCGTAGGATTTCATGTAATCTGTCAGAAATCTGCTCTGGATGTAAAAATAATGCACTAGCCAAACACCTTTCTCTTCATAAAAGACACACAGGTTTTAAGTTCCAGATCCTGGATCGCATGGACATAGGTGATCTTGAAGGAGACATCCCGAATATTCTGGAGAAACATGAACTCATGTGGCAGTTAAAGCTGAACTCTTTTAGGAAGCCTGGACTAAACTACTACTGTTCAATTAAAAGTGCACTGGAACTTAGAAAATTGCCACATTGTTTACATGACTAATTGTATTTTATTTTATTCTACAAATTAGTTTTAAATACCATTTTAAATCAGTTGAAATTTAAGTGTATATTTTGTTTCCATCATCATACATACATTTTTTCTTATTTTTATTTTTTTCTGGTTCTTTTTTCCACTTTACTCAAAATGATGTGTAATAACAATACTAACTAAATATACAATTATATAGGTATTTACAGATCTTGTACACAGACCTGAAGAAGTCTAGAAGGACGAAAGTGATCTTTGTTAACAATAGGTTATGAAAACAGAAATTGATTTTTACATGCAAAATGTATATGTATATATGTATATATATTTTTTGATTGCCAAATAAACTAAGGTTGATATATTTCCAGCCATGTAGTATATTGTCTTGGATAAAATCACAGACTTAATAATCTACTTAATAATTTGTGTGGTGTTTCTTCCCTTTCCTTTTCGGTTAGGGAACTCCAAGCGGAACGCTCCGGAGATAATGAGTTACATGCTGGCTTGCCGGGCTTGGCTTGCAACCTTCAACCTTCAACCCTTCATTCTATTCACCATCGTCACACAGTAGACGACGCTTTGAGAGAAAATCAGATGGGCAACGTCTAACTGTGAGGCGACAACGCTACCGCAGCACCACCACCGCAGTTTAAATAAGAGGTACCACATCATTATAAATTTTATTTAAAGTACATAAGGGTTATATATTATTATGACAGCTACTAAGTAGGGCAGGACCAGCTTGAAAGTCACACTGATGGGGGAAGGGATGTGAATTTAACATGTGTACCAATAACACTTTGTTTTACAGCACAATAAACTACTCCCATGCCTGATAAAAAGTAGATATATATTTAGAAAGCTTGTGAGGAAATGATTACTCTATTTTTGTTTTACTTGGATCGCTTGTCTGTGTACTTAATAAAGGATTTTCGACTGGAAACAGATTGCCTGCTTTGCTTGGATTACTTTTGAATACTTAGTAATGCTGTACAATTATATATTTTCTATTATTACTTTTTGTTTTGACTTAAGACGAGTTTACATTCGCTACTTCTACTACTATTGTCTGATCTGATTAATATACAGTGATTAACTACAAATATATGGACTGAAAATCTTCTACACAGAGAAGTTTCGGGTGGTGCAGCAGTTAGCGTTAGTTAGCCGCCTCACAGCAAGAGGTTCTCCGGTTCGATCCTCGACTGGGGTGCCTTCTGTGCGGAGTCTGCATGTCCTCCCTGTGGTCGCGTGGGTTTCCTCCAGGTGCTCCGGTTTCCTCCCACATCCCAAAGACATGCTGTAGGTGGATTGAACACACTAAATTGGCCCTGGGTGTGAGTGCGTGTGTGTGTGTGCCTTCTGTCGAAGGTTGGGTGCCGGGCTGGCAATTCAACACCGTAAAACTCCACTGCCAGTCATGAGCGGACGGTGATCCGCTGTGGTGACCCCTAACTGGGAAAAGCCGAAAGACGAAGAAGAAGAGAAGTTTCTTACACTGTTTTGTTTTATAATAATTAAATGACACAATATACTAACAATTTCTAACATACGTCTAAACTCATATCTCTCATTCTAGTAAGTGTATTCATATTCAACCGACATTTCAATTACAGATACTAAATTGTACATACAATTTTAAGGCACATACATATCTGATTCACAATTTACAGTGCAACAGTGTTTTAAGGTATGAAAATGTAATATTTTCTATATTTTGTATAAATTAAAACTGTACAGCTTTTGCCCCTCTACAACATAAACTCCTATTATCTTACATTATGTATGTAGAGGTAATGTTTCCTGTACTTTTTATCCGTAACAGCTGTGCAGGTTTTTCTCCTTGGGCTTCCTCTAAAAATGGGATCAACCTCAGTTGGGCTTTCATGGTAAACAAAGATGAAAAAATAAACAAACTACCAAATTTCATAGCACCTTTACTGGCATCTACAGCAGGGTCAGAAAAGGGATTTTTATAAACATACTTTTGCAGATCAGGGACCTTATAAAACCTACTCATTTTTTAGGGGTTGAAGGCAGAGAATCCAGGAATACAGAAGCAGCCGAACAGCATCCTCTAAAGTCTCCAGAACTGAAGGTAAAGTTACAGGCTAAGGGGGTGTCCATATTCAGCAATTTGTAGTACCCCTTCTGGGAGTCAAAAACTTCTTTATCTTTCCATATGAGAAAAAAATCATTCATTTTTGTTGCGTCACCAAAGGAAATTTCCTCATTAGGGGAGTCAGAGGACAAAGTATCCTCGGAGATTCACAACCACTGGAAGAATTAATTGTGCAAATTGGAGAATTTCTCTTCAGAAGAGGAAGGAAGTAGTAAAAGGAAAAGAAGTGGGTAAAGAAGACTGAAGGGACTGAATAGCTTTAAACAGCTTCTTCTTCTTCTTTTGGCTCTTCTCAGTTAGGGGTCACCACAGCGGATCACCTGTCCGCTCATGATTGCAGTGGAGTTTTACAGTGTTGAGTTGCCAGCCCAGAACCCAATCTTCAACAGAAGTCACAGCCTTTGAGCAAAATTATAACAATTTTCCGTGCTCTCTTTCTGAGAAGGGGATATGTGTTTAGAGTTTTCTGTATGTTTCTTAGGAGTGTCCAGACATATGACCTTTGAGGTTGAAGCCACAGAACGGACCTCAGAGAGTGACACTTGGATGTCTTCCCTCAAAAGAACATGGCAAACACCTACCTCCGCTTAGATAAAACAATCCTCAGTTCTCCCTCCCTAGCTGACAGCACTGAATGAACAGAATGACAGGCATGCAAGTGACCCTGTCCATAGCTACATCCAACTGGATTACGTTAGCGGGCCTAAGAAAAACAGACTGGTGGAATGGGGGGGGGGGGGCTGGCTGAAAATGTGCTTTGCTAGAATTATCAGCCAGAGACCACACAAGAAAGTTAGATGTACAGTTATCACTCTACCCTCTTTCAACTCTTTCTTCTTCACCTGATGGGGGAGATGCGCTGTAGAGGAAGACAACTCCACAGCTATTCATACCAAGTCTATAAGACATCTATTCTCAAAAAAATGCTAAGGAAGTTTAATCTATTCCTGAAGCCATTTTAAGTGTAAATGACTGGCAAAAGGAAAATGACCTAATATCGTGCTATGCCTCTAAACAAAACACATAGCTAGAGTTGGAGTCTCTATACAGAATTTGTCACTCACAACTACACTTTCCTTTTCTAACACACATATGTTTGTACAAAAGTGAATTAAGAAAATAAGACAGGTCCCCAATGGCATACTTATCTGCCTGTAATCCATATGTGATGCCAACAGCACAGAAACACTAGATGTGACACTGATGGGAGTCTGCAGACTACCTTCAAGAAAGGTCTGGGTTTTTGTGCATCTGTACTTCCCTTATATATTAGCATGTCCTCTCATTCTGACAATGAATCATGCTAGACTTTTCATTGTCTGATACCTTAAACCTCCTGTAGTGGGGATCCACTGGACATTTACTTAATTTAAATGTGTTTACTGGGAAAGTCTGAATGTGTAATAAATACCCATTTTCAACAGAGGCCTGGGGAGAAAAGCTCCAGACAGTAAAATAACATCAAATAAAACACTAGTGCAAATGTAATTAAAAAAAGGTCATATACAAACAGTTCTGTATTGGAACACATAGGATACAATCAAGCATGAGGAGACATCTGTGATGTAAACATAAAAATAAATAAATAAATGACAATTAAATATGACAATCAGTATATACGAAAGGATTAGAAATACAGTCTGCTAGGCTAGGAAATAACAAAAATATACAAGACCACCTTAACAGTGGGGGGAGGTGGGTGTTAAAAGGTATTGATAGATAGTATGTTGAGAAGTTACGTTAGTAAGAATGTAAAGTATTTGTTATTACAAATCACACAGGAGAGGTGCATGAGCATAGCTGTGAGTTAGTCAGAAATTGTTTGAGACGAGACTTAAATACATGTTGTGACTGAATTTGGGATAGAGTTCCATAGTTTAGATATGCAGTGTGAGGATATACTTTGCCACATACTTTTTTTGGTTTACAGATTTCAAGCAGGTTTTGTCTTGAGAGTTTAGAGGCCAATTTGGGAGATAGTGATGAAGTACTGAGGAAACAGTAGGGTAGGTAGATGGGTTATATACTATTTTATGAGTTAGAAGAAGGTGCATATGTGCTAGTTGATGTGCGAGTTCTAACCAGTTGAGACCACGTAATGCAGAGCAATGGTGACCCTTATGTGGCAGGTTAGCTGCAAATTAAGCTATTTTATTACAACATTGCTTCAGTTGTGATTCAAAAGATATGTGGATCTTGATAACATAACAGGTGAGCTATAGACAACAGAGGGTAAAATATAACTAACTAGGGTTATTCTACTAGAAGCAGTAAAAATATTTTCCTCTACATAGTAGACCTAGCTTTTGATATATATATATATATATATATATATATATATATATATATATATATATATATATATATATTTTTTTATCTTATTTCATTTTGTATGTAAAGATCATACTTGTCATTTATGGTGACTCCATGCAATATGGTATGGGTAACTACTTCAACAGCTGTACTGTTTAAAGAGGTTATGAGGTCGTTACTTTTTGCATTGGCATGGGATTAAGTAAAAGATAGTTTTGATGTAGCCACAGTTTGGCTGAGTTGAAGGCATTTTGTGTCATGTATTGTAGTTGTAGTGGCCTGTCAGATGAGCAGATGAGAGCCGAGTCTTGAATCATCTGTATACTGAAAAAGGCAAGCTTGCTGATAGAAAGTATAAAGATTATTGATGAAAATATTAAAGAGCAGTGGACTGAGAACAGAGTCTTCAGAACACCCATTTTAACTAAGACAAATGGAGACAAAGAAGAAAAACATTTAACAGATTGATATCTTTCAGACAGGCTGTTAGAGAACTATAAAAGAGTTGGTTTGGAAAGGCCCAGACAGCACATTTGAGTCAGACGTTTCTCATGTGACACTGTGTGAAAGGCTTTTGAGAGATGAAGAAAAACAGAAGATATTAACTTTTCTTGGTCTCTTTTCTTGTTAATGATGTTGGAAAAGTTGTGCAAAGTTGTAGTGGTGCTATGGTCTGGTCAGAAACCATGTTGTGTTGGGGTTAGGGGATTATTATATGCAAATGGAGGTCAATAAAAATGTTGAAACATGCATGTCAGTAGCTAGTGGCATTTGGCTTTATTGGCCTGAATGTATCAGTAAAGACTTAAAAAGTAAGAAAGTCATTGGCATTCAACAGCAGTGTAGCTGAAACACTACGTCCTTAAGGGGTCATTTGTGTATATCCCACAGGCCTCTATTACAGGTAGTTTAAGGTATTAGACCATGAAACCTCTAGCTAGTCTGAGCTTTCCTTACAGTTTTTACTGAATGATTTGTTTGTGGCACTTTTTTACCCCTTTGGTTTGGATGTTAGTTGGGATATTTTGCAAGCACCTTACTGTTTATGGGCATCAGCTGGATTTAAAGACACTGTATTTCTAAAGTACAGCCAAACAACCTACTTATGCTGTGCTGGTGAGGTCAATAAAAAGGTCAAAACATGCATGACCACAGTGGGTTTGGCTTTACTGGCCTGAATGTATCCATACACTTTAGAAATAAAAAGCCATGGGCATTCAGAAGCCGTGTAGCTGAAACATGATGTCATTAAGGGGTCATTTGCCTCTCTCAGTTTTTCTTGTAGTTTTTACTGACGTGTTCTAACAGTGGACATATGGCATGTAAGGAAGGAGTCTGAAGCTTTGCAGATTGTCTGGAAGTATGGTATTCTTAGCAAGATATGTCCCATATGCAATGGCTACTACGTAAAGCTGAGGAGGAGAAGGGGTACCTTGTATGAGCAGAAGAAAAAGAACATTAGGAAACAGGTGTCTGGATACCCACCACAAATGCAGGGCATCTAGAGGCAGGAAACCCATTTGCTAACCAGGAAAATCCACTGGACATATAGTCTCTTCTCAAGGGCGATCCAGGAACAACGTCTGGTTAAGTAAGTTACACAAGGTCACACAGCAGGCAAATGGGGACTGAGGGGAAACAAACCCTCAGACCTCATTTGCCTACAGTGTGACCTTGAGCAATGTAAGCAAAAGAGGGCTGAGGGAATCAAACCTTGTACCACTATAGCTGGCAGAAGTAACCCTCTGTGCCAATAGCCAGATGAACTAGATTTTGCTTGTTCCCTTTACCTAAAAAGTGGTTGTTGCTTCAGTGAGCATATCAAGTTAACAGTTTTATTGTGTTATTTTTCCTTAGGGCTAGAAACAGTATCATATAAAAACCTTGTGTCTTCTTCCTACTCTGGCACAATCTTTAGCCTCCTCATTTGGATGGCCCAATAGCATGGGCTTTATTAGATCCGTTTCTTCTCTTGGTATTAGGGACATGACTAAGAACATTAGTCATTTTTCACAAACAGAATCCTGCAACTTTGTCAAGAAAAAACTTCTGCCTTGTTTATATGCATCATTGCATGCGCATCCGATTGTAATTCTGTATTTAGTATATACGTTTATCATTTACCTTATGGTCTGGGGTCATGCCATAAGGCCATTTCACCTACTCTGTTAACAAATGAAACAAATAAACAAACCAAAAGGACTAAGCATAGCAATGTTGAAATTCACACTGAAAGAAGTGAAATCAGTTATGGGGTTGTACAGCTCAAGCTATGCACTGCTTAACTTGTACAATCTTAGCATACAATCTTAGCACACAAACATGGATAGATATATAGCCAAACCAAACAAAAATATCGGCATACAAATATGGTTATATACCAAGCAAGCAAAAATCTCATGTACTGGCAGTTAAAGCTGACCATATGCAAACATCTACAACAGTCTGGGTAAGTGACTTCATTACAACCCCTTCATCTGAAATACCACTTTCTGTAGAGTTTGGTGCACTCTTAACATTACCTATATATTTTCTTATTATGCAGAGCAATTTATCAACCCACAGAGCCCCACAACAATAGGCTATTTAATGTTTGCTAGCGTTTCTGCAGACTTGTCATGGGCCATACCACACAGCTTGCACAACCAGTATCCCTCAGTTAGTATTATTTTTAGATATAACAGACCTCCTCCAATGGACTGTATTAAGGTATGGTTTCTGTTCTAATTTATCTACAACTACCACCATCAGCATTAAGCTGTTCTTAAAACAGTTAGTTATGTACTCACCATAACGACTGATGTATGTGGTCCATCTCACCTACATTCCTTACTCGCGGGTCTCGGCTCCGATTCGGCCAAATTTCTCTAGCACGAAGTCTCTAATTGGCTGGGCTAACCCGGTATCCCAGGATGCACCTTGCCCTAGCCCCAGATCTTGTTTGCAATCATAACAATCATAACACTCATAACCCATACTCAATAAACACTGGAAGAAAGTCCAGCCAGATAAGGGAACAAAATCACTGACCTTGAAGGGTCCACAGAGCCAAAATTCTTCCACTTCCTCTAGGAAGGGGGCAGGTGGGAGGGTACGTAGGAATGTAGGCATGATGGACCACATACATCAATCGTTATGGTGAGTACATAACTAACTGATGTTATGTGGTCCTATCTCGCCTACATTCCTTACTCACGGGACAACGTCCCCAGCACCTCTATCCTGGGAGGCTCATAAGAAGATACTCCTGAGAACCATGGAACCAAAGGAAGCCCGGCCCCTAGAAGCCACGTCCAGCTTGTAATGAGTAATAAAAGTGTTGGGAGAAGCCCAAGTGGCGTAATAGCTTGTAGCACAAGATTCAGGTCCCATGGCAGTACAGGTTCAGAAACTGGGGGACGAAGTAACCAAGTGTCTTTTAGAAAGGCTTTACAGAGTTTGTGGCCCATAAGAGAGGGCTCATAAGATGTGTGAAAATTGGAAATTGCAGCCAACTGTACTTTAATGGTAGCGGGCACGGATCCCTGATGGAACAACATGGCTAAAAAATCTAAAACCGATGGAATAGGGGCTGTGAAGAGCACCAAACCTTGGGCCTGAGCCCAAATGGAGAATCTCCTCCATTTGCTGGAATAAATCTTCCTGGTGGAAAACTTATGAGATGAAGACAAGATGTGCACCACTTCAGGTGAAAAGGAATATCGCCTGACTAGTGACAGAAGTGGAGCAGCCAGGCTGTCAACCTGAGAGTTCGCAGGGATGGATGAAGTTGTCCTGACATGTGAAACAGGAGGTCCGGCACTGGGTCCAGAGTCCACGGACCGTCCAGTGCGTACCGTTGAAGAAAAGGGAACCATACTTGTCGAGGCCAGTGTGGAGCAATAAGGATCATCCTGCTTCCCAAGGATATGGCTTTCTGTATCACTCTTGGTAACAGAGGAAACGGAGGGAAAGCGTAGATCAGACCGGGGGGGGGGGGCAATCGTGAGCTAGAGCTTCCCCTGGGTGATTCCCCCTGTGGGGGGATCAGAGTGAAGTACTTGCTGCATTTGGCATTGAGGGGGCTGGCGAAGAGATCGCAGCAAGGCTAACCCCATCTTTTGAAGATCTGAACCGCCACTCGGTTGTTCAGGGACCACTTGTGAGGCATTAGCATAGCTCTGCTTAGCCTGTCTGCTATCACGTTGGACTTCCCCGGAATGTGCGTTGCCACTAGAAACCGTTGGGAAGACACTGCCCACTGCCACACTTGCATGGCCTCTCTGGAGAGAGGATAAGATTTGGTTTCCCCCTGCTTGTTCAGGTACTACACTACGGACATGTTGTCCAATTCTTGGCTGCTGTGCGTCCTGGCTACGTGTGTATCCCTACACTGTTTGGCCCTGATTTTCCCCCTGTGATCTAGCCTGGGCGGACTCCTAGTCCTGCCTATATTAAGACAGTTCATCCAATTGGCCAAGCAATAGCAACTACTCTACAGCCTCATCCCCTTTCGGAATTCGAACCAAGAAGATTGCCAGGAACTGTTTGGCCCTGATTTTCCCCCTGTGATCTAGCCTGGGCGGACTCCTAGTCCTGCCTATATTAAGACAACTCATCCAATTGGCCAAGCAATAGCAACTACTCTACAGCCTCATCCCCTTTCGGAAGTCGATCCAAGAAGATTGCCAGGAACTGTTTGGCCATGATTTTCCCCCTGTGATCTAGCCTGGGCGGACTCCTAGTCCTGCCTATATTAAGACAGCTCGTCCAATTGGCCAAGCAATAGCAACTACTCTACAGCCTCATCCCCTTTCGGAATTCAAACCAAGAAGATTGCCAGGAACTGTTTGGCCCTGATTTTCCCCCTGTGATCTAGCCTGGGCGGACTCCTAGTCCTGCCTATATTAAGACAGCTCGTCCAATTGGCCAAGCAATAGCAACTACTCTACAGCCTCATCCCCTTTCGGAATTCGAACCAAGAAGATTGCCAGGAACTGTTTGGCCCTGATTTTCCCCCTGTGATCTAGCCTGGGTGGACTCCTAGTCCTGCCTATATTAAGACAGCTCGTCCAATTGGCCAAGCAATAGCAACTACTCTACAGCCTCATCCCCTTTCGGAATTCGAACCAAGAAGATTGCCAGGAACTGTTTGGCCCTGATTTTCCCCCTGTGATCTAGCCTGGGCGGACTCCTGGTCCTGCCTATATTAAGACAGCTCGTCCAACTGGCCAAGCAATAGCAACTACTCTACAGCCTCATCCCCTTTCGGAATTCGAACCAAGAAGATTGCCAGGAAGTATGTGCTTCTGCTGCAAAACCTTTATTACCTTATTGTTTAAACCTTGCTAGCTGCTTTACTCTACTCCCTGCCAGGAAGCCAGCAGCCTAAACCCCCCTCGCTCCATTTCCCTGCTCTTCCCCCTCATCCTGCTCCCCGAATTACACCAGCTCTCTTCTTCCTCCAGTCCACCTTGGTCCAGAGGTTATCCTAGTGGACTAAGGCGCACTTCTGCAACTGTCCACTAGATGGTACCCTACCCCCTCTATAATAGACTTATTTTCACTCTATAATAGACTTACTTTCACTCTCTTCAGGCTTTCTCTCTAAGCTCTAATTTTTCTTCTTCTTACTTTATCTCCTATACTCTCTTAGCCCATTCTAGCTAGACTCTTCTTCTCTTCACTCTCTCCTACATTCTCAAAACCCACTCTTATCTTAACCTACTTGGTTCCCTCTACCCCCCATACTGCAAACTTACCCCTCTGCCTCAATGTTCCACTGATTGGCTCTTGAACCTCTCTAGCCTTCTCTGGTTCTTCCCGCTCCATTCGCCCTGTGGGCTCACTCCGCTCCCCTACCCTGCCCCCAATTCCCACCTGCCCCCACCACCGCTACATTTATACCTAACTCCTCCTACCAAATCCCTCATCCACTCATAGACCTCTTACTACTACCCCTCCCCTATTCTATAACCCTATCACACTCCTCTCTTAACTATCCATCCCCCTTGGTCTTATCATACTACACTCCTCCTCCCATTTCCCCCATCACTTCTACTCCTCCCACCCTAAACCTACACCACTTTTGACTTAGCCATCCCCTATTCCCTGTTATCTCATTAACTCTCCTCATCCTCCTTTGTAACTTCCCACCTTAACTAGTACTTCATCTTCCTCACCTTACTTCTATCTCGTCCCCACCCTTTCCAAACATGCCCTCCCAACATCCCTACACCATCCGACTCCCCTGCTTACTCCTCATCTTACTAATACTGCTATACTATGTGACCTCCTACTCTCATACAGCCCTCCAACTCCCTCCCCCTACCCAAACTACCCCTACCACTACACTGCAATCTTCACTACTCTCTCACTTTCACAACATATCCTCCTCTCTTATCTGTCCCAATCTACTGCACCTCTTCCATCTTAAGCTTTTCCCTAGCACTATAAAAACTCCCTCTCTTAAATTTCTACTAACCTCTGATAAATACCTTCCTCCCATACACTTCAGGCCAAAACTTATTACCTACAATATCCTAGCCTTATCTGGAGACATTCATCCAAACCCTGGCCCCTGCCTCAGCTCAAACCTCACCATCCCTTCACCCCCTTCTTCACCCTCTATAAACAAGACATCCTCCCTTTCCCCAACTCCACCCTCTTCCCCTCTTAGTTCTCTTAAGATCTTCACTATCAATGCCCAGAGCCTTAACAACAAATCTCACCTTGTCCATGCTTGGATCAATCACTACCAACTTGACATCTTAGCCTTATCCGAAACCTGGCTAAAACCCCACATTACTGACTCTGAAATCCTACCTCCTGGCTACCACATCCTCAGAAGCGACCGTTTAAATAAAAAAGGTGGAGGCTCTGCACTAATCTACTCCAACCTTCTCTCCCTAATTCCACTCCAAATCCATACCCCTCAATTCAAAAATTCTGAAATCACAACTAGCCTTCTCCGTTTGAACAAACACAAAACCATCTGCATTATTTCTATATACATCTCACCCGGCAATAATATCTCCACCCTCGAAGATATCCTACACTGGGCCTCAACCAAAATAACATATGAAACCTTTATTCTAGGCGATGTCAATATTGACTGGAATAAAATCAACACTCCTTCCCCTCTTCTATCTATTAACCTTTACAACTTCACTCAAGTAATCCATTCTATAACTCGTCCTAACAAAAAACAATCCCCAGGCTCCATCCTTGATTGGATACTTGTCTCCCATCCTAACAAAATCACTCTCTCTGGCACCATTCCTGACACCTTCAGTGATCACCTCCCTGCCTTCAACCATAGATCAACTAGTAGCATCCAACACCAACATGTCTACATTCAAACTCGTAACCTTAGCAATTTCAACCCTTCTACTTTTTCCAACATCCTTAAACAAATTAACTGGCAAATCCTAAACTCTCTCCCTCTTGATGACGCTGTAGAGCTTTTTAACTCTATTTTCCTAAAGACTCTTAACTCCCTAGCACCTCTAAGAAACAAACGAATTAAAAACAATCCTGCCCCCTGGCTCACCAAAGAAACTAAACAAATTATGCGCTACAGAAACAAATCCTGGAACCTTTACCAGAAAAATAAACTGTCCTCTGCCCTACTCCAATATACCCAACTCCGCAACCAAGCAAAAAAACTTATTACCAAAGACAAAAAAAACTACTATAATAAATTTCAGCAAAACAACAACAAGAACTCTAAGCAATTCTGGAAATCAGTTAACTCCCTTCTCCATCCAGGATCTGGAAATAACCCCTGCCCTGATCCTAGCTTAACTGACAATGAACTTAGCTCCAACTTCAATACCTTCTTCACTGAATCCATAGCTAAACTAACTAAAACATTCCCAAATATGAACCCTCCCAACTCCCCCCTCAAAGCACCTACCTCCCCAAATAACAACCCCCCCTATTTCCATCTCAAACCAGTATCTACCTTTCTTATAAAAAAGCTTTTATCTAAACTAAAGCCTTGCTCAAATGCCCCAGACAACATACCCTCCTCTTTCCTCAAATGTGCAGCTGAAGAAATTGCTCTCCCAATCAGTATCTTGATTAATAGATCCTTAAATGAATCATATGCGCCCAAACTCTGGCGTTCAGCCTACATTCTTCCTCTCCACAAAGGAGGCAAAAACACCTCTATCTCCAACTTCCACCCCATTGCCCTCCTCTCACCAATATCTAAAATTCTAGAAAAATGTGTCCACCTTCAACTTTTGCCATACCTAATTCAGAACAACCTTCTTACTCCCACCCAGCATGGTTTCCGTCCTGGCCATAGTACCACAACTGCCCTACTATCCTTCCTAGAAACTGTCAATCTAGTTCGAGACTCTGGACTCATAGTATCCACAGTTCTGCTAGATCTCTCTAAAGCCTTCAACACCATTTCCCATTCCCATCTTCTCCTCCACCTTGCCAACCTCAATCTCTCCTCTAATACTCTTTCCTGGTTCTCCAGCTACCTATCCGACAGATCACAGGCTGTCAAATGGAAAAACTCCTCCTCTTTCTTCCTGCCTACTCCTACTGGTGTTCCCCAGGGGTCCATCCTTGGACCCATGCTTTTCAACATCTTTATTAATAACCTTCACTCTGTCATCCCTGACACTACAGTCATCCAATACGCTGATGACTCTAACTTGGTATGCGCTGCCCCTAACATTCCTGAACTACTGAACAAAACTCAAATAGCTTTTTCCACCACTGAGAGCTGGATGCACCAAAATCACCTTTCCCTCAACTCTAATAAATCTAAAATCCTAATATTTCTCCCCCCCCCAAGGTTCTCTCCTTTGACAAAAACACTTTCAAGGTGCAAAGCAAATCATCCACTGCAATAGAAGTAGTCCCCTCAGCAAAACCTCTTGGCATTACCATAGATGAACACCTCAAATTCGATCTTCACAAACTACAAAACATAAAGAAAACCCACCAAAAGCTAGGCATGCTATATAGGAACAATCAATTTCTCTCCAACTCCTCTAGGCACACCCTGGCAATAACCTACCTTCTACCCTCTCTTCTTTATGGAGCCCCTCTTCTAACCAATCTGTCCACATCCATCACCTCTAAACTTGAAGCTTGCTACAATAAGATCTCCAAATTTGCCACAAAATCCAAAACTTCAACTCACCACTGCCTCTGCCTCCAATCCCTGAACTGGTTAGAACTCCCTAACCACTTAGACTATCTCCAGCTAACCAACGCTCATAAACTAATATTCTCCCCTGATAAATGCCCAGCCTTAAAGAATATTCTTCCCCCCTACATCCCAAACAGATCTTTGAGATCTGAACACCAAAACCTAATCTCTATTCATAAACCCAAATGTCCCGCTGGTCAGCTTCTACTCTCCTTCTCCCTAGGTAAAAAATGGAACTCTCTTCCTTCTTCACTTAGGACTATCCCCAATAATGAATCCTTCAAAAACCAACTCTTCCTTCACCTATCTTCCAAATGGAAATGCTCATGCTTTCACCCTACATAAACTTTCCCTCCAAGCTCTACTTGCTCTACTTACTCCTGCTCTATTATACTCTCAAGCTTAATCCCATCTATCAAAAGAGCCTGTACTAGCAGATGTCAAATTAACTACTACCCTGTAAATATATTAAAAAAAAAAAAAAAAAAAAAGTCTCATCATGTATATTAAATTTGAATTTTTTTTTTCATTTTTGAATTTATAACCTACATTTTGTAACTTTTTGTTTTTCTTTTGTATTTTGTACTTCTTCTACAACATTTTGTAACCTTTGTATTTTGTAACCAACACTGTATTGTATTGCACATGGAGCTTTTCTCCCCGGGCCTCCACTGAAAATGGGCACTTCTTGGCTCAGTGGACTTCCCCGGTAATCAAACTGAAATAAATAAAATAAATAAAATAAAAATTGTAATTGTTCCCAGAGGTAGAGAGTCCTGGAGTGCTCGCAATGCCAGAAACACTGCTCTCATTTCCAGAACATTGATGTGCAAGTGTACCTCGTGGTCTTGCCAGGTGCCTTGGACCATCCTGCCTAGATAATGCCCCCCCACCCCATCTGGGAGGCGCCCGTGGTCACCCTGGCCACTGGAGACATAGGAACCAAGCTCCTTCCTCTGTCCAGATTGGAGGAGCGTAGCCACCAGAGGAGGTCCTGTTTGCATCGCTCCGTGAGAAGTATCAAGTGGGAAAGAGGAAGCTCTTGAAAGGACCACTGAACCGACAGGAGCCACTGTGGATCCGCATGTGTAACCTGGCCAGAGATACCAGCATGATGGTGGAGGCCATGGATCCCAAGAGCTGAAGAACTAACCTGGCCTGAACTTTTCTGAGGGGCAACAGTGCGTGGATCTGAGACTGCAACACTCTTATCCTGTCCTGTGGCAGAAAGGCACGCATTTGAATAGAGTCTAGCTCTGCGCCTATAAAAACAACACGCTGTGAGGGCTGCAAGGCAGACTTTTCCCAGTTCAAAGTAATTCCTAGACGTTGGCAAAGTGAGATGGTCGTCTCCCTGGCTTGAACGAGCAGATGCCTGGTGGGGGCGGCGAGAAGCCAGTCGTCCAGATACGGAAATACCTGGAAGCCTAGACATCTCAGGTGAGCTGTCACCACTGTCAAACACTTGGTAAACACCCTGGGGGCTGTGGTGGGACCAAAGGGCAAGGCACGAAACTGGAAGTGACTGGCTCCTAGCCGGAAGCGTAAATGACTCCTGGATGCCTTCTCCATTTTGATGTGGTAGTAGGCATCCTTGAGATCGATGGAGCACATCCATACTCCTTTCTCCAGCAGTGGAAAAATGGACTGAAGTGTGACCATTCGGAACTTGGACTTCAGAACATAGCGATTCAGTCGACTGAGATCCAGAATGGGTCTCAGGTCCCCTGTCCTTTTCGGCACCAAAAAGAGTAGTGAGTAAGTTCCTGATCCGACATGGTCTGAGGGGACTGGTTGGATGACTCCTTTTTCTAGCAGCTTTGCAACTTCTAGTGCTGCTTGATCCCGTTGACTGGGTGGGACGTCCGGGATCCTTCTGACTGGACGGGGTGTCGACGCAAAGGGAATAGTGTAACCTCTGGTAACTATTCGGAGCACCCAACGATCCTGGGTGATGCTTTCCCAGACTTCCGGATGCAACGAAATTCGGCCCCCGACTGGCTCCGGAATAGCACAGTCAGGCAACACCTCAGGAACGCTGGAAGGAAGAGCCGCAAAAGGAATCACTGTCTCCCGAGTTGCGGGGGCCTCCTCTGCCTCTAGGATGGCGTCTTCCAGAATAATTCCCCTCCCCTCTGCCTCTGAAGTGGACTCGCCCTGAGCTGCGGGAAAGGACCTCTGAGAGTTTTTGAACCACATTTTCCCTCCTCTCTGAGCCTTGGGATAAGGCCTAGAAGGGAGAGAAAAATGGGCCCCTACGGCAGACAGAGTCTTTCCCTCCTGTTCGCATCTGGTGAGGGTGTCTTTCACTTTGGGTCCGAAGAGAGAGGACCCATCAAAGGGGGCGTCAGTGAAGGAAGACTTAAAGGCCTCCACAAAATGACACAGGCGCATCCAGGCTTGCCTTCTGAGAGCTACGCCTGAGCTAGCTGCCCTACTCGCCCCTTCGGCTGCATAAGATATAAGCCTCATGGACGAGTTGACAATGGACCCTAGGGTAGACAACTGGGCGTTAACAGTCTGCGCTACCGCCTCAGGCATGTTACCCATCAGAGTATCTCCTAGCTCCTTCAGGTGATCTCTTTGGAGTCGAGTGAAATGACAGAGGTAATTCAACGACCGTAAGGTAAAAGTTACCGAAGACAGGGTACGCTTCCCATACCGGTCCATACTCCTGGACTCCTTGTTAGGAGGGTGGACTGAAGAAGAAGCCTCTGTAACTTCCTGCTGAGTGGCTGCCACCACCACCAAGGCATCTACCGAAACCCCTTTGGTAAGAAACTCTTTCCCCGGGGGAGCAGACAGGAACTTGTTTGGACGTCTGGGTACTGGTTCCACGGAATCAGGGTTCTCCCACACTCTTCGACAAATCAAGTCCAGGAGTTCATCGAAGGGTGGAGACACCCAGGAGGCGGAGGGTTGAGCTCTGAAGGCCTTGAAGAATACTGACTCCTCCTCAGAGGGGGTCTTGGAGGGCCAGTCGCCTCTCTGTCTCAAAATCTCCTGGATGTCAGAGAAAGAGACATCATCGGATGACTTGGGGGACCCCTCTGATTTCTCGAGGTCGGTATCAGAAGTGAGTGACTCGTCCTGGGAGTCGATGTGCTTCCTCTTGCACGACTTCTTACTGGGAGGCTCCTCAGGCACCGACTCTGAGGGACCCTTAGAAAGTAGGAGACCGCTCAAGGGGGTATCCCCAGACCTTCGGGCTCCGCCGTCCATGGAGAGGGGGGCATCAGATGTTCTAGCAGGGGTGTAAGGGGACAGAGTGACCGATCCAGATGATGTACCTGACGACTTGGCCAGGGTGCTCCTCATGGCCTCGAAGACCAGTCCCCCCGAATCCGAGGACTGACCAGTCTCAGAGACCATGATCGGAGTCGAGATTCACCGAGCCGAAGCACCGAGAGGAAGGCTCAGAACCGACAGGAGTCCCGAGGTATCCCCCTCGGGTCCGACTGAGGAAACTCGAGTGCCAAAACCAGAGGACGGAGCCGACCTGTTTGGAGCCGAAGCAGGCCCGAAAGACTCACCTGGGATATCGGAGCCGACACCAGAACATCACTCAGCGCGGAGCACTCTGGCTCCGACAACACATGGGTGTTCAGAGGAGGAATCATCGGTACAAGAATGGGAACCAGCTCCGGAGCCGACTGGGTCACAGCCAAAAACAGTTTTTCTAACACCGGCGACTGTAAGAGCCTCTGGACCACCCTATCCACATCCAAATCAGACAGCCTACAGGATTTGGAAGAAATAGAAGGAGATCTAAATCTCCCGACTGGAGACTCACGCCTGACACTGGGTGACCTGCTCCGAAAAGGTTCCAATAGTATCGGAGCCGAGGTCGACTCCAGTACAACAGATACCTCCTGCGGCCCCGAGGACAATGGAGCTGAGGAGGTAGTATCCATTTCCGAGTCCTTCTCCTTCGGCCCCGAGGACAGTGGAGCCGAGGATGAAGTATCCATTTCCGAGACCTTCTCCTTCGGCCCCGAGGACAGTGGAGCCAAGGAGGAAGTATCCAATTTACAAACCTTCTCCAATGGCTCTGAAGAAGCAGACAGAGCCGGAGATCTTTTCTTGGCCTTAGGAGGCTTAGACTTGGTACTAGAAGGCAGAGACGACTCCAAGACCTCCTCAAAGGAGGACTTGATCAGACCCTTCAAAATCAGTTTATTTTTACGTTCCTGCAGTACCCTAGGGCTAAAAACATGACAAACAGCAGGACTCTTGCAAGTGAATAGCACCAAGACAATAAACACAGATAGAGTGCCCATCTGTAATGGACATTTTATAGCCACATTTTGTACACTTCTTAAACCCAGAGGGTTTATGTTCCTTCAGTTCTTTCGACATGGCAAGCAACTGCACCACACACAACCGACAAAGTCAAACACAAAAGGAGGGCGGGAAGCCAACAAGCACTTAAAGGACAAGGAAACTCTAACTTAAACGCTTCCTAAAAGGGAGTTAACCACTAACACAACAGCACAACACAACAAGAGTACACACTGGAGAGGACTAGGTCCTCTAACTTAAACGGGCCTAGCCTGCGAAAACAGTAGGGATACCACAAAAACTAACTCTCAAAACCTCACGCAACAACTATTCAGGTACAAAGATAGCTATGAAAATAGCTTTGTCAAAAAGAAGACTGCTAAAATACTAAAAGTATTTCAAAAAGGGTACTTAGCCACAGCCAAGCGAGACCACGTCCTAGCTCTACGAGCGGCAAACGAGATCTGGGGCTAGGGCGAGGTGCATCCTGGGATACCGGGTTAGCCCAGCCAATTAGAGACTTCGTGCTAGAGAAATTTGGCTGAGTCAAAACCCGTGAGTAAGGAATGTAGGCGAGATGGGACAACATAACATCAGATGTTATCTTTTATGAGCTTTCTGGAGTAGATCTAACCAAACAATGTCACTTATTCTAAGAGGATAAAATACAGCAAAGTCATGTATAAAAACTAACTTTATACATGAAAATGACCACACTTTTAACTTAATTTGAAGCTATACTAAAGGCAGTTTAACATGTAGGAAGACCACAAAGGATTAAAGAAGTTAAATATTAACTTGAGCAAACCAATATGAAGTGTTTGTCACACTGTGGGCTTTACATGTAAACTTATATATTTTACATTCTTTTTAGTTTTTTAACTAATAAGGGGTAGCTAACTTGGTAAACCCTGATGTGATTATGAAGGTCGTTCACCTACAAGTCATAGCTTCGCACTTAGGACTCGCACAGAGTTGTACTCTGGCATACAGAAATATGCAATACAATCTAGAGTCCTAGTATGCCATGAGGTCACAAACCTGCCCCTCTTTTTTTATAGGTATTAATGTCTATTTTAGTGTTACATTACCTGATGTTGTACTAAAACTGAGTGTGTTGTAATTCTAACAATCTGATTCAACAACATAAAGTCACACAAGACCTTAAATACTATGAGAAGATTGTTCTAGATAAACGTAACTAGTAAATTTACTGAGTGGGTTTAGATATGTTTTTTTGTAATTTAGGCCCCGGACCTCATATATTCTTTGGCTTACATTCCTTTGCATTCTTTCTAGTTAGACAATGTGTTTAAGTAAGAATACAGGGTGATTCTATATTCAGAAATGAGCCTCATCAGAGTCCTGCAAATGTAATTCCCGAACAGTGATGGCCTCTCAATAACACCACAAAGGACCAGATAATCACTGTAAATGGATTTTTAATCCAGGGTTAGCACTGAGGGAGCAAACTGGGCAAGTACCAAGTGGTATGCACAGCCAGAAAAGCAGAAGAATGATGACACTGAATCATCTTTTTTACGACTCTGAGTTTGAGATATTTTGGAAACACAACTGACAGTGTTTCCAAAGTTTGAATAGGTTACTCTGTTTCCACTGCTTCAGAGTTAAGTGTTGTGATGTGTCCTTGCTGTCTTGTGATCCTCTAAAGGATAAATCAGATACATGGAGAATAAATGAAAAAAAAGAGAAAATTTTACTTAAATATCCTACAGTACAGAACTGTACTGTGTCTGTTCTAGACGATGTTAGGTTTGGCAGGGCTACTTTTTCCTTGCATGAAACAAAGTTGAAATACATTGCTGTGGCCATTTCTTTATTTTTATCACAACATCTAAGGTGTACACAATTAGCAAGTGGAAATAATTAGTAGGTAAGGGACTGTCTGAGCAGATGAAATTGACTGATCTTCTAATCATTTTGATCATATTACACAGTTATTAAACTGGCTTTGCAGAAGTAGCATGCATTTGTATAAAACAAAATTGAATACTTATTGTGGCTACTGTGTGAAAAAAAATAAAAATACATTACTTGGGCCATTTTAGCACAGTCAGATATATGAGGTGTTACAGTCAAAAAAAGTGGTTAGAATCCTCATAATCCCTGAGTGTAGGTTCTGTTCCTTGATCAAAATGACTGACCCTGCTGTTACTTGATCAAGTTAATCAATCAATAATCTGGCGTTACACGATTACTATCTACATGTTCATGCATTCATAGGTAAATACTAAGTTGTCAGTCTGCAGACCAGAACAATCTTAGCCAATAACCAGAGGTCAGAATTAAACCCTGTACCTTGTATCTGTGAGATTAAGACCTTAACCATTATGCCAGCCTTCCCTTTGTGTGAAGCAAGTTGTAATAATTTATTGTGGCCACATTTTGAAATCACAGTCTGACTTCTGAAATGTTCATAGCCACAAGGACTGTAATTGATGAGTACAAAAGTAGCCCGTGGATAGAAAAAAGGCTCATCACTGCTGCAGTGTAACCACAGTTAAAACACACACTAATCTGGCTTGGAAGAATCAGTGTCACAGAATGTATTGTACTTCTTGAAATCAATGTAAAATGATTACTGATATGGCTTTTGAGTAAGTGGGTGGTGATGTACAGTTTATCCAACAGCTACAATTTGGCCATCATTTTTTTCACTTTCCTTCACAGTTAAACATAAGTACAGTATGCAGTAAGTGACTGAAATGCCAATCCTCCAAATTGCCTCTAGGCATAAGACAGACCTGGCTTGTCAGGGAGAGTGAGTTTGTGTGTATGTATGTAAAAAAAATAATCACCAACTTATCTTTGGTCACACTCTACATACTGGGGACAAATATTCTAAGCTAGCAGTAAAAAAATAAAGAACTGTTAACAAGTACTTACTTTTCAAAAACAAGACAAACTGTTTCACAGAACAGCTAAACTGTCAGTGCTTCTAAGGACCTAGTGGTCCCTAGATCCCCAAATGTATAAATGTAACATGACCCAAGCTTAATGGGGGGAGGGCCAGCTTCAACCTCTACCCTGAACTCTACCTTGTCTGAAACAGGCCATGTTCTAACACCTTAGGTAGGCTGTTGTTCAAAATTCATGCTTTACTTTACAACAGTGCAAAAGGTCTTTAGCAGCAGCCCTTGCTATTTAACTTCTTAATCTTTAGGTGACATTCAGAGTTTTCTTACTAAAAGGTACCATGACACAGTCTTAACATTTTAAGTTTAGTCAGTTCTTGAACAGCCATTATGTATGCAAAGTACAAGATGTCAGTACTTTATTTATTTATTGACATTTGATTACAGGAAAAGTCTGCCTTGGTAGAAGCCCATTTTCAGTAGAGGCCTGGGGAGAAAAGCTCCAAATGAATACAAAACATTTTAAGAACAATAATTTTACAATGTTCAAAAATAAAAATAAAACATCTGCAGTTTAAATAATTATAACAAATTAGACATAATATAAAAATATTTGTTAAGAAGCAATACAAGTTATATGACAATCATTTCATATTTAGAGAAATCCTTCATAGCTTGTAGAGAACTTAAAGGTAAGTTAGTCTAATACAAACATGTGTTCCAATATGAAGTGAGGGAAAAACAGGCTTATGGTATATTTAGAGAGAATGTCAGGGAAGAGAATTTAATAAAAGCAAGGAAGCAAGTGAAGATGCGACAGTAAGGAGGTATAAGGAATGAAAATGTACTTGTTTACATTTAGGGATATAGTTTATCCTGGGTTTAAGCAAGAACAGAGCCAGATTTCAACTAGAAAGTCTTTCAGAGTGGTTTTATAAGATGGGAGAGAGGGTATTTAACTGATGGATACAGGTAAGGAGGGCCAGACCTTAGCAACCTTGTATGAGTACAGACAATGCCCAGCAGATCTGATAGCTTTGTAGAAATATACGAGTTTTTGGTGACTGGATCACAACGACCAATTGGGAACATAGTTAACTGAGTCTAATGGTGACACAACAGCACAGCATAATATATACTAGGAATAAGGACAGATTTCATAGGGGAGGCTTCCAAGATGACTGCACACTGAGTAACACCTTAATTTCAGCTCTCACAGTGTGAAAACAGAAACTCAGAAAAGAAAGATGATGAATTTGTTTTTTGTGCAAATTTCAGTAACTCACTAGTAAACGCGCTGCCTGGATGCCGGCAAAAAAAAAAACAAAAAAAACTCAGAGACCCTGAAAGAAAAAAATCAGTCACAAAAAGTGAATAGAAAACTTTGGCTGGGAAGAATCTTGCAGCAGTTCAGCAAAAAAGCAGTTCAAGTACCAGCTGTGATGCAAGACATGACTTCCAGTAATCTAGACGAAAAAAAATAAGTCTAACATGCTCAAAGCTGATTACAATTAGCAAACACTGACAGAGTATATTGACTCAAATAAAATGCTGGAAAAAAAATAGATGAAGCCTTAAAGAGGTATTCAGATAAGCTGATAAAAGTGCAAAAAGCAGATGTCAACATGAAGAAAAGGGTGGCTGAGTATGAGACTGCTCAAGAAGAAATGTTTAAAAAAATGATAGAATTAAAGGAGAGAGCACATAGGAAAACCCTGAGATTTTCAGGTGTACCACTGAAACTGGAAAAGAGAAACTATATTGATTTTATGAAAGCACCAATAAGCAACTAGAGTGGTATTCCACAGCAAGAGTTGTTAACTGAAAGAGTACATCACGTGTATGCTCCAAACCTAGCCAAGACCTTTAACAGTAAAGATGCAATCCTACCAGCAGAAAGAGTTGATTCTGACAAAACTGTGTCAGAAGGATAAAGTACTAAAAGTGGAATGCAGTACAGTGTTTGTGGAAAATGATTACTCACTGTTCACCAGGCAGAAGAGAAGTAAATTAATTCCAGCTATCAGGGAATTTAGAGAAGCATGTGTGAGATTCAAGCTGCTATATCCAGTTATTTTCAGAACAATTTTTCCTGAAGGGTCAAAATCATTTCTTGATGCAACAAAAAGTGAGCTATCAAACAGAAGGTGATTCTGCTTCTTATTCTGATAATAAAGCATATACAGAGACTGTGCCAGTGAAACCCTTTCCAATATTCCAAAGGAAAATGCATGAGAGACTGAAAAAAATGCACAAGAGTTGACTAGAAGAACAAGGAGTACACTGAAAATGAAAGGGAGACTGGATTTGGGAAATGGAGATCAAGAGGAAGAAAATCAGCAACTTAGAAATTGATTAATATATGTGGGATTACAAAGTAATAATTACATTTCTGAAACAGGATGGCGCAAGTAAACCTGGAAATACTGGACTCTTTTTTACTTTTTTAAACTTGTAGGGGACTCCAAAGCATATGCCTACTTAATTTTATTCATGTTTGGAAAAACATTCAGGAGAGGGGAAGAAGAAGGAAACTGGTAACTTTAAGTAAAACAAGTTTTGTTTTTAACAGCATTTTCATAATACATGACATATACTGCTTGGCGTCTATATTACATAATCAAACTTTTAAATGTTTGAACGTCATATGGTCGACACCATTTGATCGAACTTTTAAAAGTTTGAAAATGTGCTAAAAAATAAACCAAAGAAAAAACCTACCTGAATGGTTTAAGCACAGGGTCAAGCCTCCCTGCATCCCCCCGCTCTTTAAATATACCAACTCCGAGATTGCACTGCAGTGCAGAAAAGGGAAATCTTCCCATTCCGCACTGTACGGAGATCTCCGTTGAAACATTTGAACTTTTAAAAGTTCGATTATATGATGTCAACCATATGGCGTTCAAACTTTTATGAGTTTAACAACGTGACACAGACCCTACTGCTTGGTATACAGTATAGTTTTTTCAGTTATTTTTGTGTGCAATAGGGACACTAAGGTAAACAGGTGTTCCTATTTTCCTTCTTTCTTTTTGTTAAGTTTTAAGAAATGTAGGCACTGCAATGTAAAATGAGAAGGAAAGACAGGACAAAACAGCATGATACAAGAAAAATATATGCTTTTTCTTACTTTTGCATATGGAAATGACTGGACTAATGCCCTTGGATTGATTTAATATCATGTGTTAAGGGGAAGCAAATAAATAAAATAGCACAGAATATAATGAACGGTTTTCCACTAGCACATAAATATTCACAATGCAATATGAAAAGCTTGTAGTTGAAGGTAACTGTATCTGGTTCTCATGCTTCTATGCAGACAATCTGATAAGGGGCAATAAAAACAGAATACTTTAAATGGCTAGGACATGATGTTTTCTGAAAGCATTCAAGTTGTTTTCTACATCTAGGAGAGGAGTAAAGGATAAGACAAAAACAGACAGCACTTACTGTAAGTAGAAACACTGGTTGCACTACGTGTCTAGCATGGAGAACCTTAATTCCAGGTTAATTCAAGTCTATGAGTGTGGCTGTCAACCTGGAACAACCATTCCTATTAGGAGGTTTAAACTTCATTATTTAAAGACATATATGGATTTGTGTGTTAGTATTAAGTTAATAGGTTCTGGCAGTGTTCTGGGGGTGTTTTCTTTTTTTTTTCATTTTTGATGGTTTTCATTACAACAAAAAGTCATGCAAAATATGCCATAGGTTCAAAAGACATCACAAGAAACAACTCTATAAACATTAGTGTGTGCATGTTAACACAAAACTTGAAATTAAACATTTTAAAGAAAAGCTGTTATATATAACAGGAGGGAATATCTTCTTATCATAATGACACTTTCCATATTATCTTTAAATGTGAATGGTCTCACAGATGTACACAAAAAAGAAAGAGGAGTGAACTATAAAATTGCAGAGTGCAAATAGCTATGCTATAGAAGACACATTTGGAAAGAATTGAGTATGTGAATTTGACAAAGAAAGAATTTTGGATCCGGAACAAAATAAAAAATGATATTAATTGCAAGAGGAGCTCCAAAAGTGATAGAAGAGGGAAAAAAGATAATAATGGTAGATTTACAGTACCAAGGGCTACTGGCAAAGGAAGAGGATTACATCAGCATGTATTGATATTTCATCTAAGAAATTTCTGGGAGAAATAATCAGCTTTCAACAGGGAATATTACTTATAGGTGGGGATTGGAATCTGATTTACAACAGTGAGGATGTATGTGGGAGGCCTATAAGAGAAAATATAACAAAAGAGGATATTATTTTTGAAGAAAATTCTCAACATTTTTGGTATGGAATATGTGAAATCAGTAGTAGGAGTTTGGAGAGAATTTATATTACTTCCCAAGGTAGAAAAACTGGGGTAGGCTACACAGAAATTATATTTCACAGGAACATGCATTTAATTGAAAGTTTTGATACACAGCCAATGACTATTTCAGATCATACACTAATACTAACAAAACAGAAATGCAGGATAATAAAATAAAAATGAGACACTGGCACTTCCCCACCTATCTGTTAAAAAGAGATTAATTTAGGGAATGGTTAGTGGAAATTATTCAGGAGTTATTAGAGAATATAGAAATATCTTCTGGAAATATAACTAGGCAATGGGATAAAATTAGAAGTTATGTACCTACCATAACGTTCCATGTTAGTTGTCTTCTCTCACCTTCTTTCTTGCTGGATGGGTTTGGAGCCGATCCTCGGCTCCGACTCGGCACTTGCTAAGCTCGAGAGCTAATTTTACCAGCTCGAGGCAACCCTATATCCCATGATGCAAGGCGTGACTACCCCAGATCTCGTTTGGTAGCTATGAAAAAAAACCTTGCCAGTAACCTTCTTCCGAAAGGAAGAAAAGAAACTAAATGTGGAAAGAAACAAGGCCAATAACCACTAAGAGTAGTGACACTTCCTACTGGGAGCCCATGGAAAGAGTGAACCATACCCCAAGAACAGTACAACTTCAAGGTCTGTCCAGGCTAGGGGGAAGGAGGGAGGGATGCAAGAGAGAAGACAACTAACATGGAACGTTATGGTAGGTACATAACTTCTAAATGTTAAGTTGTCAAACTTACCTTCATTCTTGCTGGATGGGACCGTGTCCCTAGCACCTCTATCCTGGGTGGCTCAATGGAACAGACTCTTGAGAACTGTGGAACCAAACCTAGCCCTGTCCCTGGAGGCCAAGTCCAATTTGTAATGAGAGACAAAGGTGTGAGGAGTGGCCCAAGTGGCTGCCGCACAAATAGTGTCAATAGGTAGCCTATCCTGAAATGCTGTGGAAGTGGCTACGCTCCTGGTAGAATGTGCTTTTGGTTTTGAGGGCAGTTGCTTGCCCCTAAGAAGATAAACATAAGAAATGATAGAAGACAGCCATCTGGATAAGGTCACCTTGGAAACTGGAAGACCTTTTCTGTTTTTTGCATAAGAAAGAAACAGTTGATCAGATTTTCTGAATTGTTTAGTTCTGTCCAAGTAATATCTGAGTTGACGATGGACATCCAAACAATGAAGTTTTTGCTCAGCTTTGTCAGAATAATTAGGGAAAAAAACTGGCAAATCAATAGATTGGTTAATATTCATCTGGGAAGCAACTTTGGGCAAAAAAGATGGATTAGTTCTTAAAGATACCCTATCTTTGTGGAAAACCAAGTATGGGGAACGGACACAGAGAGCCTGAAGTTCAGACACCCTCCTGGCTGAAGTGACAGCAACCAGAAAGATCGTCTTCCAGGAAAGAAGTTTTAATGAGCATGTAGCAGCCGGTTCAAAGGGGGGTAGAATCAAGGATGCCAGCATTAAATTCAAATCCCATTGCGGAGGGGGATCTTTGATTGGAGGTTTCAGGAGAAAGATCCCTCTCAGAAAGGCTTTGCAAAGCTTGTGAGACATTATGTTTTGATCCGCTAAGCCAACATGAAAATTTGAGATTGCTGCCAATTGGACCTTAACTGTAGAGGAAGAAGAACCCGATTGAAAAATCTCAGCTAAGAAGTCCAAGACTGAATGCACTGGAGCAGTAAAGGGGTCTATGTCTCTAGACTTTGCCCAGAAGGAAAAACGTTGCCATTTACTAGCATAAATCCTTCTGGTGGAGGACTTTAGAGAAGCTACTATGATATCTCTAATGGGGTTAGAGATCATAGGAAGCCTGGCTAAGGAAGGAAGTGGAGCAACCAAGCAGTGAGTTTGAGGGAAGGAATGGACTAGTGCGGTTGACCCGACTGGTGGGTCAGAAGATCTGGAACTGGGTCCAGATGCCAAGGCTGCACCAAGAGATGACGATGCAGGGACAGAAACCAAATTTGTCGAGGCCAGTAAGGGGCAATGAGAATCAACTTGGCTCTCAATACAGTAGCTTTCTGAATCACTTGAGGTATTAGTGGGAATGGAGGAAAGGAATAAAGAAGTCCCAGGGGCCAGTCCTGGGTTAGAGCATCTCTCGGGGGATGGCCTGGTAGAGGAAAGAGGGTGAAGAAGTCTGGGCATTTGCTGTTTTGGGGTGTAGCAAAAAGGTCGCAGCAAGGGACACCCCACTTCTGAAAAATCTCGTCCACTACCGATTGTTTGAGAGACCACTGGTGTGGCATGAGAATAGTTCTGCTCAGCCTGTCCGCTAAGAGGTTGGATTTCCCGGGGATATGCATTGCTATCAGAAACCGATGAGAGGAGATTGCCCATTGCCAAAGTCTGAGAGCTTCTCGACACAGTGGATAGGACCTGGTCCTGCCCTGTTTGTTGATATACCAGACTACGGACATGTTGTCCTTCTGAACTGCAATAGTCCCTAAAGGAAGAAAGTCGCTGAGGGCTTGCAATGTTAAAAGCACTGCTCTTATCTCTAGGACATTTATGTGCAGATGGTATTCTATGGGTTGCCAAGTCCCATGGACCATCCTGCCCTGATAATGCCCCCCCACCCGATCAGAGAGGCATCCGAAGTGACTGTGGCAACCGGGACTGGGGGAACAAACAGTCGGCCCTGATGGAGTTGCGGAGAAGACATCCACCAGGTTAGATGACTCTTGCACGATTGCGTAACGAATATCTCGTGTCGCATGGGAAGCTGCTGGAATGACCACTGGGTGAACAACATCCACTGCAGAAGACGCATGTGGAAGCGGGCTAAAGGCAGTAGTACGATGGCCGCCGCCATAAGACCTAGTACCTTCAGGACAAATCTGGCCCTGATCTTCTTGCTGAGTAATATGATCCGAACGTACTTTTGGATGTCCAGAATTCTTTCGTTTGTGAGTCTCACTGACATACTGACAGTGTCTAATTCTGCGCCTATAAAGGTAATAGATTGGCAAGGCGACAGAGAAGATTTTTCGAAGTTTACAGAAATCCCCAATTAGTTGCAGGTGTGAAGAGTGTAGTCTCTGGCCTTGAGAAGTTGATGCCTGGTGGTATCAGAGAGGAGCCAGTCGTCTAGATACGGAAACACCTGGAATCCTTGACGTCTCAGATGAGCCATGACCACTGCCATATATTTGGTAAACACTCTGGGGGCTGTAGTGAGGCCAAAGGGCAGGGCTCTGAATTGAAAATGACTGGTCCCCAGCCGAAAGCGGAGAAACCTTCTGGAGCGCCTGTGAATTTTTATGTGATAGTACGCATCCTGAAGGTCTATTGAGCACATCCAGTTGTCCTTGCCCAAAAAGGGTAGAATGGACTGAAGCGTGACCATCCGGAACCTTGCCTTCTTGACAAACTTGTTTAGTTTGCTGAGGTCTAAAATTGGTCTCCAATCTCCCGTCCTTTTGGGGACCAAAAAGAATCTTGAGTAGATGCCGGATCCTACTTGGTCTGCTGGCACTAGTTGGACGGCTCTTTTTGCTAGGAGCTTTGATACCTCCAGCTTTGCCAATTCCCTTAGACCGGGTGAAACGTCTGGAAGGGATTGATGAGGAACGGGATATCTCTCGAAAGGGATATTGTAGCCCTTGGATATGATCGACTGTCCCCATTTGTCTTGAGAGAGGGAACGCCAGGCTATTGGGTACAGCGACAATCTTCCCCCGACTGCCTCCAAGGGTGGACAGTCGGGCAAAACCTCAGGGATGCTGGAAGGGCTTATCAGAGAGAGGCTCCCTACTACCCTGATTCTGTGGACCCCCTCTGCCCCTAGGGCGACGTCTATTGTTATTACCCCCTTTGCCTCTGGGGGTAAACTGACCATGTGCATCCGGCGTGACTCCCTGAGATTTACGGAACCACATTTTCCCTCCCTTCTGACCTTTGGGATAGGGTCTTGAAGGGGTGGAGAAATGGACTCCTACGGCAGAAAGAGTCTTGCTGTCTTGCTCACACCTGGTCAATGTGTCCTTCACCTGAGGCCTGAACAAAGCCGAACCATCGAAGGGAGTATTAGTGAAGGACGCCTTAAAGGGATCTGCGAAATTACAAAGCCGCATCCAGGCCTGACACCTAAGTGCCACTCCTGTGCCTGCGGCCCTACTCGCCCCATCGGCTGCATAAGAAATGAGCCGCATGGAGGAGTTAGATATAGAATTTAGGATTCCTAGTTGAGAGGCTATCTTTTCTTGAGCCCCAGCAGCTGACGGATCCTGAACTACCTCACCTAGTTCCTTGAGAATGTCTCTCTGAAGCCTGGTAAAGTGACAGAGATAGTTCAGCGAGCGCATAGCAAAGGTCGCTGAAGAAAACATCCACTTACCGTACCTATCCATGGTCCTAGAGTCCTTGTTAGGAGGATGGACAGGTACCGAAGGATCAGCAAGTTCCTTCTTGGTGGCAGGCGCCACCACCATGGCATCAACAGGGACACCCTTGGTAAGAAACTGTTTGTCTGCGGGGGCCGTGATGAATTTAGAAGACCTCTGGTTCCACAGAATCCGGGGCCGCCCACGCCTTCCGAGCCACAACTTGCATGAGCGGGTCGAAAGGCGGAGACACCCGGAGGTGGAGGGTCGAGATCCAAACGCCTCCAGGTATACCGACTCATCCTCGGAGGGGTTAATGGAAGGCCAGTTCCCCCTCTGCTTAAGGAGCTCCAGGATGCCTGAAAAAGAGACATCCTCAGAGGGGGACCGTGGGGAACCCTCCAACTCATCTAAGTCGGTATCTGATGTCGCAGACTCGGGGGAGTCTGTGTGCTTCCTCTTGCATGTCCTCTTACGCGGGGGGTCTCCGGCAGGATCAGGAGAAACCTCGGAAGAGGAAGTTCTTCCCAATGGGGAAACCTGGGGCGATGGATCTCTGGGTCCGAGAGCAAGAGAATGGCAAGAGACATCAACAGGCACCGAAGAGGGAGGAGCTAATGGAATAGACCGTTGACTCAGCTCCGGGGCTAGAACACTCCTCATCACCTCAAAGGCACCCCTCCCAGGGAGGCCAGAAGACTCCTGCTCTGAAGAGACAGGAATCCCCGGTCCCACCAAAAGAGAAGGCTCCAAGGCCGATGTCGGTGCCGAGCTCACCAATGCCGAAGCTCCAAGAGGGAGAGCGGGGTCAGACAAGGGTCCGATGCCACTCGCCCCCTCGGAGCCGACAAGGGAGACCCGACGACCGGATCCCTCCAAGGAAGGTCTCATGGAGGAAATCGGAGTCGAAGACGACGGAGCTGACAGGGGGAGTATCGGCTCCGGCTCACCCACAGTCACCGTTCCGAGAAGCTCCGGCTCCGAACTCTGAAGGAGAGTCGGAGGAGGAATTTCAGGGGGATGAGGAATAGCTGTCATCTGCTGAGACGGGCTATGGAGCATTTGGGCCAGTGCCTGTGACTTCAACAGTCTACTTACCACCCTCTCCAAGTCATGGTCTGACAGCCTGGACGACCTTGAAGATCGGCTCCGATGGCTTCACTCCGAAAGTAGAGGAGATCCCGGAGCCGAGCGAATTGACTCTAGGGAAGGGGACCGAGATCTCTTCTTGGAAAGAGCCATCGGAGCCAAAGACCCTTCGGTTCCAGATGGAGCCGACAGCTTATCGACTCCAGCGCTGGTCAAGGAGACGTCGGCTCCGGTCGGAGCTGACATTGACATAGGTGCCAGTGTATCGGAGCCAGCCGGCGCCGATACCACTACCTCAGATGAAGAAAGATCGGCTCCAGCCGGAGCCGATCTCGACTCCGAAGGAGTCGAAGCCACTGCCAAAGGCTTAAGAACCACAGCCTGGGCTTTAGGTGGCTTAGAGGACTTTGCCGACCCAGTCTTGGTCGGTGAACCCTCCGGCTTCAACAAGCCACGTAGAATTAGCTTGTTTCTACGTTCCTGCAGGACTCTCTGGCTAAAGGAGTGACAGATAGCACAGGGGTCCTGCAGGTGTAAAGGCCCCAGGCAGTACACACAAGAAGTGTGACCGTCTGTCAGAGACATTTTCTGACAGCACGAATCACACTTCTTGAAGCCTGAGACCTTCACTTCTTTTGACATAGTATGCCAAAAACACAAAACACACACAGACACACACCAGTCACCCAGTTATCTACTGAAACAAGGGAAAACTGAAAAAACAGACACACTTCCTGACAGAAAATTAATGGAAGGAAGGCTTAAGGCCTGAAGGGAGGAAAAAGTATCCCTGTATAAGGAAGAAAAGGGAATATAGGGCAAGAAAGATATATATAAGTTAACACTAACACTTAAGAAGGGAAATCTGGATAAAAAGGGAAATTTTTTTGACTAAACTCTAGTACAAATAGTTAAACTTTACCTGAGCTGGTAAAAAAAGACCTCTTCGCGAAGCGGCAAACGAGATCTGGGGTAGTCACGCCTTGCATCATGGGATATAGGGTTGCCTCGAGCTGGTAAAATTAGCTCTCGAGCTTAGCAAGTGCCGAGTCGGAGCCGAGGATCGGCTCCGAACCCATCCAGCAAGAATGAAGGCGAGTTTGACAACTTAACATTTAAAGTGGAGCTTAAAAACAGGGTGGAAATAAAAGAAAGAGAGATATGATTAAGAAGTAACAAGAATCATTTAGAGGGACTGACAAAAGTTATAGTACTGCTGAACGGGGAATCTCATAGAGCAAGAAGAGATGCAAATGCAAAGTACTAAAGAGAAAATAAGGGACTACCTCAATAATATGCGTGAGTTAAGAAAGATTGCTGTTAAGCAACTGTTTTTTGATAATAACTCCAAAGCACAAAACCGTTTAACACAATGGCACAGGGAACAGATAGAAAGGGTTGTTGCCAAGCTTAGGGAGCCTGTAACATGGAAAATAACAGGAGAGCCTGATGAGATATTAGAAATATTTTGGAAATTTTATGAAAATCTGTATAAAGCAGAGAAATGTGGCAATGAAGAAAAAGTACACATGGAAATGTTTATGGAAAAATTAAATATGCCAACGTTAAAGGTAGATGAGGCTCAATTTCTAAAAGTTAAGAATGGAGGAGATGAGATAAAAATGGTGATCTATAACCAATCTACAGGAAAGTTCCCAGGAAGAGATGGTATCCCTGTGGAGGTTTGGAAGCTAGGAGAAAAGAAATTGATAAAGATCTGGAAGATATTGTTTAACAGTATTTTAAAAGGAGGAGAAGCAACCTCATCCTGGAAGAAAACAGTGGTGGCTGTAATAGCTAAGAATGGTAAAGACTCATCAGATCCAGGTTCATATAAGCCCATTTCAATTATAAATCATGATTATAGTGTTTATGTCTATAGCGGATAAAAGAATGGCAAAAGCGATGGCAAAATTGATAGATAAGGATCAGTCTGATGTTGTGGAGGGGAGGCAAACATTTGACAAGATTAACAGAACAATGACAATCCAGAGGGAAGCTGAATGCAATAAATTACCACTGTCGTTGGTGGGTCTTAATGCAGAGAGAGAAAGCAGGATTTTATGAGTAGGCCAATGGAAGCATTTGTATTCCCTGATAAAATGATAAGGTAGATTAGAAGGATGTATAAGGGATCAGAGGCAAAAATTAAAGTGGGGTGTTCCTCTCTGATAAGTTCTGTTTGTGCAGAGGAGCCAGGCAGCGTTATCCTCTTTCCCTTTTATTTGCATTATGTTTAGAATCACTGAGAAAGAAAATAAGGGACTCAGAAATTCAAGGATATAACTGGTATGGCAGTCAAGAAATGTTGGCTTTATTTGTAGATATTATTCTATACCTGATAAAACCAGAAAAAGACATTCCAGTGTTACGAAACATTCTGAGACAGTTTCAGGTCTTTTCAGGATACAAATTAATAAAGATAAAACAAAGGTAATAGCTGTAAACTATGTACAGACACACAATTTGGTTCAGAAATACCCATGCTTATGGGGACATGATAAAATGGAGTACTTAGAGGAGTATGGATTAAAAATGATTCTGTTATGGTGGCTAAGGATATATGGAAGAAGACGGAGCAAAAGATAATACAAAAACAGAGAAATTTGAAGCTCTGTTTTATGGATATGGATAGCAAGATATAAGCAATGAAAATGTTTTTATAGTCCCTTCAGTTTTATACACAGGTCAGGAAATTTTTTATCAGCCAGATGAGAAACTGTGGTTGGCAATTAATAAAGAACTGAAGAATTTTATCTTGGAGAGGAAGATGGCAAAAGACAAGTGTGATATGGTGATCATTCCAATAGAACAAAGTGGTTTGGGATTACCTGATTTGAGGGGTATTTCAGAGCTACACAGTTAAGGCCACTATACATTACACAAGAAGACAGCTATAATTCCATGTGAAAAGGGATGATGATGATGAATCGGGGGGGGGGGGGTCAAGAAACAAGAAGAGACTGAGACTTTGGATGCAGATCCTTAAGGAGGATAACAATAACCATACAGAATATTAAGGGGTCCGAATGAAGAGATGAAAGGTCAGTAAGCAAAGGACAGCAGCAGTACTGAAACTGAATTCATCTTCAAGTCTTGGTGCGTACCTTCACAAGGTGGACCCTGTTTTCACAAAATCTCACCAAGGCGACACTGATATATAGACTGTATTTATATAGCATATATAATGGACAGAAGTAGGTCAAAAACTAAAAAAGATAGCTGGGTGCACAAAACCCAGGATAAAAAAGTACCCAATTCAGGTAGGCACAGTGGTGCCAGGACTGGAAAAGATTACAGTGTAGAATCCTCAAAATACAGAAACATTCCTACAATGGGGTCAGGCCAGGCCCATGGGGGGAGGATGCCCCCCCCTATTGTAGAAGGAAGTAGTAGTCCACAAAAATCACAAAAACTGATAGGCCAAAGAAGAGCCATAAAGACAATAAAGACAGTAACAGAGCCATAACGACAGTAACAGGAACCTGGTTTAAGGCTCCAGAGAGCACCCCAGCACTACCAGGCTACAACTCATAACATAGATTTCAGCCACAGAACCCAGACTGAAATACAAAAGGCTGAGGAGTATCCATATTCATCAAGGATACCCACACCTCCAGGTTAGCGGCACAACACGATGCTTCAGAGATTATCCACGTACAACTAACAATGGGCAAAAACTGCAATTCAAATTGTAGCTTGCTACAGACCACCCACCATGTCCCAGGACCCCCATTCCGCATTTCTGCTAACACTGGGTAACATAAAGGTCCTACCAAACACCCTAATATTGGGTGATTTCAACTACCTGGCAGATAGGTTCAGTGCTAACTTTACCCCTCTCGCATCCCCTAAAGGGTCCATCTCTATACCAGAAGAATGCAAAGTACCTGTAAAAAACACACTCTCCAAAGCCAAGAACACAGCATCCATGGGACCGCACAACAACCCAGGCTGCGTTCTACATGAACTACAGAACGAACTGGCACCCCACCTAAGTACCATGTTCAATCATAGCCCCACCTCAGGCTTTGTGCCCACAGAATGGCGCACAGCAACAGTTATCCCACTTCACAAAGGGGGAGCCACTATGGACCCCAGAATCTACCGCCCTATTAGCCTGATGAGCCTGGTCTGCAGGGCTATGGAGCATATCATCATGGAACTTATAAACAATGACATTGGTAATCTCCAAACACTGGACCCTACCCCGTTCGGTTTTGTAAAAGGCATATCATGTCTCCTAAACCTGATAAGACTTCTTTGAAGCAGTCACCAAAGCTGTAGATGAGGGTAAGGTGGTACATACAGCCTATCTAGATCTTGCCAAGGCTTTCAACACCATCCCCCACTCTGGAATTATAGACCAACTCACTAAACTAGGTATAAATCCCTATGTCACAAGATGGGTTGCCAACTGGCTCACTGACCAAACACACACTGTGAAAGTAGCAGACTCTAAATCAGACTTCAAACCAGTGACAAGTGGAGCACCACAGGGTTCAGTCCTAGGTCCTCCCATGTTTGGTATCTACTTCTCTGAAGTACAGGCTAACACAGAAGGTCTTTGGCAAAAAAAAGTTTGCAGATGACTGCAAACTAGGAGCCATAATCAAATCTCCTAACGATGTGGACATCCTACAAAAGGGCCTCACTGAGACAAAGCCATGGCCTCAAGCTCAATGCCAAAAAGTGCATTGTCATCCCTTTTGGTAAAAACTCTGTACCCATGAACTACCACATAGGCGGTAGTCTATTTAACACCGAAAGTGTGATAAAGAGACCTTGGGACACAGGTGGACAGTAGTCTCTCCTTTGATAATCACATCGCCACAGTAGTCAGGAAATCCTTCTATGTGGCACACCTCATCACAAAAGGTTTCTCATCCAGGAAAAAAGAAGTCATTGTTCCCCTCTGCTCATCACTCATTAGACCCATTATAGAGTACAATGCCCCTTTTTGTATGTACCTCACAAGACATCTACAACAACTGGAAAGGCCACAGAAATACCTCACAAAGAGGATTGCCGGCCTCAAACAGATGCCCTACGCAGACCATTTCAAAAAACTCCAGCTTTACTCTGTCGCATATCGCTTACTCAGAGGCACTCTCTGCCTAACATACAAAGCTATGTCAAACCCAGAGGTATTGGACAGGCTCCATGTAAAGAAATCCCAATCCCTCCGAGCTACATGCACTAGGGACCTAAACCTTGTCACCACAATAAACAGAACATGCTTTAGGGATAGATTCCTGTCTCAGAGACTTCCCATACTCTGGAACAAACTACCTATCTATATCAAACAAAGTTCCTCATTAGCACTCTTCAAGAAAAATCTTGATGATTGGATAGGAGATAGGAAATTCACCGCGGGGATCACTTCTGTGGCTCTGCTTGACAGGGGCACAGGAAAATAATTTTTTTGGGTGGCAAAAGCCAGGGTACCATTTGGTTAGGCTTATATAGGCACGGAACAGGATACGCCAACTACTCAAGAAAGGATTTAGCTTCCACGATCCAATAAAGCTATTTATTTAACTTCAAACAACAGATAAAAAACATATAAGTCCACCGATACTGTTAAACACTACAGAGCAGCAACACTACAGAGTGCTTTTCGTTCTAAAAATGCTAGAACTTCATCAGACAACAACCAGCATTGATACAAACTTATTTATAGGGCTGGTACCTAGCAAATTGATTAATTGGCACCAATTAAAACTAATTAAAAACCATGGTTAAAATTCCTTTACTACAAACTACGATAAAAGTTTCTATGTCCTCTGTTTAAACACAGGAAATGTTCTATTAATAATGTCTGTTTATAAACAAGTAACAAACATCAAAATTCATCTTTAAAAATGAATAAATTAGATTCTACATATCCATACATTCTGACACATGTTATTGATGTTCTAAGTAACGACGAGCATGACAGAGCAGTACCAGACTAGTAATCTTGTAGTTGTTACTGTACTACCTACCCCTTCCCTTTAAGTTATGTGTGCTTTTTAGATGAATATGTGTATGTTTCTATCTAGTAATGTGCTTAGTAATTACCTCAAAAGGTTCTTCAACTTTAAAATGCAGGCAATTGAACAGGTTTCGTTAATTCCTGGCTCCCTGCATGCTGCTAGCCTTATTTGCCATGCTAACTCTTTTTTCTCTAACTCTAATTTCAAAAAGAGTTCATTAACAAATTTATTTTCTTCCCTATACTTAGCAATACTGTCTATAACCATAAATGTGAAGGAATGTCCAATATTGGTATCACAGTGTCTCGCCAATGCATTCACGTCTTTTTTCTTTTTTGTTATTGCATAGACATGTTCATAAATTCTGTCCTTCAGATGTCTGTCCGTTTTTCCTACATAGAATGTCGGACATTGCTTGCATTGGGCTAGGTAAACGACCCCTTTAGATGTACATGAAAATGATCCTTTAACATCATAGCTCACTGACCTAATGGTAAATGAGTTTGATGTATCTATTACTTTGCAGTATTTACAAGCACCACATTTTTTCGTCCCTCTGTTTATCTTCCCTTTTATATTGTGTGGTTTTGTTTCAAGTAGTTGCTTTAAGTTTGTACCCCTTTTGTATGTTATTACTGGGTCAAAATTTAGAATGCTGGAGATGCTTTTATCTATTGATAAATAACTCCAGTACTTTCTCACTATCCTGCCTATAGTTTGTGCTTCTGGACAGTATGTAAAAGTGAATGCTATTCTAAAAGCATTTAGGTTGTTGGTTTCCCTAGTTGAGCAGGTCAGTTGTTGGCTGACAATTGAGTTAGACTGTGCACTTACTTCTACATTGTCTGTGTCCATAATGAATTCATTGTTAGTTTGTAAAGGCAGCAAAGGGTTATAAAAACCTATTTTCCTTTTCTCCCTGACTTCCTGAAATATGTTATTTAAAAATGTTTCAGGGTACTCCCTCCTTTGGAACATGTGGTGTAACAATTTACACTCGTCTTCAAAGTCTTCCTGCAATGTTGTCATTCTTGCTGCCCTCACTAGTTGGCCTTTGACCACTGCCTTTTTCTGATGGAGGGGGTGCATACTAGTATAATGCAAGAAATTGTTTGAGTAAGTTGCCTTCCTAAATATTTTAGATACGTATGATGACCTGTACTTCCTTAAGTCCACATCTAAAAAATTAATCCTGTTTGTCTGGAAGTTGGACGTAAAGGCCAAAAACGACGTGGTTGTGTTTAAAAACTTCACAAAGTTTTCAGCCTCATTTTTGTTCCCTTTGAATAGAATAAGGATGTCATCAAGAAACCTTCTGTACAGGTGTACTTGTTTAAACCATTCACTCTTAAAAATACAGTTGGTCTCCCAGTGGGCTAGAACCAGGTTTGCAAAACTTGACCCCATAGGTGATCCCATTGCCACTCCAATTTTCTGCACAAACAGTCTATCTTCAAAGGCTACAAAGTTGTTTTTTAGAATGACGTCCAAAAGCTGTTCTATCAATAAGGCTTCATTAGTATTTGCACCTTTTGAGATAATGTACTCCACTACCCATTCAATGCCCAGTTCATGGGGTATACAAGAGTAAAGGTTTACAATATCTACTGTTAAAAAGTTGGTATTCTCATCAAATTCTAAGTTTTCAAGCTGGTCAAGCAAGGCCCACAAATCTTTTAAGATTTGAACTTCCAAGTTGACATATTTCTTCAATAGGTTGTCCACTATTTAGCACAAGAATATGTTATGGACTGCCTAGCATCTACTAAGGCCCTAAATGGAGGGTTGGTAATACTCTTGTGTAACTTTGGAATTCCAAAAATCTTAAGGATTTTTGGTGCTAGCATTGACAAGTAAGTGTGTTGCTCTAAGGTGATAAGACCATCGGTAAAGAGATCACTGATGTACATCTTGATTTTACTGTGTGCTTGATTTAGTTCATTTCTACTAATAGGAGCATATGTTTCGCTCTCTAGAAGTTTGAACATAATGTTGGAATAGTCGTGTTTGTAAAACCTAAATGCTTTTAGTACTGGCTACCCTTAAACTGTTTTTAGCCAGTACTTTCAACCCACCGCAGAACAACACCCTGAATATGTTTGAGTTTCTATGTGAAAACGAATTCAGGGATATGTTAAAACACACTAACCAAAATTTACCTAATTTGTCTGCTGAAGAGAAAACCCTACTTGAACTGTTAAGGAACTTGTCGCTTAGACTTATGAAGCATTATTAATAGAACATTTCCTGTGTTTAAACAGAGGACATAGAAACTTTTATCGTAGTTTGTAGTAAAGGAATTTTAACCATGGTTTTTAATTAGTTTTAATTGGTGCCAATTAATCAATTTGCTAGGTACCAGCCCTATAAATAAGTTTGTATCAATGCTGGTTGTTGTCTGATGAAGTTCTAGCATTTTTAGAACGAAAAGCACTCTGTAGTGTTGCTGCTCTGTAGTGTTTAACAGTATCGGTGGACTTATATGTTTTTTATCTGTTGTCTGAAGTTAAATAAATAGCTTTATTGGATCGTGGAAGCTAAATCCTTTCTTGAGTAGTTGGCGTATCCTGTTCCGTGTCTGTGGTTTGGATTACTTCTTGGTTCAACTAGGCTTATATAGGCCCTAGGGTCAATAGCTTAGTACCTACCTATGAACCTATGAACCCAAACATTAACTGGGAGAACTATTCATGTACTAACTCCCTTGCCCAACATTTCCTAGAATTTATAAACTCAAACACCCTGGAACAACTGGTCAACACTTCCACCAGAGGTGACAACATACTGGACCTGGTCATCACCAACATGGGCGACCGGTAGTCCACTCCGGAGGTCAACCCTTTGCTGGTTAGATCCGACCATAAACAAATCACTTTGGATATCCACATTCCGCCCCCACCCCCGGACAAGGAAACCACCGTGAAAAACTTTTCAATAGCAAATGTCACATTACTTAAGACGGAGGTGGAAAGTTTCAAATCCCCCATGCTAAAGGATAATGCTATCCAAGCTGTAAACTCCTTTACTAATGCATTCCACGGGCACCTACAAGAATGCATGGATCATGCTATCCCAAGCAAAACCAAGTCTCACTCCTCCAAGAAAAGGAAACCAGTCTGGTGGACCCCTGCCATAAACAAGCTATACAACAGAAGGAGGGAACTAGTACAGAACATAGTAAAATCCCAAGAAGGGAAGACATCCCTGATAAGTATCAGCAAGAAACTACGATCCCTCATAAAATCGTCCAAGGTGAGCTTTGAAAGAAAACTTGCCAAGGACTCCAAAGATAACCACAAGGCATTCTTTAGCTATGTCAAGAATCTAAGTGGTAATGCTCAGATCTGCTCGGAGTTAGTGCAGAATGGCACAAAATACACTGAACCAACCAATATTGCCAACATCCTGGCAGACATGTTCAGTGCAAACTTCACCCCCTCTCACCCCCAAAAGGGCCCATAACCATACAAAATGAATGTAGAGCCCCTGAAATCACAGACACTCAGGTAAAAATAGCCCTCTCCAAAGCCAAAAACACAGCATCAATGGGACCGGATGGTGTACCACGCTGCGTCCTACACGAGCACAAAGCCGAACTAACCCCTCACCTAAACACACTGTTCAAACTCAGCCTCTCCACAGGCTACATACCCATAGAGTGGTGCACAGCAACGGTTATTCCACTCTACAAAGGTGGAGCCACAACAGACCCCGGGAACTATCGCCCTATAAACCTGACTAACTTGGTCTGCAAGTCTATGGAGCGCATCATCATGGAACTCATTAACAGAGACATTAGGAACCTCCAAACACTGGACCCTACCCAGTTCGGCTTTGTTAAGGGCAGACTATGCCTCCTAAACCTGGCAGACTTCTTTGAGACAGTTACCAAGGCTATAGACGAGGGGAAAGGTGGTACACACAGCCTACCTAGACCTTGCAAAGGCCTTTGACACCATTCCCCACTCTGGTATTATAGATAAGCTCACCAGCCTGAACATAAACCCCTATGTCATAAGATGGGTTGCCAATTGGCTCACAGACAGAACCCACATGGTGAGAGTTGCGGGAGCTAGGTCTGACTCTAAACCGGTTACAAGTGGCGTTCCCCAGGGAACAGTCCTAGGACCCCTCCTGTTCGGCATATACTTCTCAAAATTACAGACAAGCACAGGAGGACTATGGCTGACCAAGTTCACAGATGACTGCAAACTAGGGGCTATAATTGACTCACCGGCTGACACAGACATCCTCCAAAAGGGTCTCAATGAGACGGATACCTGGTGTCAAAATCATGGCCTCAAGCTAAATGCCAAAAAGTGCATAGTTATTCCCTTTGTAAATAACAAAGTACCTACAAACTACCACATAGGTGGTAGTCCCCTAAATACAGAAAATGTAATAAGAGATCTGGGGACCCAAGTAGATAGTAATCTCGCCTTTGATAACCACATTGCCAAAGTGGTTAGAAAATCCATCTATGTGGCCCACCTAATCACAAAAGGGTTTGCATCCACATCAAAAGAGGTCATTGTGCCCCTCTACTCATCACTCATCAGACCCATCATAGAGTACAACGCCCCATTTGGGATGGACCTTACAAGACACCTGCAACAGCTGGAAAGACCACAGAAGTACCTCACCAAGAGGATCACTGGCCTCAAACAGATGTCCTATGCTGCTCGACTGAAGAAACTCCAGCTGTACTCAGCTGCATACCGCCTGCTCAGAGGTGATCTCTGCCTGACAAACAAGGCCATGTCCAACCCAGAATTGATGGACATGCTCCACCTAAAGAAAACCTTATCCCCTCGAGCCACACGCTCTAGGGATCTAAACCTCACCACAACAATAAAAAGGACGTGCTGGAGGGATAGATTCCTGTCCCAGAGACTTCCCATGCTTTGGAACAAGATTCCAATCTACATTAGGCAGAGCACCTCTCTAACACTCTTCAAGAGAAATCGTGATGAGTGTATGGGAAACAGAAAGTTTACCCCGAGGATCACTTCAGTGGCTCTGCTGGACAGAGGCACAGGGAACTAATCTAAGGGAGTGGTGAAAGCCAACACATTCTGGCTAGACTTATAAATGCCTTCAGGCAGATAGCCTAGTACCTACCTATGAACCTATGATAAAGTGGACTACTGAGGATAAGAAAGAAATTATGTATTGTTACTATTATGCAAAAAGCCCAGAATTTCCAGACACAAGATATACAACATGATTGAGAGAGAAATTAGAGGAAAGAAAATACTTCCACAAGAAAAACTGTAAGAAGCTTCAAATTAAAATTTGTGTTCATTAATATAACAGATTTGTGAAAAACAGTATATAGATCAAGAAATCTTGATCTGTTTGGAAAAAGAAGCATCTGAGGAAGTGCAAAAATATAAACAACAAAACCAAGAGATATTTGAAAAGTATCAAAAAGAAATATGGGCATGGGAAAGAAAGAGAAATTTGATATGGTGCAATATTTATGCAAAGGAGAAAGCCAAATTAATCAATGTAAAGAAGGCAGTCCCGAAGATATATGAAGAGAAATAAAGGCAAAGGCATCCGGATATGGAAAATTTCACAATAAAAAAAATATCACACAGATGGAACATAGAAAAGAAGATTAGTAAAGTAGAAGTTAAAAGATAGGAGTTGAAGTTATGGACTGACTGAAAAGTGAAGGATTTTGTGTAGAAGGTCTAACACAAGTCACATCACAACAGGATGGAGTGAGTCCCCAAAGCAGGGAGAAACAGGAAGATCAGGAAACATCTGAAGAATAAATATGGACACGGGAAAGAAAAAGAGATTTAATATGGTGTAATATTTATGCAAAGGAGAAAGCAAAACTAACCAATACAAAAAGAGCAGCACCAAAGATATTTGAAGGGAAATACAGGCAAAGGAATCCAAACATGGAAAACTTTACAATACAAAAAATAAGACAAAGAGGAAAAGTAGAAAATGAAAGTAATGGAGTGGATAAAGAAACAGAAACTGAAGTCATGGAGCACCTGCACAGTGAAGGATTTAGTGTAGAAAATCTAATGCAGAAAGCACCGCAACAGGAATGAGCAATGCATATCCACATTAAGGGGAAACCAGTGGCACAGGAAGCAATTGGTCAGGTGCCATATGAAGATAATTTGGAGCCTTCCACAGGAAACCAGTATAAACGTTCATTTGAAACTAGACAGCAAGGAAAGGAACAGAAACTGTGGAAACCCTGATGCAGTCAATGTTGAGGAGTGATAGGCTAGTGCAGGAGTCTGCAACCTGTGGCTCTGCAGCCACATGTGGCTCTTCCAACCCTCGGCAGTGGCTCTCTGTAGCTTTGAAAAATAATGGCCACTCTACCACACAACACACACACATTGAGAGCGATCAAGCTATGGACTTAAAATATTGCTCTTATAAACTTGCTAAAATAACATGGTTTCTGTTAACATGCATATTATACACACACACACACACACACACACACACACACACACACACACACACACACACACACACACAGTTACCTCTCAACTGTGCAGATTTTCGCAGAATGTCCTGACTTTTGCCTCATATTTTTGATTTATTTCTCATAAAATTGTGGTTTTTCTGGCAAATCATTGAGGGCTGAAGTCAGAAAAAAATAGACATTTGAGTTTCAGACTTCATACCCTTCAGAAAATTCATGCTAATGCAAAATATGTTAGTCTATCAACTTTCTAAGTTTAGAAAATACGAAAAAACTAAAACACTGATAAACACAAAAAAAACCAAAACACTTATAAACACAAAAATGAAGTAGCTGTAATCTTTTCAAGACTTTAATGTTAGCGTTTTTGTCTAAAATAATGCTTAGACTTCTTCAGACATCCCTCTCCCAGAGTGCTATAGTTTTAATACATTCATTAATTAGTTAATCACTGATTTAATTAAACAAAGAAATAAGTAAATGTTTTAAACTAGATAAGACCAACCAAGCAGGGACTCATAGAACAAACACTGAAGTTGTCATACACATAAAACCTTGCTTAAAAGCCTTTTCCTTGTTAAAAACTGGAACACATTATACCTAGATTACACGAACATTAAAATGTTAAGACATTAACAGACTATATGCATTTAAAATAATGTAAAGCTTATAAAAAATACAAAGCAATATTCAATAAACATATAACTTTCACCTATCTAATGCTTTCAGCTTCAAAATACATTGATGCATATTCATTAAGGCCTGGGGGAATATGAGCATATGTACGAATCTGCCACAAATGTTCATTCTCTTCTAGTTTCAGCTCCCAAGGACCCCCCCCCCCCAGACCATTATGTTTTTCTAAGTTTGAAAGAGCAATATTCAAACAGTGTTCCCATTTTTGGGCCTTTGTGCCCCACTATTTATGGCTTTGTCCATATTTCTTGTTCTAAGAGGTTGACAGATGTGACACACACACACACACACACACACACACACACACACACACACACACACACACACACACACACACACACACTGAGAGCGCTCAAGCAATCCCAACAAAGGAACAAAATAGGGACAAAGTTTAAATATTGCTCTTATAAACTTAGTTCTTTTATATTTAGGATAATAACTATATATAAAACGTTATACACTGTGTTATCTTCATTTTAGGGGTCAAATATGTTTTGTGGCCCCCGATGAATTTTATTTGGTGGGACAGGGGGCAAAATGACTCTTTTGATAGTGAAGGCTGCAGACCCCTGGGTTAGTGAGTTCCCTTATGATAGAGCAACGGATGGCACAGGATGAAATTGATGAGACTGTGTCACACGAAGATGCTATAGAACCTTCTTTAGAATGCCCGCAGGAACTGGAAAACAAGGGATGTGCCTTCAGTATGAAGAAAATGAGCTAGGAGAACAATTGCTTGATTTAATAGACATGGACAGATATATCAAGATCAATGAACGAAACAGACTGCAGAAGGTTAATAAAATCCAAAAAATCAGAAGTCTGATAAAACAAACGAACACAGTAATTAGGAATGTTCATAGAGATCAATGCAATATAACAGAAGTAAACAGGATATTACTGTGCAGCTAAATTAATAACTGATAAAATTATACCACAAGAAAACAGGGTAGTGAGGGAAAGGAAGGGGAGAAATCGAATACCATCATGGAAATATTGAATAGAGAAAACTATAAAGCAATTAAGACAAGAAGTGTCACTGTTAGAAGACTAGAGAAGAGGGAATAGATCAACAAAAATACTAAGAAAGATAGATGTGATAAAAGCAGTTTGCAATTGAACAGACCAGGATCTATCATGCACTACTGCAAATAACAAACTAAAAATTTCACCACAAGCAGAAAAACTTAGAAAATATGAAGATAAATATACAGGAAAAGTACAAAATAAGTAATTTATTGATGACCCTAAAAGGTTTTATTGAGAACTGGGTAAAAGGAATTGAAAGACCACCAAAAAAAGAAGAAATAGATACATTTTGGAGAAGTATCTATGAAGATCCTGTAGACCATAACAAAGATGCTAAATGGATAGAAGAAGTAAAAGAAAGAATAAGAAGTTTAAAGGTACAGGATATGAAATGGGATGAAGTAACAGCCAGAGAGATTGAAACAAAGTTAAGAAAAGCTTCTAATTGGAAAACCCCAGGCCCAGATGCAGTACCTAACTTCTGGTTAAAAGTATTATTAACATCTTTGCACAAAGATTTAGCCATAAGTAAGAATTATTTATATACGCACCCAGAACAGACATCAACCTGGCTAACAACAGGAAAAACAATGCTCCTACACTTAAGAGTGAACCTGCAAGCTACCCTAAAAATTATAGACCAATAACTTGCCTTCCTACAACGTATAAATTATACACAGGAATTGATACAGACAGAGTTTATAGTCATTTAGAAGAAAACTCAATTATGGCAGTAGAACAAAGGTAATAAAAAAAAGTCATATGGAACAAAGGATCATTTGTTGTTAAAGTCATAGTGGAGAAGTGTAAAAAGGGGAAGAATCTAAGTATGGCATGGATTGACTATAAAAAAAGCATTTGATAGTAACCCTCATTCACAGATAAAAGAGTGCTTAAAAAATGTATAAGATACACCCCACACTGATCGACTACATTACAGTGACCATGAAACAGTGGCAGACCACTTTGCAATTAAGCCATGATAAAGGATAAATTGTTATCCCACGGATAAAAATTCAAAGGGGGATATTCCAGGGTGATTCTCTCTCACCATTACTATTCTGCCTTGCCCTTAATCCATTAATCTGTTTACTCAACGGCTTAGTTCATGGCTATAATCTTGCTCCTAGAAAACAACAAAGTGTAAAGACTTCTCACCTTCTCTTTGTCGATGATTTAAAACTGTATAGCTCATCAGATGAGGAACTGAAAGAACAACTGCAAGTTGTCAAAACTTTTTCAGATGATATAAAAATGTCTTTGGTCTTGCTAAATCTGCAAAAGCAACCTTTAAAGCAGGAAAACTGCAACACCAGGAAAATATCAGTTTGGGACAAGATTGTGATATAAAAGAACTTGAGCAAGACGGAATGTATCAATATTTGGGAATTGATGAAGGATCAACAATAAAACATGAACAAATGCAAATAAAACCTAGTAAGGAATACTTCAGAAGACTTAAATTAATCCTGAAAACAGCACTGACATCTAGGAACAAAATCCAAGCTATAAACCAATTTGCTCTTCCTGTCCTAACTTACAGTTTTGGAGTGTTTGACTGGCCCCAAAACGTGCTGGATAGATTAAATAGGAAAACAAGAAGGATGCTCCATGCTCAATAAATGATTTATAAAAATCAATGCATACCAAGACTACATATTCCCCGTTCCGAAGGAGGGATTGGCCTCCTTGAAATTGATTACATGTATAGATCTGCAATCGTGGGACTTCACATATATCTGCTCAACTCACAAGACCCAAATGTACTGAAAGTTTTGAAACATGAGGAGAATAAATCTAAGATGACTTCTCTGCTTAATCTAGCAGAAGCTTATCGGTGTCAAGGAGGAATGGAAATCAAACCAGAAGTAGATAAAAATCAGGTAGCAACTGAATGTGCCAAAAAACAAAAGAAAGAATATAAGGTGAAGGATCAGATGAGAAGGCAAGAAATGTGGAAAAAGCATAAATATAGTTGCAAGTATAGAAAACGTCTGGAAGAACCTCATGTTGATCAGGAATGAACACAGGAATGGTTAAGGAGAGGTGAATTCAAACCAAGGGATGAAAGTTTAATACTGGCAGCCAAAGATAGCGGGCTGCGTACACGTTGGTTTATAAAGTCCATTGAACATGTGGGAGAAACAGACAAATGTAGGTTTTGTAAAACAGAATTGAAACAGTTGCACACCTTGTTGCTGGTTTCATACTAATGGCAGAAGGACTGTATATTGAAAGGCATAATAATGTGGCGAGACTGTTGCACTGGGAATTCTGCAAACATTATGGTATTGAAGTAGCTGAAAAACACGGGAAACACGAGCCACAAAGCATCACAGAAAATGCAGAAGTCTATATCACATGGGATCATCCATTACCAACAGTTCAAAAGACAGATGCTAGAAAACCGGATATAGTGGTTCAAGAAAAGACGACAAGAGTATCATTGATCAATGAAATTGCCACACCCAGTGACTACAGTGTCTTGCGTACAGAGAGACACAAAGTCATAAAATATCAGGATCTGCAGGCAGAAATGAGAACAATGTGGTAGAAAGATACCCAGACAGTTCCAATAGTACTAGAAGCAATGGGTCTTATAAAAAGGAATTTACAATCATATTTAGATATTTACCAATACATGTAACCCCATACAAACTGCAGGAGGAGTAATTACTGGGCACATTGCGGGTGCTGCGAAGAGCACTACTGGCTGACATCAAAGAATGAAACAATACTAATTTCATAAACTTTAATAATACTTTGATTTAGGAATGGGGTCCATTACTGTCATGGTATTAGAAACCCAAAAGACTTGGAGAAATTAAAAAAAAATTACAATATTCATAAAATAGCAGAAAGTATTCTCAGAACAAATGCAATACAGGGATACATAAAGGAGATGCTGATAGGGATGGCTGCAATTGGGGTACACAGAACAGGCAAGAGGGGGGCTGAATTTACTTGAAAAATGGCAAAGGAACCAATGTATTGGGAACAAATAATTAGAGAAGTGTTAATCGAATGGGGAGAGGCCAGGAATTCATCTGGACTGCAGGCTACACTGCTTTCCTTATCAAGAACTGATATCAGAGTATAGCAAAAGAGAAATAAATAGGGACATCTTAATCAAAGGCCAGCACTGGTAGAGTTTTTAGTAGAATGTAGAACAGAAGGTGCTGTTAAAAAATGGGATAATTAGCAGGGCAAATAAAATGTTCCATGTTTACCATAGGAATCAATCAGAGGAGGTTAGAAAGGATTAGGAAAAGAGACTGGATAAGCAATTCATAAAGAAACAACGGGGGTTATATGTATGGCTCCCAAATATGCAACAAAGTCAAGAAGATTTAGGATCTTTGCTTGGAAGTGTTTATACAGGTATTTTTATACCCCAAACAGACTCCACAGTATTTTTCCTCATGTAAATTGTAAATGTTGGAGGTGTGATGGGAAGACAAAGGTAATTGGAAACCTATTTTTTGGGAGTGCAATGAGTTGGCAGAGTTTAAAAATTCCTTGCAGACTACTCCATCAGAATTACTGGGTGAGAAAATTGGTGTAAAATTAATTTTTTTTCGGCTGTGACAGAGATTCAGAATTGCCTAGATAATGTAAGGCTTTGCTGAGTTTAATTCTGGTGGTTGACAAAATAGCAATTGCTAGAAAATGGAAATCATAATATAAACCAACTTGTACTAGAAGAAGTGAATACAGAGATAAAACAACTGGAAGTGGAATCTTTAGAAAAGGGTAGGAGCAAATTACATTGAAGAAATGGTAATTGTGGGAACAATACATGCAGAGTAATGTTTTGCAGGAGGAATGAGATTTAAGGGAAGGCAGGAATCAAATGAGCTTTGTAATGTTTGACTGATAGTGACTACAAGTGATACATAATGTTTGCAACTGAAAATATGTCAATGTGGTTTGTTTTCATTTATATAAATGTATGACTGCCTATTGTCATATGTGATAATCTAATAAAGATGTTTCTTGTTTAAAAAAGGAGGATACATTTTATAGGCCTAATACCTTCAATAAAGATACCCAAATAGTAAAGGACAAAATAATAAGGGGCTCCCATGTCCAGTCAGACTGTTCCCAGTTACTAAATGTAGAATAAAAAAATAAAGAAGGAAACCTTGTGGAACCTCACTAGCAATTTTGCATTTCCTGCATATGTTTTATATAACTGCATCAAACTCCTACCACACAGTAAATCAGTTCAATGCAAGTCTACTGCGCCGGAATATACTCTGCAGTTTTCTCTAAAAATAATACTATTAAGTCAACAGCTTTTAACACGATGAATGCAATAGCATCAGCTTCACCTCTTGGTCCCATTTTATACTTCCAATTATTCTGAAGTCACAAAAAAGAGTAAGTATCAGCACAAATTCAAGGCTGGAGTGTGACCCTTCTTTCCAACCTACATATTCTACACTGAATTCTCCAATATAAATAGTGAGACCTAAGCCAGTTAATAAAATATGATTGTCTAGTATTTTAGTGTAATATAATGCGAGGGAAGCATTGCAAATGACACACATTATTTTTCTCAGAAAGAACATGTATGAGTCACATTACTAATATTTCTCTATGTAATCTTGGCAGCTTTTTTAAATCCTGCCTGTTTATCCCCTGGTAAACACAGAAAAGTAATAATTTAATCTGTCCGTGAGTCAAGATGCCTTTGGTACAATGGAATCACCAAACAAGAGGGAGACATGCCTGATTATTGCTAGTTCAGGATCTTAGGCTGTGTTTGCAAATCTACAGCCAGACATTAACAAAACTAGCACATGAATGTGAACTACTACTGCAGACTTGTGCTTAATGCATCAGAAGTCTAACCCTAAACAGGTGTGTATCTACGAGTGTCAGCAGTAACACCTTGCCTGCTGACTCTAGTTTTGCTTCTAGTGATGCATGGCACATGCCCCTTTCATAAGAATGAAAAGGATCTGTGATGTACATATGACAGTGGTTACAGTGTCTAATGTAACCATCCTCAGTTAAAGAGAGCAACAGTTGAAGAATGCCTCCTTTACACTGTTAGTATGAACAAGATTTGAAGATTTGGATGTAGAATTACTCCAGTTTACGTTTTGTCTAATGCCCTACTTTGCACCTGCAGATTCGGTTGAACAAGTTACTGTTAGTGTAGTTATTCTTGTCCTGTTTGTAGGGAGCCATGCTTACTACAGCTCCTATTACAATCAGTACTGTACAATGTACTTAACACAGGTTATCTAAACAGAAGCTATGACACAGGTTTAAGTTTAAGTTATCATCGCGTAGTATAAACCGATGCACGTGCCACAGCTGAGAAGTAGGGTGGATAAAATGAAACATCCAAGCTTTTCACAGAGTATTAACACATGCGGCTCCCTCATAACCTTCTGCTCTGCTGTACAGCACTCTTTTAGGAAGCTGGCCTGCAGGTAAATTAAGCAACGTTCCTTATGCACAATCAACTGCTGCTTGTGCTTACACCATAAAGGGCTTCTTCAGCTTGAGAAAAAAGAGCAAAACTCCCATAATTGCCTAACAATGCAGCTATTTGAGTCTATCTAGCCTTTAAGGATTTCCTTCCTCCTTACTCTAAGGCTTACTGTATTCTATCTTAAAGAGAATTGCCCTTGTAATAAATAATTACAATCTGATTGGGAAATGAAACACTGTAACACTCCAAACACAACATGTAAACTATCAGAAATAAATAAGCAACAACTAAAATTATATACACATTCCTAGGACGGACAGCGATAAATGGGGGTTAGCTTTATTATTGTGCTGGTCTCTATGCAAAAATGTGCTGTTATGTCAAGTACCTTATGCAACTGTACTTTCTTCTTCTTCTGAGAGGCTCACTATAACTAATGATAGTTTTTGAGGTACATTATCAAATGGTATTCTGTCAATTGTATTAGGAAAAATGTTTAAAGGATCCCTGTAACAAATAAATGTCAAATCCTTTCCTATCCTTACATTGCACTTCAAACATATAATATTTGACAAATGTGAACTCAGTCCACACTGAAGTAACAAACGATGCTGAACAAATCATGACTTAAGCTGAAGCTGCCTTTTTCATACTAGAATCTGCTGTCAATGTGGCTTCAAAAGTTTAGTGTACTTGTCACATAAAAAGTGAACACAATTGGCCAGCTATTTAGACAGTTTGCCTATTGAGAGATAGGGCTCCTTTGTTTTGCTTTTCTAAAGAAAATAAATGTTTTTTCTAAAGTGATGGATCCTCCTGGCATAGTATCTGAACTGTCAACATATATTTAGCATATGAAGAACATCTCCCCTGCAGTTTGATAGCCTACCTAAAAACTGGCAACTGTATGGACTGATTCAAACATGTAGGGAAAGTCAGAGGATCTAGGCCTTATGAAGCAGTCCAAATGACACACGTCTTCCATTTCTCAACAGATTTTTTCTGTATTCAGTCTTCTGTTTTTCTTTGCAATTTTAATGGATGTTGTCCCAATAGGGCAGCATCTGGCAGCTGTGTGTCATGAGAATAAGTTATACTGTTTGCAGGATTAGCCTGTAGCATTTTATCATCTTAGTGACACTATTTTATTCATAGGTTTTTAGTAAGCTTATAGCTAAAGGGGCTATTAAGAAGCTCAGCCATGTCACCCAGTATAATATAATACTTCCAATTTTTATACCTTAATTTAGGCTTACAATACTAACGTGTTTCTAATTTCATTAAATTATTTATTTTGTGTTACATTAGTATCTGGATCAGGGTTGTGAACTTATTTACCTGGCAGTGTTTGTTCACTCACTAGTGAACGTGGTCAACTGCCAGAACTTTTTAAATGAGTCAATTATTGCTGCAGATTAATTGAACCTTAGCTCTGGTAATATGATTTATCTATAATGGACATCTCCTGTGCTAGTTCCACTCCTCTGACACCTGTTAGGTCCCGGCAGAGGTATTTAGAGTTCTGAGCCACTTAAGAGTTCCTACAGAAGTAACAGTGGGGAGCATAACATAACCCTTGCATGGGCTTATGCTCTTTGGAGAAGTCCTAGATTCCCATTAGTGTTTCCTTTGTCCACTGTCAGGTGAAACTGCACATTGATGCAGAACAGCATACCTGTGTGTGTTACCCAAGGAGAATAAAGTATGCCACCGACCAATGTTTGCATCTGTGGGCCGCGGTCCCCTACAGTACTGTATTTTAGTACCAGATTTGTCACTAACAATACAGCATTACTGCTGAATTCCTACATGACACTAACCTCGTTTTCCTAACTTATAGCTAGCTTAACCCCAGCACCAAGCCCCATCTGGTAGCCTTGTTGCCTTAAGATCTCTTGCTTATTTATCATCCTGCATATTTACTTTCAGGTGAACCCAAATCAAGTCATGTGCAAGCCCATCAACACCTTAGAATGTACCATGAGGCAGAAAAAAAGTTGCATGTTTCTTTTCATTTACCACCAGCTAGCACAAAGGTGTTCTTGCAAAAGCATACAGATGTTATGACTAATTTATTTATGATTCACCCAAACTGGTTGCAAAGAAGTTTCTCTGTCTCTGGATAAAAATTTGGATACTATCATGAAAGGATCTTGGGTCTCATCACCCATAAGTAGATCTATTAATTAGACTTGGTATTGCAGTTCGGGGTGGTCACCTCAGCATTGAGGGTGGAACCACTTCCCTGGTATTAATACCAGTTAGTCTAGTTCAGCCTTATTCCTCTAATGTGATCAGCTGGCTAAGCTGAAGAATTTATCAGACTTACCAGCTCTCTGGGTGCAGGTGCAAGCAATTAATCATTAGACTTCTGAAGACTATATTCAGCATATTTTCTCAGTGCAGTGTAATTAACATTGAAAGATATATTGGCAAGCAGTTCAGGGAAAATTAAATCAAGTTTGAAATTGTGTGAAGTGAATAAGACGTGCAAGTAATTACTACTCAAGAAGCCTTAATAATGTATTGCATTTAATATAGTAGCACCCTGTTTATTTTGTTAAAAGGTAGCCAGTTCACATTCTATTAGGGCTAAAAGTTAATCTTTACTGAAAGCATACTAACTGTCTTTCACATCTGGAGAGGAAAACAAACAAGAAAGACAGCAATCAGTGTAAGAAGGAACACTAGCAACTGTAAGGATTGATGCAAACATCTAGGAAAAGTCAGAGGATCTAGGCCTTGTAAAGCAGACCAAATGGGTAACATTAATTTTAAAACAGGAAATACCTGCAGGTACCAGGGAAAAATTCATGTTTTGAAGGTATGAATTATTTTATTTGTTTATTGCAAGTTAAAAAGGGATGGGGAGATTCTGAACATATATTTAAGTTCCTGTACACCCTACATAACTGAAGAGCAAAATACATAGCCTCTATGGGACCAGATGAGATCCCAGACTGTCTTCTCAACAGGCAAAAACAAACTAGCATCACCATTAAGTATCCTTTTCAATTATAGCCTAATCACAGGATTTGTTCCTGCAGAATGGAGAACAGCAACAGTTATTCCCCTCCACAAAGGTGGGTTAGCAAAAGGCCCAGGGAATACAGACCCATAAGTCTGGCTATCCTCATCTGTAAGGCCATGGAATTTATTATTATGGACATCATAAATAAAGACATAGGTAACCTCCAAAACCTGGATCCAACTCAATTCAGCTTTGGCAAGGGCAGATCCAGCCTGTTAAATCTGGTGGATTTCTTTGAAAATGTGGCCAGGGCCACTGACAAGGGCAAAGCTGTGCACACAGCATACTCTGACTTGGCTAACGCTTTTGACACAATACCACATTCAGGTATTACCAATACACTTAGCAAACTGAATGCAAACCCCTTTGTTGTAAGAAGGGGTTGCTAACTGGCTCACAAACTGGACAAACACCATCAAAGTGGGTGACTGCACATCAACCAACAGACCTGTCACCGGGGGGGGGGGTCACAGGGGTCAATGCTGTGCCCCGTACTGTTTGATATGTACTTCTCAGATGTTCAGGCTAAAACTAAGGGGTTGTGGCTGATCAAGTATGCAGCGACTGCAAAGTGGGTGCAATTACCGAATCCCCAAATTATGTCATTATACTCCAGGAGTGTCTTATGTCGACCAACGAATGGAGTTTTAGTCATGGTCTCAAACTGAATGCAAAGGAATGCATCATCATTCCCTTCGGCAAAAACAATGTCCCTCACACTATCAAATCAACAATAATACCCTAAGCACCCATAAAGTGGTAAGGGATCTGGGATCACAAGCTGACTGTGACCTTAACTTTTACCACCATGTGTCCACTGTAGTAAGCAAGGTTTTCTACGGAGCACACTTGATTAGTAAAGGCATTGCCTTGACAGCAAGGGAAGTTATAACCCTTCTATACTCTGCACTAATCTGGTCCATAATTGAGTATAACTCACCATTCGGCATGTACCATAAAAAGCACTTGCAGCAGTTGGAGAGACCTCAGACAATTCCAGCAAAGAAGATCAAGGGACTCCGGCACATGCCTTACATAGACCGAATAAAGTCCTTGTCACTATACTCAGTATCATATGACTTCTTGGGGGAGACTTATGCCTGGCTTACAGAGCAATCTCATACCCAAACCTAATGAACTTGCTGCACATCTATAAATCAAATGAGACTAGAGCTACCCATTCCAGTGACCTAAATATGGCCTGCGACTTAAATAGGACATGCTGGAGGGACAGAGTCATCTCCCAGTGACTGCCACATCTTTGAAATAGACTACCAATTCATGTGAAACACAGTACCTCCATGACACTGCTCAAGAGGAACCTGGACCAGTGGATGGGGGCACTGTAAATTCTTACTGAGGATTGTACCCACAACCCTCCTGGACATGGGCAGTCTTTACTAAATGTAATCCTGGATACTGACTAGCACTGACTATGGTATTACATTGGGATGAAACACCTAGGCTTGAAATGACCTCCGGGTCGACAGCGTAGTAAACTTCTATGATCCTATGACATACAAGGCTAACATCTCTAGAATAAGTTCACATAACCCTAGTTTTAATCTGAGTAGTTATAGACCCTCCAGATGACTCATCTTCACCTTCCCTTCCCTTCTACAGGACGAGTAATATGGTCTCACTTTGCCCCTTCTGCTCCCATGAGTTCTTCAGTCTCTCTAGCAGAATGCCCACTATGGACAAAGTCTTTATGTAAATCTAAAAATGCTTGTTCTACGTGAGATTCATCAATATGCAACCTAGAGACCCGCATAGATTGCCCTTTCAACACATTCTGATATGTGTAGAGAGTGCATACTCGTATGATGTAAAAGGCTATTTTTCCAAAACGGTTTCCTGTACATACAAGTTTCAATATGACCATCATTAGTTTTATACAGACGAACATCTGAAAAAAACAATGCCCTCATAAGAACAAGTCATAGAAAACCTAAGAAAAGAAGTACTATTGTCTAAATAAATAAAATCATCCTATAACAGAAATGCATCATCCACAAACCTCTTATAATACTTGATACGCTCAGAAAATCTATTCTCACCCAACACATGTTCTGCCTCCCATTGTATAATCACCATATTCATGTAGCTGTTAGCGCAGGCTGTCCCCATCACTACGCCTATTTTTTTGAAGATAAAAACGATCATCAAAAATAAAAACATTATTCTCAAGTTTAGGTTTCAACAAAAAACATGAGGCCAACATATTTAAAGCTGACAGTACATTCAAAGGGAATCCATAATAAATGCTCGGTGTCCTTTAACACAGAAGGAGCTCTATCCAAAACAGGTTTCAGCTTATTCTCCACATAAACACAGAGGGCAATGGAAATATGTTTCTAGATGTATTATGGTTACTTTAGATGTCTGTACACTTTTTACTGTTGTACCCAATGATACTGGAGTTGATTCAATAAAACTGTTTTTGTCTCATCATAGTGAATATTCTAATGAACAAGCAAGTTAAAGTTAAGACAATGTATAATCTTGTTTTGCTAGGAGATGGTAAATGTGTATGAACATATTACATGTACAATTAAAATGTGTTTCCTATTTTATACAGTGGATGTATTTTCAATTATAGACAAGTTGTTTTAAGCCAGTGGGCTTGAAAAACAGCAGAAAATGGTAAAAAGCATGAATGTAGTGGTTCATTTTTACATTTACAAAGGTACTAGACTTTTTCCATTAACACATGCTTTTAGTTCTGAAAAGTAGATTGCAGGTGCAAACAGTGAGAAATCTGAACTGTTTGCTCTGACTGAATTCTACAAGGTGCAATGTAACTAGCTTTTAACGACACGTTGCTAAGTAGTTCCGTGATAAACAAATGAAGTTTGAAGAAAAGTGAGCAAGTTTTACAAGTAACTTCCTTCCAACAACCATAGTACCTTAATGTATTAAATGGAACACTTAGACGTAAAAGTGAACAGTTTACTCAAGGGTAACCAGTACAGTTAAGGCTAAATGTTAATGTATACTGAAAGCAGACAAGCTGTTTTATCACTGGGAGGGCAAAAGAGATGAGATAAGAACAGTCAGCTATCTTTGTAAGTGAAAACACAGAACCTTAATATGTACTTTAGCATGGTTAACCTTTAGAACAGGTAATGCCAATGATGTGTCCACATTTAGAGAGGTAAACTCATTTATGGATAGTGACATAGTTGTGTGCAACTGCCTTGACTTAAAAGGGGATGAGGTTTTGAAAATATATGTCTATATCTATAGTTCTTATACAATGCATACAAAGTCAGCTACTAAAACACCTCTGTGATAATAATATCCTTGCCCCTACTCAACACGGTTTTCGGCCTGCACAATGTACTATAACAGCCCTCTTACCTTTTACTGATGCTGTGAACAAGGCTTTGGACATTGGTCTAGTAACATCTGTACTCTTACTTGACCTGACCAATCACATACTAAACTAATCCAGCAACTTGCAAACTTAGGCTGCTTCCAGCATACCCTTATCTGTTTAACCTGAATAACAGGCAATATATTAAATGGCAAAATAACCAATCTAGATACATAGTAAGTAAAACAGGTGTCCCACAGGGGTCCACTGTGGGACCTTTGCTGTTTAAGGTGTTCATAAATTATCTTCTTACTATCTCTGCTGAAAGCTCAATTATCCAATATGCCGATGATTCTACTATTACATCCTCCTCAAATAACTTCTCCGAAATCAAAAAAATTACACAAAAGGCCTTTACAAACACAGAAACCTGGCTAAATGAAGCACAACTTCTTTTAAATCCCCAAAATCTAAACTAGTAATGTTTTCATCTCAGCCACATACACATGATTTTACTATTTACTCCCATAACAGGACCAAAATTGAAGTAGTAACATCAGCAAAATTACTAGGAATTACTATCAGTGATAAACTATCAATTGAGCAACATATTATAAACACAATAAAAAAACACACACACACACTTTAAACAGGGCAGCGCAGTGGTGCAGCGGTTAATACTGTCGACTCACAGCAAGAGGTTCTCCAGTTCGATTCTTGGCTGGGGTGCCTTCTGTGCTGAGTCTGCATGTCCTCCCTGTGTTCATGTGGGTTTCCACCCATATTCCAAAGTCATGCGTCTGGAGTGTTTCTGCTCGGGCCTCCACTGAAAATAAGCTCTGTCCTAGTCAGACTTTCCCGGTCAACAAATGTTAAATAAATAAAATAGGTAAACTCTACAGACAGAAATCATATATGGATAACATCACAAGATAAAAATGCCAAATACCCTCCTTCTCCCATCCCTTCTCTATGGCTCTCCCATTTTTACCAACTTACATTCATCTCTAAGCAACAAACTACAATCATGTTACTACAAAATTCCTAAATTTGCCATTGGACTATCCCATCAAACTCACCACTGTCAAGCCATCAAGGAGTTGAAATGGCTTATATTTTCTCATTTCCTTCATTATACTCAACAACATTAGCCCATAAAGTAATATATAACATAGATAAGTTCCCTTCTCTCCATTCTATTTTACAATGTTATACCCCCACCAGAAACCTTTGATCCACCAATAAACAACTCCTAAAAGTTTCTAAACCTAATAAGAGGGCCGGACAAAGCCTGTACTCACACTACATATCTAAACTATGGAACACACTTCCCCACTCACTCGAGGCACTCCTTAAAATGGAGAACATAGATATCTGTGCAGTGACTGAGACCTGGTTCAAGGCTCCAGAGAGCACCCCTGCATTACCAGGCTATAATTCATACCACACTTTTCGGCCATATAACCTGGACCAAAACACCAAAGGCGGAGGTGTGTCCACATTCATTAAGGATATCCACATCTCCAAGCTAGTTGCTCAGCATAATGCATCCGAGGTTATCCAAGTGCAACTAACTCTGGGCAAAACTGCAATCCAAATTGTAGCTTGCTACAGATCCCCCACCATGCCCCAGGATTCCCACTCATCTTTTCCTGATGTACTGGAAAATATTAGGGTTCAACCAAACACCCTAATAATGGGCGACTTCAACTACCCCACCATTAACTGGAGAAACTATTCGTGTACCAACTCCTTAGCTCAACGCTTTCTGGAATTCATAAACTCCTTTGCCCTGGATCAACTTATTCACACCCCCACCAGGGGCAACATATCCTAGACCTAGTCATTACCAACATGAGTGACTGCTGTTCCACATCTGAAGTCAACTCCTTGTTGGTCCAATCCGACCATAAGCTAATCACCCTTGATATCCACATCCCGCCCCCACCCCCCGTTAAGGAAACCATGGTAAATAATTTCTCCAAAGCCAACTTCATGCTTCTTAAGACAGAAGTGGTGAACTTCATGACACCCATGCAGATGGACAAAACAGTTACAACTGCTGAATCCTACACAAATGCACTCTAAAAGCACTTACATGAGCGCACGGATCGTACTATCCCAAACAGAACCAAGACGCTATCCTCCAAAAAAAGGAAGCCAATCTGGTGGTCCCCTGCCATAAACAAACTGTACAACAGAAGGAAGAAACTGTTGCAAAAGAGAGTAAAATCCCATGAGTGGAGGAGCGCCCTGGTCAGCTTCAGTAAGAAGCTGAGATCCCTTATAAGATCTTCCAAAGCAAGCTACAAAAACAAAATTGCCACTAATTCTAAGGACAACCACAAAGCATTCTATAGCTACGTCAAGAATCTTGATGGCAACACCCAGATCTGCTCTGAGTTACAGCACAACGCCACAAAAATTACAGAACCAACTGATATTGCCAACATCCTGGCAAACAGGTTCAGTGCTAACTTTACCCCCCTCACCCCCTAAAGGGCCCATATCTATACAGGAAGAATGCAGAGTCTGTAATCACAACTATGCAGGTAAAAGCTGCACTCTCTAAAGCCAAAAACATAGCATCCATGGGACCGGACAACATCCCAGGCTGAATTTTACACGAACTTCAGAATGAACTGGCTCCCCACTTAAGCACCATATTCAATAATAGCCTCGCATCAGGCTTTGTGCCCACTGAATGGCGCACAGCAACAGTTATCCCACTCCACAAAGGGGGAGACACCACTGATCCCGGGAACTATCGACCTATTAGCCTGACGAGCCTGGTCTGCAAAGCCATGGAACGTATCATCATGGAACTCATAAACAAAGACATTGGTAACCTCCAAACTCTGGATCCCACCCAGTTCGGATTTGTGAAAGGCAGATCATGCCTCCTGAACCTGATCGACTTCTTTGAGGCAGTCACCAAAGCCGTAGATGAGGGTAAGGTGGTTCACACAACCTATCTTGACCTCGCCAAGGCTTTCAACACCATCCCCCATTCTGGAATTATAGCTAAACTCACTAAACTAGGTATAAATCCCTATGTCACAAGATGGGTTGCCAACTGGCTCACTGACAGGACCCACACTGTAAAAGTTGCAGACTCCAAATCTGACCTCGAAGCAGTGACAATTGGAGTACAACAGGGTTCTGTCCTGGGACCTCTCCTGTTTGGTATCTACTTCTCTGAAGTACAGGCTAACACAGAAGGCCTCCGGCTAATGAAGTTCGCAGATGGCTGCAAACTAGGAGCCATAGTCAAGTCCCCAAATGATGTGGACATCCTACAGAAGGACCTCGCTGAGACAGATGCCTGGTGTCAGAGCCATGGCCTCAAGGTCAATGCCAAAAAGTGCAGTGTCATCCCTTTTGTTAAAAACTCTGTACCCATGAACTACCATATATGCAGCAATCTACTTAACACCGAATGTGTGATGAGACCTTGGGACCCAGGTGGACAGTAGTCTCTCCTTTGATAGTCACATCACCACAGTAGTCAGGAAGTCCTTCTACGTGGCACACCTCATCATAAAAGGGTTCTCATCCAGGAAAAAAGAGGTCGTTGTTCCCCTCTACTCGGCACTCATTAGACCCATTATAGAGTAAAATGCCCCTTTTGGAATGTACCTCACAAGACATCTGCAGCAGCTGGAAAGGCCACAGAAGTACCTCACAAACAGGATTACTGGCCTCAAACAAATGCCCTACACTAACCGTCTCAAAAAACTCCAGCTTTACTCCGTAGCATATCGCCTACTCTGAGGTGATCTCTGCCTAACATATAAAGCTATGTCAAACCCAGAGCTGTTGGACATGCTACACCTAAAGAAATCCCAATCTTTCCGAGCTACATGCTCTAGGGACCTAAACCTTGTCACCACAATAAACAGGACATGCAGGAGGGACATATTCCTGTCCCAGAGACTTCCCATACTCTGGAACAGGCTACCCATCTATGTCAAGCAAAGTTCTTCATTAGCACTCTTCAAGAAAAATCTTGATGAGTGGATGGGAAAATAGGAAATACACCCCGGGGATCAATTCTGTGTCTCTGCTCAACAGTGGCACAGGAAAATAACTTTCTTGGGTGGCATAAGCCAGGGAATTTTGTTGGCTAGGCTTACGTTGGCCCTTGGGCTGATAGCCTAGTACCTACCTATGAACCTATGAACCCCCTCTATCAGACAACTGGAATCCTTAATAAACTTTAAACTCACTTTAAAAATATATACCCTTAACAAACCTATATGGTCATGCTTACAAATCCAAAGACCACCTTAAGCTTTTTCTAACATATTGAAGTTGGCATCTCTCATCATAAGAATATACTTCTATCTCTGTGAATATGATCTTTCTAAACTTGTCTCTCATAATAACAAAGCTAGTCATAAGAAGCCCCCCACCTATTTTCGTTTAAAATGTGTAGTTTTTGTTGTATTGTCATGTTTTAAATGGAAATAGGTGGGGGGCTTTGCCCCCCACACCCCCCTAACTATATATATATCAACTCCAGGGTTGCACAACATTGGGAAGGGGGGGAAATCTCTGTTAAGTGCCTTAAATGCTGGTTGCCGAGCAAATGAGCTATCGACCAAATGAATGCCGATCAAACGGTCTGTCGGTATTATGAAGTAGACCCATATATATATATATATATATATATATATATATATATATATATATATATATATATATATACATATATATATATATATATATATATATATACACACATATATATATATATATATATATATATATATATATATGTATATGTATATATATATATATATATATATATATATATATATATATATACATACATACACACACACATATATATATATATCTATATATATATATATATATATATATATATATATACATATATATATATATATATATATATATATATATATATATATATATATATATATAGTTTCTTGAACATTTTATTGAAGTGAAAAATCTGGGGAAATGTGATATGGGTTCAAACACAGAAAAGAAGAACCCCTCCACACCCCCCTAACTATATATATATCAACTCCAGGGTCGCACAACATTGGGGAGGGGGGCAAATCTCTGTTAAGTGCCTTGAATACTGGTTGTCGAGCAAATGAGCTGTCGACCAAATGAATGTTGATCAAATGGTCTGTCAATCTTATGAAGTAGACCCATACATATATATATAGTTTCTTGAACATTTTATTGAAGTGAAAAATCTGGGGAAATGTGATATGGGTTAAAACACAGAAAATAAGAACCAAGTTCATAGAAGAGCAGCCAGTCAAACATTAGGGTATGTATATGTAAGCTGCAAGTTGGAAATGTATGCTCAAACGAATGCCACATATAATAGGCAGGAGAAATATCGTTTTATCAGGTAGCTGCTCTAGCAATATTAATATGAAATATAAATAGCCTTCCAGGTAAAGATAAAAATCAAAGAGAAATAAGTTGTATTAAGAAATGTAATATTACAGGATATTCATATGAATAGAAATGAGCATGAGCATATGAATTTGACAGAGAGAATTTCTGGGTGTACATTTATCAGAATATCAAGGACAAAAACAAAAGAAAAGGGGAATAATAAATAATACTTATTGCAAGGAAGGCTCCAACAGTGACATAAGAAGGAAGAAAAAGACAAGAACTCTAGATTTGCAAGTAGTAAGGACTTACTAACAGGAGAAGTGAACAGCACTGGCATGTGCTTCCATTCTGTCTAAAAGTGATACTATGGAACTTAGGAGAATTTAGGGAGAAATAATAAGCTTTTAACAGAAATTGTTATTTATGGAAGGAAACTCTAATCTGCTTTGGCAGCAGTAAGGATGTAGCAGGGAGACCAAGATCATAGCAGGAGGTTATTAGGCTACTGGCCCTGAAGCCTTTATAAGCCTAGCCAAGAGTTTACAGCCCATGTTTAGACAAATCAGCGCCCAATGCCCCTGTCCAGCAGGGACATGAGTGGAATCCCAGGGGTATATTTTCTGTTTCCCATTCAGTTATCCAGGTTGCACTTAAAAAGGGGTAAAGAGGTACTCTGCTTGATGTGGAGAGGGAGTCTTTGGGACACAAATCTGTCCCACCAGCAAGTCCTGTTGATGTCACAGACCAGGTTGAGGCCATGCGTGCAGGTTACTCGAGTGGAGCTTGACTTGCAGATATGCAGCAGTCCCATCAAGGTGGGGTCCATGATCGCCTTGTATGCCAGACAGAGGTAGAGTAGAGGGATAGGGCTTTTAGCCTATCTGTGTATGACAGATATTTGAGGCCCTGGATTCTCCTGGTGAGGAACCTCTGTGGTCTCTCCAACTGCTGCAGGTGCTTTGCTAGGTACATGTCGAAAGGTGCATTGTACTCAATAATGGGCCTTATAAGGGAAGAATACAGGCATTTTACATCGGTAAGACAGAGAGGAGACTCTGTGACCGTATGTATGAACACTCACATGCCATTAGCAGGAACAAACAAGACAATGCCCTAGCTAAACATGTGGCAGAATTTTCTGGACATCAGTTCAGATTTTTAGTTATAGACCAGGCAGAGCTCGATGTTAGAGGTGGTCCTGCACCATTGCAACTCGAAGAGCTGGAACTATTCTGGCAGATTAGACTTAATGCATATAATCTACCAGGTATAAATGAGACCTGTAGTTTGAGCAGTGTGTTAAAGCTTAAAAGTCTAAAAAGATGAATTTAGAAAAATATATTAATATAGAATGTCAGAATATTCTAATTAATTATTATTCATTTTTATATACATCTGGTTTTAACATGAATTAGATATACACATATTTTAGATAGGAGAAGCTGTAAAGTGAATTGTTGATATATGTTTGATTTATTTATATTGAATGTTCACACTGAAATCTACTCTAGTATGGTTTCACTTATAAATAAGAAATGTTCTATACACAAAAAAGACACATATCGATATATGTTATTTAGTATATATAAATAATATATATAGATATATAGTTTTTCTTATATCTACTGTTTTTTATATCAACTATTACCATAACTATTAGTATTATTAGAATTTCCTTTATTCTTAGATTTATTACTACCATTATTTGGTTGTGAATGCTGTTTAGTATTTTTGCATAAGTATTTTACTATTGTCAGTGGATGGCTCTGTAATTAGAGAAGTTGGTTGCCTCTGTAAGTTAATTGATTAATCAACTAATTAACCCAGAGCAAAATGTATATATACTCACAATGTGATTACTTTTGTTTTCTGAAGAAGTTTGCTGACAGAGCAAACGAAAAGCGCTTAATCTTATTAAATCTTTTTGGCTTTTACTGGTCTGCATTGGTTTTGCTGCTACCCGACTTGTTTATAAGAATACAGGGATGTTAAGACCTCCTTGTTCCTGGATGAGATACCTTTACTTATGAGGTGGGCTATGTAAAAGGCTTTCTGAACCACGGAAGCAACATGGTGGTCAAAAGTCAGGCTGCTATCAACCTGGAAATCCATCTTAATAAATACTGGCTTTGCTCCTGTACCAACCCTGATTAACCTTCCTTCTTCCTTTCCTCTACCACAATACTTCCTTCTCTTTTACTGCATCCCAACTGATCCCCACTGACATAACATCTTTGTAGATATAACTTATCTCATGTATACTGAATGGAAAAGAAAAAAAAAATTATTTTGTCGTCCATATTAGTAAGACAATGTATTATTTACACTACGTTTTGATATTATCAAATTTGCTTATTGCAATTATTTAATAACTTCTTTAGGAATATTATCTTGTTATGGATATTTCCTCTGAGATGTGTATTACCTATACTAAAATCTTTTTATCTTTTATGCTTAATGTTTTTGTTTTGTTTTGTTCTGTTATTTATTTTGTATTCTCTAAACTTGTTATAACCATTGGAGCTTTTGTCCGCGGGCCTCCACTGAAAATGGACATATATCTAGCTGGACTAGCCCGGTCAACAAATGTAAAATAAATAAAATAAAAAATAAAATAACCTGGGTGCCTAAATCCCTCACGACTGATTGAGTGCTTAGGACATTGTTATTAATGTGATAATTTGTGGGGACGTCACTCTCCCCAAAGGGGATGATGATGCATTTTTTTTTAGTATTCAGCTTGATGCCATGTTTCTGGCACCAGTCATTTGTCTGAGTTAGACCCTCTTGGAGGATGTCCACATCACTAGGGGAATTGATGACCGCACCCACCTTGCAGTCATCTGCAAACTTGGTCAGCCATAGCCCACTGGTTTTGTCCTGCACCTCAGAAAAGTATATCTCAAATAAAAGAAGACCCAAGACCGAACCCTGGGGTAACCAGATTGTTATGGGTCTACTGCTTGAGGTGGCTACCCCTATTTTGACTACGTGGGTTCTACCAGTGAGCCAGTTTGCTACCCATCTAGTAACATATGGATTGATGCCTAGGTGAGAGAGTTTATCTATTATGCCTGAGTGGGGAATAGTGTCAAAGGCTTTGGCCAGATCACGGTAGGTGGTGTGCACAGTCTTCCCCTCAGCCATGTTTTTAGTGACTGTTTCAAAGAAGTCGACCAAATTTAGCAGACATGACCTCCCCTTGACGAAGCCAATCTTTATGGGATGAAGTGTTTGGAGGTTGCCAATGTCCTTGTTAATGGGGTCCATGATAATCCATTCCATGGCCTTGCAGATCAGGCTAGTTAGGCTGTTAGGTCTATAATTTCTCAGATCGGTGGACGCTCCACCTTTCTGTAAAGGGATAACAGTGGCTGTCCTCCACTCAGCTGGGATAAAGCCAGTACTCAGGCTTTGTTTGAATAGGGTGCCTAATGGTGCTGCAAGTTCCTGTCTGAGTTCACATAGGATGCAGTCTGGGATGTTATCGAGTCCCATGGAGGCTGTATTTTATGCCTTTGAGAGAGCAGTGATGACCTGTTCCCTAGATAGAAGGGGAAGGGGGCAGGACTGGGGATGTCCTGATTTATTGATGGGGGGACAGATGGGTAAAGTTTTCACTGAATCTGTCAGCCAGCAAGTTTGCTATATCTATCGGGGAAGGGGAACAGTAACAAAAAAGGATAGACTTCTGAACAGACATATGAGAATATTTGGTATTTCCACTCTGTATAGTCAGCCCTTTTAGACAAAACAGTTTCAAACTTTTCATTTGTTGTACACTTTTTGACATCCCTTCTCTGGGCCAGTGATCAAGGAGCCTCAATCCTCACCACTGACACCGGTGGGGAATGTTCACTGAGCAAAAAATAGATGCACATTATTTTCAGATGCAGCTCTCTGCACCAAGTACAATTTCCCTTAGCACACAGGGAATGCATACTTGAGTCCTGGGGCTGCGTTTTCTCTCCAGACCCCAAATAAGACTCCCTACTGACACAGCTATAGAGTTAAGTCCTTAGCTGGGTCTTCCAAGCAAAGTCCTCCACCACCTCCTTTGTGAAATCAGTACTCTCAGTGTCCCTGTTCAAAGTAGCTGACAGCACTCTCTGAGATTTGATTTACACACACACACACACACACACGCACACACACACACCTGGGAAAGGCTGGCACAGCGTACCTGCTTTGCCACCTCCACCCAGACTATAAAGTAGATACACTGCAACCAGCCAGCTACTTTAAGGCTCTTACCAGGGTACCTAATTACTCTTAGTGAAATTAATACTTATACAAATGGTAATGTTTGAGCAAGCGTCAAGACTCTCAGGAACGTGAAACCACAGTGCCACTAAATAAATGCAAGTGGTCTCAAAGGTTAAATATATTCTAAAGGACCAGCCACAATGAAAGGTATATTTAACAATAAATAATGAAAAAGAAAACATGAAAATACTGAATATCTATTTACAATAAGCACTAGAGTATCAATCACAGGATATATAAAAAATACAACACAGATGGAAAGACACAGACAGACACAGAAAAATATTATTTAACTAATCTCACTATATTTTCCTAACTGACTGAAGAATTACTGTTCCCTTGTTACTTACTAAAGCAAGGCAAGATGAAGGCAGATGAGTAGCTCTTGTCAGGTCTAATAAATTGCTGAGTGCTACTATCACATCTCTCACTATTATCTTAATACAATTTCAGTGCTGGTAACAGGATGACATCACATCTGGTCACCTAACATTGTGGTTCCCACACTACCCCCACATTAGATACCGTGCAAGGATTTGGAACAGATGTGTCACAATACACACACAGAACTTTAGCTAAAGGTTTATTACAGCATTTGGAAACTATAAACAATTCCAATCCATCCAGCCTTCCTGGAGAAATGCTTTTCACAGACATTGTGTCTCTGACTGCTTTCAGACCTGTGAGACAGAATCTCTATGGCCTAAACCAAGTCATTTAATTTCAGGCTATTTTTCTTAGGGTTAGCTGTGCTGAGCTTAACCTTTTCCCTTCCAGTATCCTCTGTTAAAATATATACATTTCAGCAGTTGCAACAATACAGCCTGATATACATGTATATTTCTTTTTGTTCAGCAGGACCCACTGTTGATACATTTTTAACACAAGCAACTTTACAAATACATTTTTAACACAAGCATATGTACAAATCAGTTTGATATTCAAATGACATAAAATTCATTACAAATCTCCAGCTAGCTATGCTGGCATATGTTACATATCCACTGCTGTAATCTCTCTGGCATAGCTGACACTACCTCACATCATCATACACTTAGAGCTCTCCAAATTTTTTCTGAGCTTTCAGCTTCAGCAAATATTGATATAGCTAATGCTGATGTAATCTGTCCCACTGTCATGCTTCTTGTGGTCCCTTCTACATCAGGGAACTTATCACAATAGAAAGTGGATTTCTGCTATGAACAAATGCAAGGCAATATGTACTACAGCCATAAACATTCTACATAATATCTATTTCCATCAGACTCCAGTTTAATGTTGTCATATTCACTACTAACGTTTATTGTTAACATTATTTCCATTACTGCCTCAATATGTCTTTATAGGAGCTTAGTGCTCCAAGAACTAGATATCACTGTGGCCGTAGTTGTAACACTGAAGGTCTCTGTCAGATGTCATAATTACTGAATTCTGCACCATTTTAACCGAATAACTTCTAAGATGAACCATACTTACCTAGCCAACAATGAACACATTCTTTACAATTATGATAGCTTCTTTGTGTTTATAATAATTTTGTACTGAAACATGCAAGCTAATTAATGACGTGAAAGTGGCAAGTGTCAGATGAAAGATCATATAAGTTTCACTGTAATCGGGGGGGGGGGGGGTCAAAGGCATGCCAGTAATGGACCTTGATGTAGTTCTGTTACACTTCAGGCAAACATCACAAATGTCCACAATTTGTTTCATAATAGAAATATTTTCAGGGTCATTGTTTCACGAACTATAAAGCAGTTTCTATGATCAATTGACAGAAGCAGAAGATGCAGTTTCTATAAAACGCTCTGCTTCTTCTTCCTGGTCATGTTCTCTGAAGCTATACATACCTCATTCTCAAAATGACTCTCCTTAAGGTCTTAATCTAAAATGTTGACATAATAATGTCTAGAAATAGTAAGTTCAGCAGTTACTGGTTGTTTAAATATCACTGATGTGTCATTTTCCATGTCCACAACTGTTTTTGCCATGTTTAAGGATGTCTTACTGAACAGAAAGGTATCACAATTTTAAACTACTTCTGTTTCAATATCACTTAACTTGTCCTATTTCTACTAGCATTTTCAGTCTCAGTGACTGCACTACTTCTCCATCGCCAAACTTGAATGTCCTGGTACTTGATGTATTGCTTTTCAATATCTCTTTCACCTCAGTCAGACTCACTTGACTGATATAGCTGTCTAACCATTCTGTCTTCTAAAAGCAGTGCATGTACCTGCAGAATTAATCACTGCTGAACCAAATTATTCCACTAAACAAATCTCTTGCACCTGTAACAGATTCTTCGCAAATTAATGTTCCTTTCTTCTGCATCTTCACATACTTTGCTTTCCACAGTTACTTTAACTTGTTCACCTCTGAACAGTCTTTAGCCAAGCGATACGTGTTCTGACATATAATAGGATTTCCAGTCATACTTAATTAATGGATCAGTAAAACGTAATGGTGCTCTCATACAGCTCTTTTACCTGCCAAACTTGCTACTGACATTCTACTTGGTAATAAATGCAGTGGCCTGACTTATGATAATGCCTGCTGCAGTGCCTGATGCTAATTCTCTACATCAGAGCTCAAGGACACAGCATGAATTCAAGTTATTAAAGAGGACCTACCTTCAATTTTGTTGAAATCCCCTCCTGAAATTTCCATAGCAATCTTGCATGTTCTCTCAGTAATGGACAGTGCGACTGCATGCTTTTGTTTTTTTTTTTTTTTTTTTTCATTTCAGTACCCAGAGTCCAAACTATAAGCTTATTTTTCCAGTTTCCATTGGGCTTATTTCTATCCAACACACACAATTTAGAAACTATATTTATTTTTATTCTCCGTTTGTTGTCCAGAGTAGAGAACTGATCCAGATCAGCAGACAAACTAATAGTTTACTGTACAGATGACAAGTGCAGATGCAATATTAAGAATGGAAAAACATTCTAACAACATAGCAGAAGTCTGTCTAATCAGGCAGAAATCCATCTAATATCAAGGTACACAGAATTCCAATTGTAGGTTAATTTGAGTTAATGTGACAGAATAACATGGTAAAGAACAAGAAGAGCAACAGCAAGTAAGGCACAACGGAGGGACATGGGTGCTGTAGAGGTGGGAAACAGAATGGTATGGAAAGATAGTTTGGAGTAGGATACAGCAGCTCAGAGAGATTAAAAAAAAAATTTGCAAGCAGCTAGCTCTTCTGTGTAGAAATTTCTTGAGCTGATGTGTATAATTGGGAAAAAGGTGATGTCTCTTAGGTTTGAGAGAAGTAATTCTCGTGCCTGAGATGCCATTACAGAGAAACTCTGGTTGGTGGAGTGGAGTTCTGTGAGTGGGGTGGGAAGAGAGTTAGAGGACTGTGCTTCTAGGATAAGGTTCTTTGAGAATGCTGAAGAAAATGAAGGAGTCTTGGTGTAATCTATATATTTGACTGAATATGGTTTACAAAATTTAGTGTTTTTTCTCTGAGGTTTTGGCAATAACAGGGAGGCTGTATTCTATGTGTGGTTGTTGAACTCCTTTGCCATTTGCTAGTCTACATTTTGAGTGACAGGAAATGTGATATTTTCTTGGCCCATGTGAAATTGGAAGTTCACAGACTAGTTCAGCCAAATGCCAATGTATCTGAAGTACAGTGTAGTTTCTAAGTGATCTCTGAAATTATGCCCAGTTTTGCGGGACTGTAGAGAGTTTTTGTTCTGTAGATTATGCTTTTAGATTTTTTTTTTTTTGTTCAGTATTAAGATATTGTATGAACCTGCATTTGCAAGGTTGTTGTGCTAGTATACAGTTCAGCAAGCTCCTGCCTGGTGCCCTGCAGAGTTCTACAGCAGCAGAGAGACAAAATAAAGACTTTGGAGTAATTTAGTATCATTTTTCTGCATTTTCTTGCTGCCTTTAGCTAATTCCGCCTATAACGCTGATTTTCTAGACTTTCTGTGATTTAAAATGCTTGTTTCAGCTACATATTGTACTTATTTTAGTGCCTGCACTTTAACAAAGTCGTTTTTGTGTTTAAATTACCTGTTTAACTGTTGTAGGCTACACATTCAAGTGTGACAGCCATTTCTGTGCATTTAAAGTGTTTTTTGATTGTATCTGCTTTATTTTCTGAAAAAAACAAAAAAAAAAACCCCAAAAAAATATATACTTGTTTTCCCGCCTTTCTAAGCTAGTATAGTCCAGTTTTCAGGTTAGTGCTGAATTCAGGGCTGTGCTACAAGTTTCTGTGTTTGTCCATACCTTACTTGGATAGAAGGAAGTTTCTCTGTTCACTTTGAGAGAGGGAGCTTTGAGCAGCCTATCTGTCCCTGGAGGAGTGGTTTCAGCCCAGAAATTAGTAGTTTATTGGCCATTTTGGGCTAATTTCTATCTCTTTCATTTCCCTGCTATAAAACCCACATTTGCAAGGGTTTTGTGCTAGTATACAGCTCAGCAAGCTCCTGCCTGGTGCCCTGCAGAGTTCTATAGCAGCAGAGAGACTTTGGATTGATTAAGTATCATTGTTCTGCATTTTATTGCTGCCTTTAGCTAATTCCGCCTATAATGCCGATTTTCTAGAGTTTCTGTGATTTAAAAAGCTTGTTTCAGCTACATATTGTACTTACTTTACTAGGCAGCCACGGTGGTGCAGTGGTTAGCATTGTTGCCTCACAGCAAGAAGATCTCCGGTTTGAATCTTAGCTGGGGTGCCTTCTGTGCGGAGTCTGCATGTCTTCCCTGTGGTCGCGTGGGTTTCCTCTGGGTGCTCCGGTTTCCTCCCACATCCGAAAGACATGCTGTAGGTGGATTGGGTACTCTAAATTGACCCTAGGCATGAGTGCGTGTGTGTGCCTTCCATGGAAGGTTGGGCACCAGGCTGGCAACTCAACAGTGTAAAACTCCACTGCCAATCATGAGCAGACAGATGATCTGCTGTGGCGACCCCTAAACGGGAAAAGCCAAAAGAAGAAGAAGAAGATTAAGAAATTGTATGACAAGCATACTGATAGTATACTGAGGTCTTTTTTAGCTGTTTTTGATAATGGACTGGGAGGGGTGGAATCTGTAGATCATCATATAATTTGCAAACATAAGGAAGGAGGTTTGAGGTAGGTGAGTTGGGAAGGAATTAACGAATACTAGGAGTAATAGCGCAGATCTTTAGGATACTCCTTTTGTAAGAGAGCCATAGAAAGAGGAGGAGTTCTGTACTTGTACGTTGAAATGTTTACCACTAAGTAAGTTGTAAAAATAGGGAAGGCAGTCTGTAAGATCAAAGGCTTTTATGAGGCCCATAAGGAATGCACTGGAAAGGGGTGTTTGTCCTTAGAATATCATTACTTACTGTGCAAAGAGTGGTCATGGTGTTTCTACTGGCCCAAAATAAATGCTGTGCTTTTTGATGTGGTCTCAAGTACAGTGAAAATGAGTTTTTCAGGAGTCTTCCTAGGTTGGAAGACTAGAGATTGGACTGAAGTTTTTTTGCATCCTTAGGGTTCAGGATTTCTGGTAGCAGTTTAACAATAGCGTTCTTCAATACAGTGGGCAGACAGTTGCTTGTGATATATAGACTGTACAGGTGGAGTAATGTAATCTTTACTGACCATGTTGAATAAGGAAAGTACCGCTGTGCAGGTAAACCTAACTATAACAGTAGATGTTCAAATGATCACTGCTGCAGTAGCCTTGTATATGACCTTACAACTTAGGCTACCCCAGCACTGATCAATACGATGAACACAGCAGGTTATCTAAACTGGGAGGGGTACCTGAAGGTGTTTGATCTATACCTTTAGGATATCCTTGGTGGTCATTTTTTGTGAAGCAGAAAAAAGAAAAGTACAAAGGGGAGGTTTGTTGGTGGAATTTGGTGAGTGCAGGGCAAGGAGGAGAATTCTCTTAGGAAATTGTGTTAACCGTGAGACTGATAGCGACCAGTGAAAAGATTAACCAAATTAGTTGCACTTTCAAAACAAGTGGAGATTATTCGTTTAAACATCCAATAAGCTCAAACACCACTGAGACACACACACATACACAGTTCACAACCTAAAGTGCAGCAAATGAATGTAGTCAATGCCAAAAACTGCTGCAAACTGTCACAAAGGAAAGTGGAAAAAGTACAGTTTTGTACCTACCATAAATGTAGATGTCCGATAGATATGCAACTGCAGTCATAACATATGGGTTGTCCTGCCTCAGGCAGCCCTCGGTCGGCCGAATTCCAAAGTCTGGGTCCGGCGTCGGCTGGTGTCGCCTCCTCTCCAACGTCACCACGGCTGGAGTATAAAGGCATCGGCCGACGCCATCTTCTTCAGTGTTTCTTGCCCCAGATGCCAGGTGCCCTCCTAGGAAGGCTAAATTTGGTAAACGGATAAAAATAATCCCAAACATGCACAACAGTAATAAACAGATACACCATAGGAATACCCCCAGCTAATGGGAAAAGGGGTAGGGACCCAAAAAGAAGGATACAGAGGGGTAGGAGGGAGGGAAAATCCGACTGCAGTTGCATATCTATCGGACATCTACATTTATGGTAGGTACAAAACTGTACTATGTCCTTCAAGAATGCAACTGCAGTCATAACATATGGGTTGAATACCATAGCCAAGCTGGGAGTGGATGGAACTAAGATAAGGATGGTGTAGCTAAAATCCCCTGCAGGACTGCCGAAGCAAAGCCTGCTCGGGATCTGGAATATAAGGGCAGGTTGTAGTGCTTGGTAAATGTATGCACGGAGCTCCATGTAGCAGCCTCTAAAATGTCCTTTGTTGCCACTCCTCTTAGGAAAGCTATGGAAGTGGCCATAGCTCTGGTGGAATGTGGCCTAATATTGGCTGGTACACCTTTTCCATGGAAAGAATAGCAGAATCTGATGCAATGTCCAATCCATTTTGAAATTGTTTGTTTGGAGATTGCTTTTCCTTGCGCTCCAGCAGCATAGGCTACAAACAGTTGGTCAGAATTTCTGGTGGCCTTAGTTCTGTCCAAGTAGTAACGTAGTTGTCTGTGTATGTCCAAAGTATGCAGTAGCTTTCCCCCCCTATTTTGAGGATTGGGGAAGAATGCAGGTAGGTGAATAGCTTGATTTAGAGACACCCTGGAAATAACTTTGGGCATGAATGTAAGATTGGTTCTTAGAGAAACTCTGTCTTGATGAAAAATGAGGAAGGGAGGCACTGCCATGAGTGCCTGTATCTCCGAAACTCTTCTTGCAGATGTGACTGCCAATAAGAAGGCCGTCTTCCATGAAAGAAATTGCATTTCTGAACTTGCTGCTGGCTCAAATGGAGGAAGAGTTAATTTTTCCAACACATAATTGAGGTCCCATGCAGGTACTGGCTGTTTTCTGGGAGGTTTGATATTCTTTATTCCTCTTAGAAACTGTCTTAACAAGGGATGAGAAAAAACTGGAGGGTCACAGTTGTATTTTGATGAGATTGCTGAGGCATGAATCTTTATTGAAAAGTACGAAAGTCCAGTATGAAGTAGTTCTGCCAAGTATTCTAAAATCTGAGGTATACTTGGTAATGCTGTGTCCTGACCCCTGTTGGCATTCCAGATGCTGAATCTCTTCCATTTGGCTGAATATGTTTTTCTTGTGGAAGGTCTGCGTGCTTCCAGCAAGATTTCTTGAACCGATTTTGATAGAGAGTTAGGTGTAGAAGTCATGCTAGCCTCCAGGCTGTCAGATGTAATGATTTCAGGTCTTGATGTACAGTCCTGTAATTGTGTTGTGTTAGGAGCAGGGGCCATAGGGTCAGAGGCCATGGTTTGGTCCGAGTTATGGTCAATAGCAATGGGTACCAGTGTTGCCTTGGCCAGTCTGGAGCTATCAAAATACCTGTTGGTTGTTCTGCTTTGATCTTCAGTATCACCTTGGTCAGCAGAGGCAGAGGAGGGAATGCATAAATTTTTAGAGAACTCCAGCTGAAGGAGAGAGCATCCGTTTTCCAGGCTAGAGGATGGTGAGTCCTTGTGCAGAACTTTTTCAGGTGATGATTTAAGTGGGAGGCGAAAAGATCTACATCCGGTCTTCCCCATGCCTTTGTCAGTTGAGAGAAAATGTGAGGATGCAGCATCCATTCGTGTGGATCCATGAAATTTCTGCTCAGGTTGTCCGCCAGTACATTGTCCTTGCCTGGAACAAACTGGGATTGTAAATGTATCTTCAGGCTCAGGGATTTTTCCCAGAGAAGCATTGTTAGTCTGCAGAGGAGATAAGAATGAGTGCCTCCCTGCTTGTTTATGTACCACATGACAGTGGTGTTGTCTGTCCTTATCAGCAAATGTCCTTGTTGTAGTGATTTTTCAAAAGTCTCGATTGCATGTATCACTGCCAACATTTCCTTTTGGTTTATGTGCAGATGTCTTTCCTTTGGGGTCCATTGCCCTTGAATGCATCTGTCCTCCATGTGCGCCCCCCATCCATGGTCTGAGGCATCTGTTGTAATCATTTGGCCTGCTTGAGGTCTGTTGAAAGACATGCCTTTGTTTTGCTGACTGGCTTGAGCCCACCATAAAAATTCTCTTTGCAGACATGGAATAAGTGGGATTATGTCCTCTAGGCTTTGGCTGTGTTGAGACCATAAGTTTTTTAAATACCATTGCAGCTTTCTCATATGAAGTCTTGCCAAAGGTATCAGAAGGATGCAAGATGCCATGAACCCCAGGGCCTGCAGGATTTTCCTTGCAGTCAGCTGGGAGAGTTTTGCTAGGCTTTTGAAGTACTCTGGTAAATGCTGCTGTTTTTCCTCTGTGAGGCAGGCCATTTGGTTTTCTGTGTCCAGTTTGGCTCCTAAGAAGATAATCTGTTGGGATGGCAGTAGTTTTGACTTCTGAATGTTGACTGTGTATCCCAAGGCCTGCAGTAGATGCATGACATAGTCCAAATTTTCTTTTAAGGTTTGTTTGTTGTCTGCTTGTATGAGGCAGTCGTCCAAGTAGGGGTACATTTGAATCCCCTGCAGTCTGCAGTGTGCCACTACTGATGCCAGGCATTTCGTGAACATTCTGGGCACAGTAGATAGGCCAAACGGCAATGCTGAGAATTGATAATGCTCTGTCCCTGCAAGAAATCTGAGGTATCTTCTGCAGCTTTGTCTGATTGGGACATGCAGGTATGCCTCCTTGAGGTCCAGAGTGACCAGCCAAGACCCCTTGCCCAGCATGGGAAGGAGTTGCTGCAACGTCAGCATTTTGAACTTTGGCACTATGAGGAAAGTGTTTAGAGATGACAAGTCCAGTATGGGTCTCCATTTGTTTCCTTTTCTTGGAACAAGGAACAGCCTTGAATAAAATTCCTGGCCTTGCACCTGAGGAGGGACCCTTTCTATTGCTTTTATACTTAACAGCTTGGAAACTTGAGAGAGTGCCTCTGCCCTTTGATGGTGTGGCAGGTTTGGCATGCCTTGTCTTATTGGTAATGTGTGGAAGTGGAATCTGTAACCTTTGTCTATCAAATCCAGAATCCAGTTGTCCTTGGTTAAGATATGCCAGTTTTGTGAGAATAAGGATAATTTTCCGCCCAAGGGTGCTTCTCTTTGGACCTTTGTAGGCGGAATGAAAGTCAAGTCATTGCGATTGTCCTTGTGGTGCAGCTGAACTGTCTGCGCCACTTCTTTGATTTGGAGGTTGCCATTGGCGTCCCCTGTAAGATCCTCGGTATCGCCCTCTACCTTGGGCACGTCTGCTTTTTCCCCTTTGAAACTTGTCTGAGCCGGGGAAGGACCAATTCTTTGAGGGCCAGTTTCTGCTGAATCTGGGTGGCTGAACATGAAGGAAATCCTTGACTGTCTGTACTGACTTTGCTTTTTCCTCTATGGATTTCAATACATCTTGTGCATTAGCACCAAAAAGCTTCTGTTTTTCCAAAGGTGCATCAAGTAACTTTACTTTAACATGGTCAGGCAAAGACTGATCCTTTAACCAAGCATGTCTGCGTATCACAGCCCCAGTCATAGCTGCCCTACATGAAACTTCCAGTGCATCATAACCACACTGAAGAAAATGGTTATTAACCTGCTGAGTGTTATGTATATGATCCTGCAATGCCTTTTTATCAATAGGTTCAGGAGAGGCTAACTTTTTCTGTAAATCATCCAGGAGAAAATCCTGGTACTGAAACATGTGAAAAAGGCAATTTAGGGACCTCATGGCCAGGGTAGTAGAGGTATATACTTTTTTACCCCATCTCTCCAGGGACCTTGCTTCCCTGTCCGCTGGCAGTGGGTTTTTGGCAGAGGAGGTAGCCACTCCCTTGGGGTCCTGTGAAATAGTTTCTAGATCCACAGAGTGGGCCTTAAAAAGGTGCTTGTGAGTGTCAGGGACCCTATAATATCTGTCCGGCTTGACAGGAGCCAGAGGAAGAGAATCAGGGTTAGCACTGGAGTCAGAGAAAACATCATCCAAAACATCCATAACAGGTGGAATAGCTAAAGGTCTGTGCTGGGGAAGCTTGAGGAAGGTACGAAGCCTTTTCCTGGAGTCAGAGAATTCCTGACCCTGCCATTGAAAATGTTCCCTCATGGAATGCAGGACTTCACCAAATGAGAAATCCTCTGGAGGGGAGGCAGAGGGAATTGATTCCTCAGCATCAGAGTCCTCGTAGGCCTGGAAGGATTCTTCTTGGGTATCAGAATGTTCAGAATCCCCAGAGGCTTCATCCGAAGAGAGGTCGTCCGCCTGCTCAGTTCTGGGCCTTTTCTCTGCAGGTGGCTGAGAACCCCTTTCCGGATGAGGCTGAAACCCCCTGATAAGGGAAATAAGATCAGCAGCCAGAGACATGATCTGCTTATCAGAAGAAGGGGCCTGGGCAGTAGGTCTAGGATGGGCCTTGGCCTGACTGGTGGCCTTAGCACGTGCAAAGGCCTTGATGGACATGGATACAGGAGGCCTAGCAGCCCCACGTGCAGGCGTAACCTTGTCCACAGAAATGGTGTCGGGTAGATCCAGAACTTCAGTTTCGGAGGAAAATCAACAACCGCACCGGAGAGATCTCGAGACCGAAGGTCGTGTTAACGCTGTGTCGGCCTAGAGCGGTAGATTTACCACTTCCGAAGGGACCGGAGCACTAGCAGAGGGTTTGGGAGTAGCATCGGTAGTGGACGCGGGCCGAGGATGTCGGTCCCGGTCCTTGCGTTTTTTAGCAGATTGGGTAGTCGGTTGATCCGACGGCATGATATCAAAGATTCACCAAAAAAGTCCTCGGCGAATTCTGCCCGGCGCCTGAGAGTGCGCTTATTAAAGCAAGCACAGGCAGCACAGGCCGAGACGTCGTGGTCTGGGCACAGGCAAGGAAGGCAGAGAGAATGGAAGTCCTTATGAGGTATTTGTTTACCACAAGACAAACAATTATTAACTTTCTCAATTTGTTCTGACATCGGCTGAGGCAAGAATAAATGTTCCCCAACAGGGTACTTAGCTTTTAGATGACTTCGGTACTGAAAACACAGGAGCTGACCGACCGGCACTTGCGAACTGCTTCTGCTTCGGGCACCGCGCGGCAAGAAAGACTGAAGAAGATGGCGTCGGCTGATGCCTTTATACTCCAGCCGTGGTGACGTCGGAGAGGAGGCGACACCAGCCGACGCCGGACCCAGACTTTGGAATTCGGCCTACCGAGGGCTGCCTGAGGCAGGACAACCCATATGTTATGACTGCAGTTGCATTTTTGAAGGACATCACACAGTTTACAGTCTCAAACGAGAAATACAGCAGTGAAATTCTCAAACAAGAGAGTTAACTGCAGGCTAAACATTGCCCACCTTATCCTCCATGGAGTTGACTGCTATGCTAGAGAGGTAACTGTCTCCCTTTATACAATTCATATCAGATCAGTTATACAATAAAAAGTATCACCAATCATACAAAGAAAAGTGACAAACCATGTCTCAGACTCCCACACTCATGAAATAAACTCATTTGCTGAATTCAACTCAGGTCATCAATTCATATCTTCAAGAAGGAAATGAAGGACAACAGGGACACATGTAAATTCCAGCATAGGATCCAGGACATCCAGCTCCTCCTAGGCAAACAGAAGCCCTAACTTTGACTACTAAACCTATGAACTTAACCTTATTCCTCAATCCTGGAAGGCATTGTGCACTATATTATTACATTTTTTTCCTTTACTGGTATTTTAGTACTAGGTTCCCTGATCTGGTGTAAGCTCCCCTACTCTGCTGTATTCTGGACAAAGACTTTCAAACAGAACTGGATCACATATCGCCGTATACACTAGGTACATCTCACCTCTAATTAATCCACAAGATGCAGAATACAATGAGTTTCTGAAGCCTTTTGAAACAGTTCACATTTTCCATCCTTATGATTTTTCTATTACGAAATTATAATACCTTTTCAAGTAGTTTCAGATACTTGTTCATAGACTAAAAAAACACAGCACTGTAGTTAATAATGGGTCGAATCAGTGAGTTATAAAGTGATACAATGATTTCCTGGGGTTGACTACATTTAGAATGGGCTATAAACTATACTCTTACGGCTTTAAAAGACATAGAGTGGTTAAAGTTTAAAAGGTTGTCTGCCACTGTTTTTACATCTTCGGTGAGTGTATAATGGTTATGATTTATTTTAGTTAAGTCCTTTTTGACAAGTTTTATAATGCTGCCTTACTACTGCACCAGGTGGTGCTGCGGTAGCGTTGTCGCCTCACAGTAAGACGTTGTCCTGTTCAATTCTCAGCTAAAGCGTCTTCTGTGTGGAGATATGCATGAATGGGCATACCTTCGTTGAAGGTTGTGCGCCACGGCCGACAACTTGGCACGTAAAAATCTACTGCCAATCATTAGCGGACCGGAGTTCCGCTGTGGCGACCCCTAACCGGGAAAAGCCGAAAGACACAACAACTACTGCACCAGGTGTGTACTTTCTGCAGCTTGGATAACTTTTGTCTCTTTCACTAATTACATTAACCAGTCTGCGGTCATCAGTAACTTTGGCTATCCAGAGCCTACCAAACTTTAGCATCTCATACGAACAGTTCAAAATATGTGGCCCCAGTGCAAAGCCTTGTTGGACATTATGGGACACCATTGTAAACTCAAACCCCTGACTTACGTCCAGTTGCTTAACCAGCAATTTATCTAATGTATCATACACAGACTCACACCTTATTAATTCCCTTACTAAGAACAGTATTCAATGCTGTAGCAAGGTTAAGAAAAGCAATATGCACTGTTAGCCCTTCATTAAGCGCTGTTACTTCTAAGAATATCACAAGATTTAGAAGGCACAATCTCCCTTAACAAACCCATAATGATCCTTATCTAACAGAAATGGGTCTTCTGCATCATTAGGACAGAGATGTGTCCACATTCTAAAACTTTTTTCTAGTCAAACTGATTTCAGTTTAGTTAGATTTTACTCTAGTCTACATACAGAGCAACAAGGTATATTGTCTTTTGGTTTACATTGTCTGGTTCCATGAAACTTAAGTGCTTAACGACGGCTAGGTCTAGCCAGTCTTAGATGGTCCTGGAGGTATCTTGTGGTATGGTGGCAATGCTTATGTAACAGATCCATGGCACACTAACAAAACGACTAAGATCTACACAATGATAATTTGGCCTGGACAAAACCAATGACAAGAAATAAATGGTATGGCTGTCTGAAGCAACTCAAAGAAATACTCATTGAATTTCATATATTTTTTTTATTTATACATTTAAAAACAAGGTTGGTGAACTGTGGCAAAAGATAATTTTACATATGTCCTAGGCCACCTGTAATACAGAGGTTAAAACAAATTAATAAACTGAATGAAATACAAGTCGCACAGTAGCAACAAACTATGTATCATGTGCCTCAACCTCTCTCTGCATGGACACTGTATCACCACTGGTTGATGGAATCAATTCATACCAGTGAATTCTCCCATGATTACTTTCAGATAATATAACAAAAAATATGCAGTTCAGTGCAACATGGAGTATTTTGTTTGTGTAAAATATCCATCATTCTTTTAACCTGGGTGTGGAATCACCAAGGAATAGCCTTGTCTTATTTTTCCAAGCAAATACTTCATTATGTTTGAGGTAAGCATGGATTTTATCTTTTAAACGGCAATGTTTTTGACTCATTTGTTAAATGAGTAAATGAACTGCTTATCATGGACCCTTTTCAGCCGCAACAGCAAGCTATGCGCAATATATGAATAATATACAGTTGTCAAGCAACCGACATGCTTTTAGGAAGTGGGAGGAAAATATGCACCCATAGAAAACCCAGAAAGGCACAGGAAAAACATAAAAAATCACAAAGATAGTGGCTGTAGATCTAGAATGTAACCCATATCTTAATGATGCAAACAGAGGTGTTAACCACTAAATCACTATACTGGCCAAGTGATTAAATGATTCAATAAGTAATCAAATTGTTCTATTCTAGTGAAAGCAGTGCAATGCTTATTTTAATTCAAATAAAACACTGGTTAGAGAAGTGTCTTATGCACTCCAACTTAGACTGCGGCACACTCATCTAACTCCAACGTCAACCTTATTTATGCAAAATTAATTCTTAATTTAAATGCTTGCCTGACCATGCAGATTGCACCCTAGTTTGCTAATAAGAAAATGCTTGTAAGAGTCACATCTTTACTAATCTGTTTCGGTAGGCAAAAGGGGGTTGGAATTTACTGGAGAAAAGTGGCAAAGGGAACACAGTACTGGGAGCACATAATTAGAGAGGGAAAGATAACAGAATGGGAAAAGGCCAAGAATTAATTTGGACTTCAGGCTAGAGACTGCCTTCCATATCAAGGATCAATATCAGAGTATAAGCAAAGAGAAAGAAATAGGAATATCCTAAGACAAAGACCAGGATTGATAGAGTTTTCAATATAATCTAGAACAAAAGCCACTGTTTAAAAATGGGTAATAAGTAGGGCACATAAAACATTGTATGATAACTACAGGAATCAATCAGAGGATGTTAGAAAGGATTGGGAAGAGAGACCGGATAGCATTTCCCATAGAAACAATGGGGGGATATATGTATGGCTCCCAATATGCAACAAAAGCTAGAAGACTTAGTATATTTGCCTGGAAGTTTTTTGCATAGGTATTTTTATACCCCAAGCAGACTCCAAATACATTTTCACCAGTTAGATTGCAAATGTTGGAGATGTGATAGGGAAGAAAGAGGTAATTGGCAACATATTTGTTGCGGAGTGTAATGAGTTGGCAGACTTTAAAAATTCCCTGCAGACTACTCTGTCAGAAATAGTGGGCGAGCAAATTGGTTTAACTAAAAATTTTTTTTTTTCAGCTGTGATACAGAACTGGATTTGCCCAGACATAGTAAGGCCTTGCTGAGTTTAATTTTGGTGGCTGCCAAAAAATCAAATACTTGAAAATAGAAATCAAAGTCTAAAACAACTCTAAACCAACAGTACTAGAAATAATGAATATAGTAACACAGAAAAAACAACTGGAAGTGGGATCTTTAAAAAGGGGTAGGAGCAAATTACACATAAAAAATGAGAATTATTGGAAGTTAGAGCAACACATACAGAATAATGTTTTGGAGGAGGAGTGAGGTTTAGGGGGAAGACAGGAACTGCATAAGCTATGTAATATTTGACCGACAATGACTGTATAAATTATAAATGATGTATAATATTTCCAACTGAAAATATGTCAATATGGTTAGTTTTCATTTATATAAATATAGGATCGCTTATATTATACGTGATAATTTAATAAAGATGTTTCTTGTTTAAAAAAAAAAAAGAAAAAAAAAACATTTTCAAAAGAAACTCCAGGAAAATGTGTGTGTAATGGAAATTATTCTGTTTTGCTTCTTGATATAAAGTTTTCTAAGAAATGGCTGCTAACTGTTCAGTTGTTAAGACGGAATATGTTTTTTCTTACCTGTTGCTTCTATAACTGAGACTTACTCTCACTAAACTGTGCAACTGGTTTTCTGCACAAATACTGGTGCAGTAAAGTCTCTTGAGGAGCCACTGTTGTTTTGGAAGGAAATTAGTGCAAATTGTTACATAATTCAAAATCTGTATGTCAGACACACACAGTCTTGTTAAAACGGACAAGCTGTTGCAAGTGCCTAAAGCACTGTGTTTTACTTAAAGTTAAATCTTTTGCCAGAAGCTGCAAATTTAGACTTACTCCATTTCTCCCTAGAACATCACTATATAATGCTATTTGAAGTGGTACTTAGATAATGAATGCTTGCCATCATGTGTAAGGTTTTCAATATCATTTTGTGTTCTGTGCAAACTAATGTTAAAGACCATGGCTGGAAGCCATTTAAAGATCATGAAACTTTTCCAGACACCTGTGTAGCACTATGCTTCATTAGCAGTTTTAATGTATACAATCAAGTTGGAATGTGTTCTGTAAAACAAGTCAAAACGTATGTCTTCTGATATTTTATTTTCTTTCATCTGCTCAATTTGTTTATAAGGCCACATACTTAAAAGAATTTCAGAGACTGTTATCAGCTAGGATTTTGGAAAGAGTAGCAAAGAATTCCAGCTAACCAAAACCACGTTACTGCTTCACAGCTGAAGTCATTTGTTTATACTGTGGTTCCTACCAGTAGCACAGAATCTCATAAGTCAGTGTCAAACTAAGGAAGTTCATTTGCAATATGTACTTTGAGTGCGTATCTTTCTAGGGAGTACAGTTCTTCTGTGGCAGCAGTTAGTACAGAAACACAGTGCCCAGTGTTCTGACAGATCTTGACATGCCTGGGTATAGCAGATAAAAGCTCTTTTCTAATTCCATACGCCAAGTCCTGTTAGTCATGAGACGCAGTTTGCAGCTGTTATGAAAACTGAAAGGTGACTCCTTAATAACAAAATAAATACACTTATGGTTTAGCTTCCCATACCCAAAATATATTCTGACAGTGTATATAGTAAGGGAATTATTCCTAAAGCTATGCGGTTACTCAATACTGCTGCAAAAAAGTGTAGCATGCTTCTGAAATATAGTTCTAAGATGTTCTACATAAATAGCATGTTTACTTGCTCTGCGAATGATTTTGATCTCAGGTAACTTCTTAATTTTAGTTTTCTGCTTGCCATTATCATTTAGTAACCTGGGTATGGACAACAGTCATTACAGTAATAATACTGTCAGAGTACCTGGTGCTAACCTGCTGCACTCACCCTCTTCCAGCTCCTGATATATGTGTGACTGTCCATGGTGAAGCTATTGGTGCAACCTAACAAACCAGTACATAGCATTTTCACCCAGGGCCAGTGTAAGCAGCTCAGGTCTTTTATACCCTCTAAACTTCTAAAAGAAAGGAAAAATATCAAAAATCCCACTTACTAGACTTTGGTTTCAGATAACTATTTACTGTTTCATGGTTCAGCAAACACCACATTTCCTGTGGATTTACAATGTCACCAACATTCTCTAAAAAGGCACCATCATTCTGAATCTAGGTAATGGGTGCTTTGTCAATTTATGTGTCCAGATGCCTTTTTAAACATCATGTCCTCACATTCATTTTCATTTTTGTTTTTTGAGGTCCTGAAATTGATTGAAGAACTGCATCACAGGTACAGTGTAATACCTCATCTTTATTTAGTTCAGCACAATTTCACAAATTTTGCATATATATATATATATATATATATATATATATATATAACTCCAAGATCACACTACAGTGGAGAAAAGGGCAAAGTTCACCACACTGTCCAAATGACTCCTTTCGCGGAGAAAACTTACTATGATCTAGCCGATTGTAAAGGTAAACATTCATTGTTTCTGTCTCGCCGTTTGGCAACTTGACGTTACGGTAATTTGTTATTTTGACATAGATATATATCTTTATGTACATATACATCTTTTAAATCATTTGCTTATTTCTTTCAGAATTACAGTGCCAAATGTAGAGACTTTAAGGAAATACAGAACACACTTCATAAAGGTACTTGAATAGTATTTCACCCTTCCTCCTGAACTGCAAATATATTTTCAACAGCACAGCCATTTATACTGCAAAGGTGGAACAATCAAGGTACTTTACAAAATTTTGCATGCATTGCTGTGGTTGTTCCAGCCTCTTTCACTAAGGAACCTGATCGTAACAGACTCACTGCTAAAATCACACTTTATGTACATAATTCTTTCCAGTCTAAGATAGCCTACCTTCCTCCTCCAGCAAATAAAACTACATTTCAAAATCATCATCATCATCATCTTCTTTCAGCTGTTCCCATTAGGGGTCGCCACAGCGGATCATCCGTTTCCATTTCTTCCTGTCCTCTGCATCATGCTCTTTCACACCAACCGCCTGCATGTCCTCTCTCACCACATCCATAAACCTTATCTTAGGCCTTCCTCTTTTCCTCTTACCTGGCAGCTCCATCCTTAGCATCCTTTTCCCAATATAGCCAGCATCTCTCCTCAGCACATGTCCAAACCAACGCAATCTCGCCTCTCTTGCTTTTTCTCCAAACTGTCCAACCTGAGCTGACCCTCTAATATACTGATTCCTAATCCTGTCCATCCTAGTCACACCCAGTGCAAATCTTAACATCTTTAACTCTGCCACATCCAGCTCTGACTCCTGCCTCTTAGTCAATGCCACCGTCTCCAACCCATATAACATAGCTGGTCTCACTGCCCTCTTGTAGACCTTCCCTTTCACTCTTACTGGTACCAGTCTGTCACAAATCACTCCTGACACTCTTCTCCACCCATGCCACCCTGCCTGTACTCTCTTCTTCACCTCTCTTCCACACTCACCATTACTATGAATTGTTGATCCCAAGTACTTAAACTCATCATCCGCCTTTACCAGCCCTACTCCCTGCATCCCCCCACTCCTCTACCTTCCCTCACATTTACACACATATATTCTGTTTTAGCCCTGCTGACCTTCATTCCTCTCCTCTCTAAAGCATATCTCCACCTCTCCAGGGTCTCCTCAACCTGGTCCCTACTCTCACTACATATCACAATGTCAACTGCAAACATCATAGTCCACGGGGCCTCCTGTCTGATCTCATCTGTCAACCTGTCCATCACCACTGCAAATAAGAAAGGGCTCAGAGCTGATTCTTGATGTAATCCCACCTCCACCTTAAACGTATCTGTCACTTCCACGGCAGTCCTCACCAATGTCACACTACCCTCGTACATATCCTGTACCACTCTTATATGCCACTTCCGACTTCCTCAAACAATACCACAACTCTCTAGGCACCCTGTCATATGCTTTTTCTAAGTCCACAAAGACACAATGCAACTCCTTCTGACCTTTTCTGTATTTCTCCAACAACACTCTCAGAGCAAATACTGAATCTGTAGTGCTCTTTCCTGGCATGAAACCATACTGCTGATCACTAATCATCACCTCCCTTCTTAACCTAGCTTCCACTACTCTTTCCCATAACTTCAAGCTGTGACTGATCAGTTTTATCCCTCTGTAGTTACTGCAGCTCTGCACATCACCCTTATTCTTAAAGATAGGTACCAAAATACTTTTTCTCCACTCCTCAGGCATCCTCTGACTTTCCAAAATTTCATTAAACAATCTGGTTAAAAATTCCACTGCCATTTCACCAAAGCACCTCCATGCTTCCACTGGTATGTCATCTGGGCCAACAGCCTTCCCATTCTTCATCCTCTTCATAGCTGTCCTTACTTCCTCCTTGCTAATCTGTTTCACTTCCTAATTCACTATCCCCACATCATCCAACCTTCTCTCATCATCAGCCCTTCAAAGTGCTCTTTCCATATACTCAACACACTCTCCTCACTTGGAAGTATGTTTCCCTCACTATCCTTTATCACCCTTACCTGCTGCACATCTTTCCCAGCTCTGTCCCTCTGTCTAGCCAATCGGTACAGGGCCTTTTCTCCCTCTTTAGTGTTCAATCTCTCATACAACTCTCCATATGCCTTATCCTTAGCCTTCGCCACCTCTCTCTTTGCCATGCGTCTCATCTCCTTATACTCATGTCTACTTTCTTCATCTCTTTGACAATCCCACTTTTTCTTTGCCAGCCTCTTCCTCTGTATACTCTCATGTACTTCCTCATTCCACCACCAGGTCTCCTTGTCCTCCTTCCTCTGTCCAGATGTCACACCAAGCACCTTTCTAGCAGTCTCCCTTACTAGCTCTGCTGTAGTTACCCAGCTATTCGGTAACTCTTCACTGCCTCCCAGTGCCTGTCTTAACTCTTCCCTGAACTCCACCTCACAATCACCCTTTTTTAACTTTCACCATTTAATCCTTGGCACTGCTTTCACACACTTCCTCCACTTCTTGATCACCAATGTCATCCTACAGACCACCATTCTATGCTGCTTAACTACACTTTCCCTTGTCACCATTTTACAGTTTCCAATCTCCTTCAGACTGGCCCTCCTACATAGGATATAATCCACCTGTGTGCATCTCCCACCACTCTTGCACATCACCCTATGCTCCTCCCTCTTCTTAAAATATGTATTCACCACAGCCATGTCCATCCTTTTCGCAAAATCCACAATCATCTGACCTTTTGCATTCCTCTCCTTAACACCATACCTACCCATCACTTCCTCATCCCCCCTGTTCACTTCACCAACATGCCCACTGAGATCCGCTCCAATCACTAGTGTCTCACCCTTGGGTACACTCACCACCACTTCATCCAACTCACTCCAAAATTTTTCTTTCACATCCATCGCACACCCAACTTGTGGAGCATATGCACTAACAACATTCATTTCTACACCATCAATTTCAAGCTTCACAAACATCACTCTATCAGACACTCTCTTCACCTCCAAAACACTCTTGGCATACTGTTCCTTTAGGATAACCTCTAACCCATTTCTCCTGCCATCCACACCATGATAGAACAATTTGAACCCACCTCCTATACACCTGGCCTTACTTCCCTTCCATCTGGTCTCTTGCACGCACAATATATCAAGCTTCCTTCACTCCATCATATCAGATAGCTCTCTCCCTATACCAGTCATACTGCCAGCATTCAAAGTTCCTACCCTCACTACTACACTCCTAACCAACATAAACATTTTGAGAAAATAAAAACTGACAACTGAAGGCATTCTTGCATATCGTGGTTTAACAAGAACCAACTAGAACAACTTAAAGCCCAATAACCATTCATTAATTGAGTGGCTTACCACTACCATACCAAGCTATGTATAGCAATTACGCATGTTATGGGTTCAAATTCCACAATTGTCTCCCTAAAATATGAAGAACCAAAACAATTCCCACAGCTATCCACTTTTTTTCTTCTCATACAATCACAAACATTTCCAAAATGAAAAAAAAAACTTGACAGAATAAACCACACCCCAATCTTAGATCATCAAAGCACAAAGGAAGCTGTAAACAAACATCCAAAACACAATCATAGCCCACATCACAGGGCTTCTTAAACCCAAAACCAACCTTTAATTTACCTAGCAACTAAAATGCCTCCTCAGCATTAACAGATGCAGGCCAGACCTCTTACAAAACTCCACAAAACATAAATGACCACTCAAGGAAAATCACACTGAGAAACTTAGTCAAAAATCATATTACTTAAGACAAGAACAAGTTTTGCTCCTAGACAGAATCATTCTGCGTCATTTTCTCCTAGACAGTATCATTCTGTGCCAATGTCAATAGCTTCTTATGTCATAAATAAAAAGTTACCATAACGTTTCACCTGTGTTGTCCAATTTTATTCTTCCTCAGCTGCTTCTTCCAGATCGTGGGATTCTTGAACTCTCAAGCTCAATGCCCCACCAACCTAACATACCTCATACCTCAGACCTTGTTTGCTGTCCATATGGTTAACACAACAGTGAAAAAAAAGAGAAAAATGGAAGCTGGAGCACAAACAAGGAACAGAAGTTCTTCCAATTCTCTTCAGTCTCTCTCCAGAAGTAGAAAAAGGAGGGGAAGGAGGGGGAGGTGGGTGGGAAGTTGAAAAAGAATGAAAAAGGACAACAGAGATGGAACATTATGGTGAGTACATAACATTTTAGTCTGATGTAATTTTCATTCATTCCTCAACTATTGGGATAGATTTCCCAGCTACCTAAATCCTGGGTGGACTTTAAGGAAGGAAGGATATTCCAGAGCACTGCTGAGCAACAGCTGCTCTTTTCCTAGAGACCAGATCCAGTTTGTAATGAACAATAAAGGTATGAAGATTAGCCCAAGTTGCAGGTGCACAAATATCATCCAAGGAAGCTATGGACAAAAAGGCTGATTTGGTTTCCGTAGAACTGGTGGAGTGAGCTCTGGGTGGTTTTGGTAAAGGTAAGCCCACTTTTCGATAAACAAACATAATACAATCAGTTAGCCATTTAGCTAGAGTAACTTTTAGATAGTGGTTTGCCTAGTTATGAACTAGAAAAAGAAACAAACAATTTCCTAGACCCTTAGTTCTGTGATGGTAGAAATGTAGCTGTCTGTGCACAGCTAAAAAATGTAACACACTTGCCTTTATTCAAACATTTGGAAATAACACTGGAAAATTAATGACCTAATTAATATTAGACTAAAACACCACCTTTCATAAAAAGGATGGATTGGTCCATAACAAAAAAATATCCTGGTGAAAAACTAAATAAGGAGGTTTAGAGGACAAGGCATGAAGTTCATACACTCTTCTAGTAAATGTAATAGCAACTAAGAAAACAGTTTTCCAGGTCAAAAATTTCAGATCAGATTTAGCCGAAGGTTCAAAAGGAGTCTGAGTCAAACCATGAAGCATGACGTTTAAATCCCAAGGAGAGGTTGGATCCCTTAATGGAGGTCTAAGTAATAAAGTTCCTCTTAAAAAGGATTTGCAAAATTTAAAGAAAACTAAGGTATAATTATTTACTCTTAGATGAAAGTTGGAAATGGCAGTTAATTGCACTTTAATAGTTGAGGAACTAACACCTTCATTAAAATTGTGGCTAAAAAGTCAAGGACATTTGAAATCACTGCCGAAAAGGGGTCTAAGTTTTTGCTTAGGGCCCAAACACCAAATGTTTCCCATTTACTCTTTAAATCATTCTGGCGGAAGCTTTATGGAAAGATAATAAAATGTAACAGATAGGGGAGGAGAGTCTGGGCTGTCTAGCAATCAATGGAACTGGAGAAACCATGCGGTCATCTTGAGGCCTGTTAAGTCTGGGTGTGTCATGCCTATTGGATGAGACAGGAGGTCTGGAGTTAGCTCCAGAATCCAGGGTGGATATAGAAAATGAAGCCAGAGGAAGTGAAACCAAATCTGATGAGGCCAGTAAGGGGCAAAGAGGATAACTGTGCTTTTCAATCTAGATGCTTTATGTAGAAATTTGGGAATGAGGGGTTAATAGGGGATAAGCGTAAATGAGACCGGGGTTCAAGTTTAAAGTAGAGCATCTCTTGGTAACAGCCCCAGTGGGGGAATCCGGGCAAAGAAACAGCTCCATTTGTTGTTATGGGGAGAGGCAAATAGATTGCAGCATGGTTGGCCCCATTGATGGGATATCCTCTCCACCACACTGACATTGAAACACCACTCATGAGGCATCAAAATGGACCTGCTTAGCTTACCTGCAATCACTCTGGATTTCCCCATGATGTGCGCTGCTATCAGAAAGTGACTGGAGGAGATTGTCCATTGGCAAACTCTCATAGCTTCTTGACAAAGAGGGTAAGATCTGTCCCCCCCCCCCCCATGTGCTGATGTACCCGACTACTGACATATTGTCCATCTGAATTGCAAAAGACCCAGTTGGGAGTGTCTTAAAAGGCTTGCAACACTAGGAGCCCAGCTCTCATCTCCAGGATATTGATATGCATCTTGGCATCTTCGTGGGACTATGAGGCCTTTCTATAGGATGTCAAAATCACTTGGGGAGTTAATAATACCTCCCAACTTGCAATCGTCTGCGAACTTTATCAACCAGATTCCCTTCATGTTGGCCTGGACTTCATAGAAGTAGATTACAAACAGGAGAGGACCCATGACTGAACCCTGTAGGACTCCACTCATGACTGGTGGGAAGTCTAACTTGGAGTCATCTACTTTCACACAGTGGGTTCTATCTGTGAGCCAGTTTGCAACCCACCTAGTGATATAGGGGTTACTAAGTTTTTCTATGATTCCTGAGTGGGGAATGGTATCAAAGGCCTTGGCCAGATCAAGGTAGGCTGTGTGAAGCACCTTGCCTTCATCCACAGCTGTGGTGACTGACTCAAAGAAGCCGACCAAGTTGAGCAGGCATGATCTACCCTTCACAAAACAAAACTGTGTGGGATACAGAGTTTGGAGATTCCCTATATCCTTGTTTATTAGTTCCACAATGATGCGTTCCATAGCTTTGCATATCAGACTTGTTAGGCTAATGGGGCGAAGTTCCCAGGGTCTGTAGTCACTCCTCCTTTGTGGAGAGGGATGATTGTAGCAGTGTGCTATTCATAGGGACAAAGCCTGATGTGAGGCTGTGATTGAACAGGGCACAGAGGTGAGGTGCCAGTTCACTCTGTAGTTCATGTAACACACAGCCAGGGATATTGTAGGTCCTATAGAAGCTGCATTCTTGGCCTTGGGCAGTGTTGTTTTAACCTCTGCAGCAGTAATACTGGGTGCTTGGCAATCTACTGTTAATGTGACAGGTCCTTTGGGAGGGGAGAGAGGGGTGAAGTTGGCACTGAATCTGTCAGCCAGTATATTGGCAATATCTGTTGGCTCAGTATAGGAGGTACTGTTATATAGTAGCTCACAGCAAATCTGGGAATTGCCATGGAGATTCTTTATGTAACAATAGAAGGCCTTGTAGTTGTCTTTACTATCTGCCGCAATTCTGTTTTCATAGCTAGCTTTAGAGGATTTGATGAGGGATCTTAACTTTTTGTTGAGGCTGATAAGGGAGTTTTTCCAGTCTTGGGACTTCACCTTATTCCGCATCAGTTTCCTCTTTCTGTTGTAGAGTTTGTTTATGGCAGGGGGCCACTAGATTGGCTTCCTATTTTTGGAGGAGAGCGTCTTGGTTCTATTGGGCATGGTGAGATCCATGCATTTGTGTACATGTTCGTACAGTGCATTGGTGTATAATTCGGCGGTCATGCAACTATTCTCCATTTGCATGGTTGCCATGAAGTTAGCCACCTCTGTTTTTAGGAGCTCAAAGTTAGCTTTGGAGAAGTTTTTCATGGTGGTTACCTTTGTGGGGGTGGGGGGGGATTTACAAGGTTATTAATTTGTGGTCGGATCTAACCAGGGAGGAATTGATTGTTGGTGTAGAGCAATGGTCTCCCATGTTAGTAATGACCAGGTCAAGGATGTTGCTACCTCTTGTGGGGGTAAGAACAAGCTGGTCCAGGGCATTGGAATTAATGAATTCCAGGAAACACTGGGCAAGTGTATTGGCACATGAGTACTTTTCCCAGTTAATGGAAGGGTAATTGAAGTCGCAAGTATGAAAATGTTAGGTTGGACCCTAATATTCTCCAGGGTGCTTAGGAATGTGCAGTGTGAGTCTTGGGACATGGCTGGAGATCTACAGCAGTCTACGACCTTAATTGCTGTCTTACCCAATGTTAGCTGCACCTGAAGTATCTCTGATGCGTTATGTTGGGCTATCAGCCTAGAAGTGTATGTATCCTTTATGAATATGGAAACACCACCACCTCTGGAGCTTCGGTCCAAGTTCTGGGGCCGAAAGGTGTGGAATGAGTTATAGCCTGGTAGTGCAGGGGTGCTTTCTGCTGCCTTAAACCAGATCTCTGTTATAGCACAAATGTCAATGTTCTCCATTCAAGGAGTGCTTCCAGCAAGTGCATTTTGAAATTTAGACTTCTAGCACTGAGCAGCATGACCCTCAGATTGTATTTGTTTGTAGCTGTTACGGTGGTAATTTGGTCTTTTGAACACCGCCTAAAAATGGCACTATAGGGGTGGCAAGAGCCTTGGCCAGTATCCAGAACCCCAGGGAATGACAGATGCAGGCCATATCTGACAAAGCAGTGAAGTCTGTCAATCATGTCATCCCAGGCAGATAATGGATAACCTTAAAATGACACCAGAAACTTAACCAATTGTTGAAATCAATCATTTTCTGCTTGTACTGTGGTATCATTCTGGGTGACGGTAGAATGCTGCTCAGGGCTAGGGGCATACCCGCCTGGGATACATAATCCGAGAGCTCCTCCATGTCTCTTTTCATGTAGTCCAGGGAGGTACATTTCAGGTCATTCACACCCACATGTACAATGACAGAGTCATATTTGTACCTGTTGTTGAGGGACCTGCGTACATCTGTTATGTGGTTGATCCTGGCACCTGACAGGCAGCTGACTGTTACGTTCCCCTTATTCAACCTACTGAGTAAGACATCAGTGAGCTTTACTATTGAGTCAGCTATGACTAGCGTGTTGGGCATGCTGTTTTGCCTTAGGGGCTTTGGCTGAGTGGCACACTGTTTAAGAGAGAAGTGTGTCTTGTGATTAGTGTTGTGTTGTGGTGGTTGAGTGTGATTCTGCCTTGGAGGTCTCTGCTGTTTGGATAGATTTTTATTGAGAGTCTCCACGAAGGTGGGTGTGTGGCTTGTGTTTTTATGTGAAGCTAGTGCTGGTGTGTGTTCTGGAGGGCTATGTGTTCCATGTGGTGTGGTGCAAGTGTTGACCTTCTCCTCTTGACCAGCTATTCCGGTCTTGGCTGGAGAGTGCATGGCTTCCAATTTGGATATATAAGTGCATCTCTTGCAAGTCTGAGTGCTGGGAGGTAAAAGGACAGGGTTGTCTGTGTACATGAGGCAGTTGCTACATTGCCTCAGGATGCCCAAGTTTACCAGGTTAATAGGAGAAAGCACAGGGAACTGACCTTTAGACATGCCTGTTGGAGTGGCCAATAATAATAAGTACTGGAGCGGTTTCCTTGTAGAACGTTTAGTGCTGGTAGCACATTTGTGTGCTACAATAATTGCTACAAGAAGTCTGGTAAAGTGCTAGACTAATAAGCTAGTAAAAATGCAATAAAGGAGAGAACTAGCAGAGCTCAGGGGAAAGTTGAAGAGCAGACTTTGGCACTGCTCAGAAGCTTACAAACAGTACTGGATACAGCAAATCTGTATCTGGACTAGACTAGTTACAGCAAAGGCAGGAAACAAGCGCAAACACTGGCTTTTAAACCAGAAAGTTGAAAGAGATAGAAAGACTGCCCAAACAGCCAATGAACTACAATTTCAGGGCCAGAAACCACTCCTCTTATAGTAGATAGGTTATCTAGTGCTTACCACTCCCAGCGATAAACTAAAAGGCTTCCCTCCAACACAGAAAGGCTTGGTGTGGCTCAGAAGCTTTCAAACAGTCCTGGATACAGCAAATCTGTATCTGGACTAGACTAGTTATAGGAAAGGTGGGAAATAGGCACAAATGCGGGATTTTAAATCAGAAACTTGAAACAGATGGAAAAGAAAACTGCCCAAGTGGCCAATGAACTTGAATTTCTGGGCCAGAAACCACTCCTCTTGTGGTAGATAGGCTACCTAGTGCTTACCACTCCCACTGATAAGCTAGAAGGCTTCCTTCCAACACAGAAAGTCTTGGGGGTTCAGAAGCTTACAAACAGTCCTGGATACAGCAAATCTGTATCTGGACTAGACTAGTTACAGGAAAGGTGGGAAACAAGCGCAAAGAGCTTAAATATGTCTCACAAATAGCCACAAAGACAGGTTTAAATATATTTAATAATAAATAATAAAAGAACAAGACAATACTCAATAAACACAGTAATTACAGAGTTCAGAATCACAGGAAATATTTTTAAACATTGCAGCACAATCACAAATTAATACAGAACAAACATGTCTAAACTAATCTTTACTTTATTCCTATCTATCTCTAAAGGAAATACTATGTCTAAATCTTACTTACAGAGCAACATGCAGGCAGAAGTGCTGAATGGATGTTTCTAGGTCCAAGACAAGATACAAAATGAGCAGTCTCTCTATCTGAGAGAGGTCTTAAATTAATATCATGTATTACTGCTGAGTTAGCCTGGATGACATCACTCTTTGTCACTTGCCTTCAGATCCTAGGCTAACAGAAACTTAATAAAATTAAAAATTTTTATGTGAAAAATACATCTCTCTCAGATGTTTGCTCAGAACTGGAAGTCGTAAAACATTTTTTCATTTGAAACCTAGTAATTATTTTTGTTTCAAGACAACAGGAAAACCTATCTAGCTCTAGACATGTTGTCTGCTTACTGAGAGATGACACAATCGTAAAACACTACTTTTCAACTTATTTTCTTGAAGTTTTGCAAGTTAACTCTGTATGCTATAGCTTCTACTATTAAAACATACATCTGCAAAGGTATATAGTTCATATACATTTCTGTTATTTTCCAGTAGGGTACAGTGTGGTTGCATTCTTGAAGCTTAGTACATAACGCACAGTTCGACATACACTTTTGCACCAGTAGTTTAATATACACATAACATATAGTTCTCTTACATTTGTAAGACAAGCATATGAATCATATTAATATTCACAAATGACACACGTCTAGCTACAAAATTCCATATAGCTGGGCTGGCAGTGTCACATCACCCACAAACAATATGGTACCTCATTTATCAATATCATATTTCTTTACTTTACCATACTTTCCATTTTCATTCTTCCTCAATTGTTGGGTCTGGTACCGACCCTCGAATGCAACTCAGCCATTATTTTATCTCGTGGCCAGCAAAAAGCTCTCAAGCTCCTCTCTTATCCATAATGCACCAACCCCAACATACCTCAGATCTTGTTTGCTGGTTTACATAAAGTAGGAAGTACTAATATTATATTCTTGACAGAAGAAAAAACATACCTGAAGCTCAACATGAAGGACAATGGTGTCCTTATCAGCTCTCATTCTTCCAGAAATCAACTGTGAAAAAGGTTGGGGTTAGTAGGTGGGAAGTTGAAGAAGAATGAAAATGAACACACATGGAACATTATGGTAAGTATATAAAGTTTTTATCTGATGTTGTCAATTTTTATTCTATCTTGAACTGTTGGGACAGAGTCCCCAACTACCTAAATTCCTGGGTGGATTCTAAGGAAGGATATTCCTGAGCAAGTTGAGCCAAAGGCTGCTCTTCCCCTCAAAACCAGATCCATTTTTTTTGAGTAATAAAGGTAGGATGATTGGCCCAAGTTGCAGCTGCACATATGATGTCCATGAACACCCTGGAGAGAAACTCTGCAGAAGTTGCCATGGACTTAGCTGAATGGGCTCCTAAAGGTTTTAGTAAGGTCAGACCCAACTAGTTGTAGACAAATGATATGCAATCCGTCAGCCATCTGGCTAAAGTTACATTTGCAACTGATTTACCTAATTTAGAATCCACAAAGGACACAAATAATTGATTTGTCTTTCTAAGTTCTTTTGTTCTATGTAGACAAAAATGCAATTGTCTGTAAACATCTAATAAATGCAACATATATTCACCTTGTTTTCAAATTTAGGAAAGAAAACTGGTAGATTAATTGAGTGGTTGATATTGGATTCTTACACCACCGCAGGAAAAAAAGAAGGGTTTGTACATAAAGTTACTCTATCCCTATGAAAAATCAAATAGGGAGGTTTAGCGGACAATGCTTGAAATTCTGAAATTCTTCTAGCAGAGGTAATGGCTGCTAAAAAGAAAGTTTCCAGGTCAGGAACTTAAGATCACATTTTCTGCTGGTTCAAATGGGGGGCAAGAATTAAGGTCTGTAGTATTAAATTTAAGTCCCGTGGTAGAGTAGGGTCTTCATGGGGGGGGGGGGGTCTCAGCAAGAGAGTGCCTCTCAAAAAGGCCTTACAAAGCTTGGATGAAGCCAGTGAAGAATTCTCAAATTGATATGAAAGTTAGAGATTGCTGCTAACTGAACTCTAATGGTTGAGGAGCTAGCTCCTTCATTAAAATCATTGTAAAAAATTCAAGAACACTTTGTATAGGGACTAAGAAGGTTCAATATGTTTCTGATGTATCCAAAAACCAAACCTTTTCCATTTACTTCAGTGAAGTTCCTTGTAGAAGCTTTATGGGAAGTTAAAGGTATATGACAGACAGGGGAAGAGGGCATCAGTTGTCTGGCTATCAAAGGAAGTGGAGAAACCATGCTGTTAGCTTGACGTTTGAGATATCTGGATATATCATGCTTGTCGGGTGAGACAGGAGGTCTGGAATCTGATCCTGAATTCACAGTAGACAAAGTAGATGATGGCAAAGGATAGGAACGCAAATCTGCAGAGGCCAGTAAGGTACAACAAGGATATTTTATTCTTCAACCAGGCAGCTTTCTGCAGAAATTTGGGAATTAGGGGAGATGAGGGATAGGCATAGAGGAGACCGGGGGGCCAATCATGGAGCAGAGTGTCCCTTGGTGAATCCCCCACCCAAGTGAGAGATTGCTGACACTTTTGATACATTGTACTCTGCAATGAGCTATAAAGGAGATAAGACACTTTGTGAACAGTCTTGGAGCAGTGCATAGTCCAAAGAGTAAGGGAGAAAACCTGGCAATGTGATCAGGACACACAAAGCCTCAAGACACATCTCGAGTCTTGATGAATAGTGTGATAAGCAAATTTTAAATTTAGTGTTACAAGGAAACTTGAATGAGGAAGATGAGGTAAGATGTTGTGAAGTGATATCATTTTAAGCATGATGAAAATTAAAACTGTAGAAGCACATACTTTTTCTCATATGTATCAATAATTTCCCAATCCTTGTCAAAAACAATAGGAATGGAATTAACAAAATTCTTTGCAACAGTAGGGTTAACTAAGCTATAGTTGCTGGGTACGTTTTGGAAAAGTGAATTTAAAACTTAAAAGACTGAGGAACCGTATACATTCCATTTGCCTTTTCAGGAGCAGTATAGGCTGAATATCTGGAAAATTGCAGGCAGTGACACATACATCTTCCGGAACTGTCAGAACTGGGGGAATGGGTGAAAGTTCAGGAAATTCCTTCTTTAACAGTTCATAATATTTTCTGGGGCACTGAGAAACCTCAATGTTCTCCCACTGAAAACACTGGCACATTCTCAAAATAGTCAAAACCCCACAGGGGACTCAGAAACTGAGGTCTCCTCTCAGTCTGAATTAGAAAACTGAAGAGAAAACCCAGTATCTATCCCTTCATTTTCCTGTTCATATTCAGAATCTTGAATCTCTTCAGGAAAAGAGGTATCCCTCTTTCTTTTACCAGAAACCACATTATAAGGGTCAATAGCTTGATTTAAACCATGAGCCAGAGCCAGTAAGCTACTGCTGTCTAAAGAAATTTGAGGAGGATTAGATACATGTTTATTTTTCTACTACTTTTTGACAGAAAACATGGGGCCAACAGTGTTATTTATGGCAACAGTAGCTTCCCCAGGGATGAGCGCAAAATTCTGACCAAACAGGGAAGTCTTCCCTCTTCCCTGTCCCACTACCGACAAGACTAGCTCACCCTTGCCCACTGAGGGAACCCCAACAGACTCAAAAGACATGTCTAACCCCTGTTCAATAGTGGCTGCAAGTGCTACACAAAAGGGATCAGGGGTAAAACTTGCCTGATGTGAGGAACAAGCTATGGCCACAGCAGAGTCACCCACCTGCAGTGAAACAAACTGTTAGCTTGTTGTAGTGGCAAAGGCTGTTTGCTTAACTTTTTCTTTTTGTGGCTGGAAGAACAACCAACCATAGGACCAATAGTTTATTCCAAGGTCAAGACAAAATAGTGCCTCTTTCCCTGGAAAAACAAGCAGTAAAAGCTTTTAAAAATGTAATGTCTTTAAAAGTCACTTTTTTACATAAAAATACAGTAGCATGCACTTTAAAGCACTTTGTCAGTCTCCAAAAATAAACAACTTTTAAACTGACAAAAAAAGTGGGCTACTGTTTAAAAGCACAGTTAAATCTCTTGACAGTCCATTAAAGCAACAAATTCCTAGGTTAAAAATAACCTTCCTAAACAGGAAATACATAAAACAACATTTTTTTTAATGTGAAAGATTTTTCCCCAAAGAGAACCTATCTGTCCAGAAAAGAACAGCAGAAGATGACTGTCGATCCTCGAAAACCCACAGAGGAGCACTCTCCTTAATGGCAGGAAAGCTCTGAAGGGCTTAGCACCCAAACCTGTCTTTTTAGTCAGCCCAAGCTGACAAACAGTTTGGATGCATGGAAGGTGCCCTGAAACTTTGGAAGCTGGCTGGCTGTTGTATCCTTGCCAGGATACAACTCATATAGCTAAAGTCATTTGCAAATGATCAATATGGTGAACATTACTTGGTAAGGGAGTTGCAAATTCAGTAGCTGAATGCAGGACTTGACACATTATTCCTTTACATAATACCTGTCTAGACTAAATAGAAATTACATTGTGCATGAGTATTTGTTTTAACTGAAAGCTTTGAAACTCATTCAATATCTGTATCAGATTTCAAAGCTATTAGGGAAGATAGAAATGACTTCAAAAGCTATGCTTAATGAATGGGATATGTACTTTAAAAGTATGACAGAAATAACAGAAAAAGATGTGGAAGAAATAATAATTAATTCTTAATAATAAGAATTACTTAGGATGACAAAAGTTTAAACTATTGGAGAAGAAAGGGAATTTCAGGACAAGAAGCTGAGGAAAGTACTGTTCTGCAAAATCTACCATAATGGTAGATATTCTTCTCTTCACTGTTGCAGGATTCCATACAATAGATATCCCTGCACACATGGCCTGATGTTCTATCTATAGTTAAGGTGGCTGATAGTGTGTCAGTGTGAATAAAGACTTTTATTCTAATTCGTAAGACAATCATACAATACAGGCACCATGCATATTGGCTGCCATCAAGAACATCGGCAGATGGTTGAGCTCACTGGTCTTTGTCATTAACTACTGTTACCTCTATATACTGCTATGCTCTGTGTAATAAGGGTATTCCAGTTCTTCTATTCTTTATTAATTATGGTCCACAACTTCTCCTCTGGTTAATAAAAATATGCCTGACCTGACCTGATCTGTGTATAAAACTAGCTTGTGTCATACAATCCATAGCCATCCATCCATCTACAATCCCTTTTTCCCATTTGGGGTGTCACTTCAATGGCAACAATCATCTACAGCCAAGGTTTTTACACCACCAGGAAGCCAGCCCTACCATGGTATCATACAATACATATCCATATCCAAAACTCCCAGCTTCTCAGTTTTTATGATATATTTTATCTCACATATCCTTAGCTGCCATAAGAGAATCCTTTTTAATCCACTTGCATAATTACATTATCTTATCATATCCTCACAAACATGTTTTTGCTGAACCATGTATGGGTACACTGTTTAACCATGTAGGTGTACACTGTTAAACCATGCATGGATACACTGTTTAACCATGTAGGTGTACACTGTTTAACCATGTAGGTGTACACTGTTAAACCATGTATGGGTACACTGTTTAACCATGTATGGGTACACTGTTTAACCATGTAGGTGTACACTGTTTAACCATGTAGGTGTACACTGTTAAACCATGTATGGGTACACTGTTTAAGCATGTAGGTGTACACTGTTTAACCATGTAGGTGTACACTGTTAAACCATGTATGGGTACACTGTTTAACCATGTAGGTGTACACTGTTAAACCATGTATGGGTACACTGTTTAACCATGTAGGTGTAAACTGTTTAACCATGTATGGGTACACTGTTTAACCATGTAGGTGTACACTGTTAAACCATGTATGGGTACACTGTTTAACCATGTAGGTGTAAACTGTTTAACCATGTATGGGTACACTGTTTAACCATGTAGGTGTACACCGTTAAACCATGTATGGGTACACTGTTTACTGCTATAGCCTTTGCCTTAATTTATTTTATATCCTGAAAAGACTTGAAACCGTCTTAAAATGGTCCATGACACTGAAATGTCCTTTGCCATATTTATCAAGTAGAAATACATGAGGAACGATGATCGAGAGGAAAAAGGTTTAACCAATCTTGATGAGTGGATGGGAAATAGGAAATACACCCCGGGGATCACTTCTGCATCTCTGCTCGACAGTGGCACAGGAAAATAACTTTCTTGGGTGGCGTAAGCCAGGGAACCTTGTTGGCTAGGCTTACGTAGGCCCTTGAACCTATGAACCTTTGAATAAAGCTTTTTTCCTTGATTAACATACCAGTTATAGCCTTGTGAGTCCCGTACTTTTTTTGATAATGGCTCTAGGCATAAAGCAAATAACAAAGTTGAAAGAGAACACCCCTGTATGGTTCCTCTGTGGAATGCCACCGGTTTTTGAGCCAATTGCTTAAATATTTTTTGTCTGTTTGTTTATACTGTTGCATCATTTACACTGAAATTAAGATATTACTAAAGACTAATTTCTTTAATGGGATAAGGCCAAGAAGAAGTTTGGTTAGTGACTGCCATCCCAACAAAGGATTGAGTTTGGAGTATAGAAGTCAAAGACCTACTCTGGTAGACTTTTTAGTCGAACCTAGGGCAGGGTTGCTGTTAAAAAGGGGATAATTTAATAATAATTTAATATCCAGATATTAGCCCTGACTGCTGTCTGCTCCTGTCCCTGTGTCTCCACCTGTGTGCTGTGCAGCCTGTGCTAGTGAAGGAAGAACAGAAGAAAGAAAATAAGTTAGAAGAAGAACAGACCGAGTGAAGGTGAAGGTGCAGAACTAGTCACCACTGGATTAAAAGGCTGCAAAAATGCTCTAAAATGCATCCCAGAACATATATAACCCTATGGCTTCCTGGGCCCTGACTTATTTGAGTTATTTCCTAAATGGTTATTACTTTGCTGTCTTGGTCAGAAAGATATCAGCCTGTCCTCTGTTGCTGTGTGTGTGCCTTTGCTCACCTGGTGTGGTTCCTGCCCTGTGAAACTCCCAACTTCTGAAGCTATCACGGCATTTTTGGACCCTAACAAACCAGTACACTTAAAGTCTGCCTAAAGACTGCTGTATGTATTTACACCTCTATCTTGCAAACTTTTGTGTGGTGTTTGTATGTGGTCTAGGATAAGGCCCTGCCTCGTGTCTGCCAGCGGCTTCCCAGCATCCAACGCTCTAGTTTTCTCCTGTCCAATTCTGTACCAACTGTTAGCTCTTTCAGACTGTAATACTACTATATTCTTTTAGGTACAGACTTCCCCTTGCAGTTTGTTCTGCCCTCCAGAATTGTAACTCAGAGTATCCCTTTACTCTCCCCAGACTTCACTAACTCACCCTTCCAAACTATACTACTTAGTCTCTCTTATATCTTGACTGATTGTTTTCACTCCTGCTCTTTTCTTTCTCTGTTTCTACCCTGCGGGCTCACTCTGCTCCCCTACCCTACCCCCAATTCCCACCCACCCCCAGTGGTCCTACCTTTATACTTCTATGACCACACCCCTCTTATCTAACACCCAATTACAACTTGACACCAATTACTCTTATCCTAACACACCCACCCAGCAATTAGCTTACTCCACCCTCACATTTCCACTGTAGGTCTCATACTCACTCCACTACATTCTTAGTTCTTACCCTACCTAATATTACTTCCTATCTCTTACATTCCTCTTACACCTACACTCTTTACCACTTCCACTAACCTAAATTATCACAGCTTTTCACTTCCTACTCTCCAATCTCTACTATACTCTACCTCATAAACTAACCTTTACCAGTTCACATAGAATCCCAACAGCTGCTCTCAAATACTCTCTTTCCCTCCACAGGGTCACCTGCTCTATACTCCTTTCCACTTCAGGCACTTTGACATAACCTCACACCAAGTCTCTCTACTTTTGATATCTTGCCTATTTATATACTAGCTCCAAATCTACTCTACTCACATTGAATCATGATAACTATTTCCAGACACACCCTACAAATGGCTATACTCTTAACTTCATTTGCAGTACTCCTTACCACCACTTACCTAATCACCTTATTTGAAATAAAAAACCTCTACCTGCATAACTACTCACAAAAACAAACATTTACCCTTAACAACTCACTAGCCCAAGCCCACATCAATATCACCTCCACCTCCAACTACCTACAAGCTAAATATCACAGACTAACTCCCATTAAACCGAATCACCTTGTAGCAAAAAAATTAAAAATCTTACCCATCCTTAATCACAGCCACATACTTGCTCTCAAATATTCCTCCTTACAAGCTGGTGACATCCACCCTAACCCTGGCCCACCTAAACCTAACTTTTCATCTACTACACATTCTCCACCCAACTCCCCTGATACCCTACTTAATTTTCCTAACTCCTTAAAAATTAGACATCTTAACATTTGAAGCTTAAATAACAAAATAACTCATCTCCATGCCCTTCTCAGTACTTACTCATTTGATATTTTCTGCCTCACAGAAACTTGGTTAAAACCTACGACCTCTGACAATGAAATTACCCCACCAGGATATAACATACTAAGAAATGACAGATTAAAATGTAAAGGAGGTGGAGTGGCCTTACTCTTTAAAAACAATCTTCTTATATCCTCTATACCCCATAACCCAACCCAAGATAACTCAGCTGAAATCTTGATTTCTAAATTTCAAATCAACTCCAACAAAGCTATATATATGTTCTGCATCTACCTACCCCCTGGCCACAACATTACTAATATAGAAGATACCCTGTCCTGGATTTCCTCAACATACCCACAAGAAACTATTATTCTAGGAGACCTCAACACTGACTGGTATAGTATCAACAATAATAATCCCTCTTCTTATATCAACCTACTTAACTTTAAACAAACTATTACCTCCACTACTAGAATCAACAAACCCAACAACAAAGAGACCATCCTAGACTGGATTCTAGTCAATAAACAAAGAGAAAACTATCAAGTAGGAACCCTGCCAGATGATATCAGCGACCATTTGCCCACGTATATCATCAGGCACAAAATGACATAAACAAACCTCCCAAGTTTATTACTGCCAGAACTAAGAAACATTTTAATCCTGACTTATTTCAAATGGAACTAAATGCCTGCAACTGGAACCCCCTAAAAATCCTACCACTAGATGAAGCTGTCAGCTACTTTAACCACAAATTCTTAACAATACTAGATACCCACGCACCCAAAAGATCTATTAGGATAAAGTTCAAATCTGCTCCCTGGCTCTCAAAAGACATAAAACAAAAAATACTTATAAGAAACAAATCATGGGCTAAATGGAGAGCAACTAGAGATGTCTCAGAACACCTAAACTTTAGACAACTACGTAATACTACTAAAAAAGCCATTCTCTCTGACAAACAAGCCTATTACAGTAAACTTCAACAATCTCACTCTAAGAATCCACAAAAATTTTGGACTGCCATTAATAACCTTCTTCAGCCCGGCCACTCTAGTAACCCTCCACCCCTAGAGTCAGATAACAAAAACAATCTAGAAATTGCCAATGCCTTCAATACCTATTTTACAGAGACCATTCAAACCCTGGCCACACAGCTAACTTCTACAAACACTAACCTACCTAATTCCCAGCATGACAATCTTCCTACTTTCAAGATAAAACCCATCTCAATCTCCTTTATCCAGAAACTAATTCACAAGCTAAAACCCTGTACACCCTCTGATGACAACCTTCCAGCCGAATACCTGCAACTTGCATCCAGAGCAATTGCTCACCCTGTAGCTATTCTCATTAACCGTATCATCTCTGAAAGCACTATCCCCAATCTTTGGAAAATCTCACACATCATTCCCTTACATAAAGGAGGCAACTCTAATCAGTACTCCAACTATAGGCCCATAGCACTACTCTCACCCCTAGCTAAGATCATGGAGAAATGTATCCATCATCAGCTAATAGACTACCTTACTAAAAATAACATCCTGGCCAGCTGCCAACATGGCTTTAGACCCTTTCACAGCACCACCACTGCCCTTCTATCTTTCACCAATACTATTAACACCAACCGAACAATAACTACCTCTCATCTGCACTCTTCATTGACCTGTCAAAAGCCTTTGATATGGTCAATCACTCCTACTTATAAATACCCTACAATCCCTCTCTCTGGATTCTAATTCTATCCTTTGGTTCAAGTCTTACCTCAGCAACCGTAAACAAGCTGTTTTGTGGCAAAATCACTTGTCTTCATATCTCCCTGTCTTACTAGGAGTTCCTCAAGGCTCTATTCTAGGACCCCTTCTCTTCTCTCTGTTCATAAATGATCTTCATGTAGCTATTCCTCAATCCACCTGCATACAGTATGCTGATGATTCTACTATCATCTGTTGTGCAAAGTCTCTTCCTGAGCTGAAATCTCTAAGCCAAACTGTCTTCTCCATAGTAGAAACATGGTTCAATAACCGGTGCTTACTCTTGAATGCCAAAAACCAAATTACTTCTGATTACTCCCAACAACAAGACCCCTCCCATACACTTCTCCATACTAGCTAGTAATGGAACCCTTATATCACCTGATCTGACCTGCAAGTTATTAGGAGTTACAATAGACAATAAACTCACTTTTGACAATCATATTAATAACACCATTAAGTCCGTTAACAGAAAATTAGGCTCCTTGTATAGGATAAGACCCTTCCTCACCCCAAAAGCAAGAACTACTGTTGCCCACTCTCATTTACTCTCTACCCTCCTCTATGCTTCTCCCATTTACACCAATTTAAAGCAAAACAATCTCAACAAACTTACCAAAGCCTACAACAGTATTGCAAAGTTTGTAACTGGTAAGCCCTACAGAACCCATCACTGCATTAACCTACACCAGCTAGACTGGCTTGAACTGCAAAATGCGCTGCTATTCTCTCAACTAACAACTGCTCACAAAATCTTCTACCTTCCTAACAACACACCTACACTAAACAATCTTATCACACCCTATAACAATCTTCATTCCCTACGCTCCTCTAATAAACTCCTAGCTTATATACCCAAATCTAACAACTTAGCTGGTGACTCCTTGTTCTCCACCACCACAGGTAAGCAATGGAACATGCTGCCACCCAACCTTACCTCTATTTCCTCTTTCCCCTCTTCAAACTTAATCTTAAAAATCACCTAAAACTTCAATGGTTATGCCCTTGCTGCAACCCTGACTAATACTCTACAATTAGCCTGTAACCTATCTTCTCTCTCTTCCTTTACATTACTACTCTGCCAATAAATGTTGTAAATGTTATCTTCCACATTTTTAACCCAATGGTTTACTTTAAAATGTTACGTTAATTCCTTCCTAATGTATGTGGCATTGCCTCTTATTGCTTTTTTTATATATTATTATTAAGTATGTGGAGCTTTTCTCCCCGGGCCTCTACTGAAAATGGAAATATCTCCAGCTAGACTAGCCCGGTCAACAAATGTAAAATAAAATAAATAAAAATAATAATAAATAATTAGTAGGGCATACAAAATATCAATTGATAACTACAGGACTCAATCAGAGGATTTTTAGAAAAGACTAGGAAGAGAAACTAAAAAAGCAACTTACAAAGGAACAATGGGAGGACATATGTACAGCTTCCAACTATGCAACAAAGTCCAGAAAGTTTAGGATTTTTACTTCGAAGTGTCTGCATAGCTGTATTACATACCCCAAGCAGACATCAAAGAATTTTTCCTTGGGTAGATAACAAATGTTAGAGGTGTGATGGAGAAACAAACAGGTAACATGTTTTCTGGGAGTATAATGATTTGGCAGACCTAAAAAATTCCCTGGAGTATACTCTGTCAGAAATATTGGGGAAGCAAATTGCTATAACTATGGAATGATTCTTTTGAGATGGGACACGGGATCTGAAAAGCTTTGACATAGTAATGCCTTATTAAGTTTAATTCTGTTGGCTGCCAAAAAAGCAATTACTAGAAAATAGAAATCAAAATCAAAACCAATTGTATTTGAAGCACTAATATTGTAAAAGAGATATAAAAAATGAAAGAGGGATCTTTAGAAAAAAGAAGGAACAAATTACACAGAAAAAAAATGGAATTTGTCAGAACAATACATGAGGAACGATGATCGAGAGGAAAAAGGTTTAACAGAAGGCAGGAATCGAGAGATTTATGTAATGCCAGACTGAAATACAGTTGTTATGAATAAATAAAGAAAACATGTAATGTATCATGTATGTAAATATAAAAAATGTTAATATGTTTTTTTCTTTTCTATTAATGCATGTTTGCCTATGTCTTAAGTGATATTTAAATAAAGGTGTTTAAAAAAAAAAACGACTAATTTCTTTCAAACTTCAGCAGCTTAAATTGTGAGCTCAGTCGTGTCTGTCTTCATACCTTACAAAGTGGAATATGTAAGATTGCTTACTCTTGCATGAGCAGTGTCCTGATCTTACACTTGAATTTTCATGGTGAGAAATCTCTGAGGTCCCTCGAGCTGCTGCAGGTGTCTGGTGAGTAACATAGAGAATGAGCATTGTACTCTATTATTGGTCTGATGAGAGAGACGAGTACAGAGTAGTTATAACCTCCTCCTTTTTGGATGCTATTCCCTTACTTATGACATGGGCCACACAGAAGGCCTTCCTCACCACTGTGGACACATGATGATCAAAGTTAAGGTGGCTATCAGCCTGCCCTCCCAAGTCTCTCACCACTGGGTTTGAACTTAGAGGGTATTGCTAATGTTGTAATTTGCTGGGCCTTCACCTTTACTGAAGGGGATGATAATACCGTTTTTTGCGTTATGTTTGAGTCTGTGGCTTTGGCACCAATCATCTGTCTGTGTAGGCCCTTTTTTAGTATGGTGACATTGTTTTGGGATTCAATGACGGCACCCAGTATGCAGTCATCAGCAAATATAGTAAACTACAGACCATCTATTTTCACCTGAACGTCTGAGAAATAGATTCCAAACAGAAGTGGACTTAGCATAGATCCTTGTGGAACACCACTAGTAACAGCTCTGCTGGTAGAGGTGGAATCCCTTACTTTGACTGTATGTGTTCTGTTGGTAAGCCAGTTGGCTACCCATCTAATGAAATATGGCTTTATCCCCATCTGGGTGAGTTTCTCTATGATTCTTGAGTGGGGGATAGTGTCAAAGGCCTTGGCCAAGTCGAGATAGGCAGGATGCACTGTTTTGCCTTCATCCAAAGCTTTGGTGACATTTTCAAAGCAGCCCACCAGGTTTAACAAGCATGATTTGCCTTTAACAAAGCCAAACTGGGTCAAGTCTCCTATATCCTTGTTGATTAATTCCATGATGATTCTTTCTATGACCTTACAGATAAGGCTGGTTAGGCATATGGGCCTATAATTCCCCAAGGTCAGTTAAGGGACCCCCTTTGAGCAAAAGGATCACAGTTGCAGTTTTCCAAAGCCAGTACTTAGACTGTGGTTGAAGAGAATATCCAATGGTTCTGCCATCTCCTGTTTTAGACCGTTTATTAAGCACCTTGGGATGATGTTTGGTCCCATAGAGGCTGTGTTTTTGGCCTTGGAGAGGGCAGTTATAACCTGCTCTTTGGAGATACTAGGTAGAGGACTAGTGACAGGTATATGTATGACTGGTGGGGACAGTGGACTGAAGTTTTCACTGAACTTGTCTGCTAGCAGGTTGGCAATTTTCACAGGTTCCATGTAACTGGTACCATTCACTACTAGTTCAGTGCAAATCTGAGCCTTCCCTTTAAGATTTCAGATATAGCTATAGAATGCTTTGTGGTTGTGGGATGCCAATTTGATTTCGTAGTTAGCTTTGGATCACTTAATATGTCTAATTTATTTAGTAAAGCTATGGAGGGCATCTTTCCTCTGCTGAGAGCTTTCCTTGTTCTTTGACAGCATTTTCTTTCTCTTGTTGTGTAACCTATTTATGCTGGATGTCCACCACGGTGGTTTGCTTTTTTGTGATGATCCTAATTTAATCAATTTGGGTACAGCTGAGTCTATACACTTGTATACGTGTTTATACAAGGCATTAGTGTACTCCTCGTTATGGGAGTCACTGCTGTCAGTGGTTTGAAACTATTTATGCCATCGTGTATGAGGCTGTAGTTTGCTTTAGAGAAATTTTTAACCTTTTGGAGAGGTTAGTTGTGATCCTTACTTCAAAGAAAACAGATATGTGATTTGACCTAACCAGGGAGGGCCCCACACATGGGGTGGTGCAGCGATCTCCATGTTGGTGAGCATTAGGTCAAGGATATTTCAATGTCAATGGAGGGATAGTTAAAGTCACCCACGATTTGTGTGTTTGGCTGTACTGTGAGTGACTCAAGTAGGTCCAGGTAGGCAGTGTGGCTTACCTGGTTCATGGTGAGGGCCTATAGCTAATAATGATATGGAGGGGCATCTTTCCTACAATTAGCTGGACTTGGAGTAGGCTCTAGGGAGTTGTACGGTTTAACCAGTCTTGAGGTGTACTTGTCTTTAATGAAGACAGATACATCTCCCCCTTTGGTTCTTTCATGTTCATTTTGTGGTCTGAACATGTGGAATGCATTGTAGCCTTGTATGGCTGGAGAACTCTCTGTGGCCTTGAAACGTGTCTCTGATACTGCACAGACATTTGTGCCTTCCAAAGTAAGGAATGCTTCCAGTGAGTGCAGTTTCTGATTTAGACTCCTAGCATTAAGCAGCATAACCTGGAATTTGTCTCTAGAAGATGTTTTTACATCGGGAATTTTGTTGTTATGACTGCCTAAAATAGGCACTATGGGGAAGCCAAGTACCTTAGCCAGTAACTGAAAGCCAAGATGTGACAAGTGGAGATAATCCTTGGCAAAGTAGCATGGTCTTGCAACCATGTCGACCCAGGCTGACAGATACTGGATTCCCCTGGATTGACACGAGAAGCTAAGCCAATGGTTGAAGTCAATCATTTTTTGTTTGTAGTGAGGCATCATCCTGGGTGTCTGTAGAATGCTGTTTAGGGCTAGGGACATACCTGCCCGGGAGACACAATCAGCGAGCTCAGTCATGTCTCTCGTCATACAGTCCAGTGAGGTACATCTCAAGTCATTCACTCCAATATGGACTATGACAGAGTCATAACAATACTTGTTGTTGAGAGACTTGAGTGCATGCATGATTTGGCAGATCCTGGTATCTATCAGGCTGCTGACTGTGACCTTCTCCTTGTCCAGCCTGGTGAGTGGGACATCTGTGTGTCTCACTACAGAGTCTCCTATGACCAAGACATTTGGTTTTGAGGTATTTTGCCACAGAGGTTGTTGGGTAAGACACTAATGTGTATGTTTATATGTGTAGTAGATGCTGTTGGGACTGCACTGTGTATGGATAGTTTGCTTTTGGGAGGTCTCTGTTCTTTTGGTATACTTCTACAGAATACCTCCACATATGTGAGTTTGTGAGTTTTTCTGTTGGTTTGTGGAAGCTGTGGAGTGTGTGTGCTGACAACCTATTTGGTATCTGATTTACAGTTTCATGAGAGACAGAGCATTGATTCCAGATTTAAAGTATAGATATAGGTCTCAAATATTGTATTAGCATTTTTTAGGAGTAATGGGCTGTCAGTATATATGAGGCAGTTGCTACATTGCCCCAGAATGCCCATATCCATCAGGCTGGCTGTAGAAATGGTGGGAAACTGTCCATCCATTATGTCAGGTTTGTTCTGTAGTAAGTAGTGGGGAGAGGACTAGACGGAACTGGTTCTGTTGTGGAACTACTAAAATCAACTAAACTATGGAGGTTTGGGAGTGGGTACCTGTGTCAATGCCTAAAAAATGTGCCGCTGAATTGCTCTCCGGGCAGCAGTGTGCAACTGCGTAGCAAACAGAGAAATAGGGAAGCCTAGGATGGTTCACAAGCAGGCAGCTATCTAGAAAAAAATTAACTTTGTAAGTCTTTGCATCTATAATGGGTAGTACTAACCCCTGTTGCACTATGAGCAAACTTGGTGCATAAATGAAAGCTAAGTTAAGCAATTTTACAAACAACCTGGCCAACAGAAATACTCAATACTGAGCCTTATTCCAACAATCTCTACTCAGATGAGTCTTAGACTACATTCTTCTGCCACAAGGGTGTAGGGAGCCCTCTTAATGTAAGATGGCTGGTTTTAGTGCTCAGATAATGCCAAACAATTTAGATTCAGCAAATCTGAATTTAGCCTATGCTATAAAATACACAAGTACCAGAACAAGTACTAATAGTGCAGAAAAAACAGGCTCAAACAGCAAACAGTGAAACAGCAAAAAACAGTTAAAAGTAGGTGGCAATTCAGTAATACACAGTTTAAAAGTGCAGTACAGTGAATACCTTTGAGGGAAAACTGTATAAGCTTAAAATGTCCCACAGGGACAGAAAGATTAGTACTTACCTATGAACCTATGATGTACTGTACTTACAAATGTGGTAGCACTATTCTCTAGGTTATTTGCAGGTTTGGTCAAGTTGTTGTTGTTGTTGTGTCTTTTGGCTTTTCCAGGTTAGGGGCTGCCACAGCGGAACTCCTGTCCACTAATGACTGGCAGTAGATTTTTACATGCCGAGTTGCCAGCCCTGACGCACAACCTTCAACGAAGGTACGCCCATTCACGCATGTCTCCACACAGAAGACGCTCTAGCTGAGAATCGAACAGGACAACGTCTTACTGTGAGGTGACATCGCTACCGCAGCACCACCACCGCAGTGCCTATTGTCAAACGAATTCAATGCATATATTTAATTTTTCCACAGCTGTTTGTCCTGGAAATACTCCCTCCCTATTAAATGTATACTCCAACCCATCATTTAACATTATGCCCCAAATAAATTACCATGATAAATAGTTTGCAGTTAATTTTCTGTTATTAGTTCCTAGATGCAATTATTTTTATGATAAAGTACAGCACACACATATGGAATGAGTGTTTTTTTTTTTTTTTTTTTTGTCTTGCACAGAAAAGGTTGCTCCTGGAGTTTCTCTAGATAGTAGCAGGTTGAGTATTTTTTTATTCCCTGCAAGGTCAAACCAGATACTGTGGGTAGCAAAGGGTCTAGGGATATTTGTAGATTAAATGACTGGTCCTCCTTTGTTGTCTGATATTATAATGTTGGCATTACAAGACTAAAGTGCAGTTGAATGAAAGTTGGAATACACGCTGTAACTGCTGATTTTGTGCAGCAAAACTACACTAGTGTAACCATAATTGTTACTATTTATTTTTAACCTGACAGATGCTTTAGGTTGGCAACAGGTATAGGGGGTTTGTGGATTAAATTTTGGATTCTGTTTGCTGTTGTAATTCTGCCTTTACCAAACTAATGTGTACTTGGATGAAGTATGATGGAATTCAAGTTGCAATTACTGTTTATGTGAAAAATACTTTAGTGTCACCATTATTTATTTGTTGTTTTAATCTGGCAGGTTATTTCCCTATACTGTGGATAGCAATGGGTATGGGGGCTGTCTGTAGATGAAAAACTGGTCCTGTTGCTTGCTCTTGTAATGATTATGTTGCCGTACTAATGTGCATTTGAGTAAAGCAAAATGGAATACAGATTAAGAGACAAAAATACATTAATGCAACCATATTTTTGTTTATCCTACAGGATCAAAACAGATACTGTGAGTAGACAATGGATTTAGGAGCTTTCTTTAGATTAAATGACCAGCCCTGCTGTTTGCTGCTCTAATTCTGACTTTGGAGGACAAATGTATATTTGGATGAAGCAAGCTGGAGTACAAGCTGTGATTACTTTGCATGTGAAACAAAAAAACACATTACTGCAACTAATGCAACGTATTTTTTATACTGGCAAAGTCCATAAAAAAGTAAATAAACGTTTTTTGTGGGTTTTTTAACCCATCAGAGCCAAACCAGACAGTGTGAGTAGGCATGGGTATGGGGACTGTCTGTTGATGAAATGACTGGCACTAGCTACTTGCTGTTGTAATTATTGTTTTGCAAGATTAATATGTATTTTGCTGAAGCAAGCAGGAATACCACCTGTAATTACTGGTCTGTAAAACAACATACCTTAATGCATTTTTATGTTATGGTTATGAGGCCCGTTTATGATTGAAATTATTGCCCCTGCTGTTTTGTTGCTGTAATTCTAGCTTTGCAAGACTAGGATATATTTGTGTGAAGTACGATGGAATAAAAACTGTCACTATTGTTTATATGAACTAAATACATTAACACAATCATTCTTTTTAACTGGCAGAGTCAAACCAGACACTGTGGACAGACAGTGAGTACGGGGGCTGTATGTGGATGAAATGGCTGACCCACTCTTTGTTATAGTAATTCTAACTTTGCAGGACTAATCTGTACTTGGGTAAACAAGCTTAAACACAAGCTGAGATTACATTACTGCATTTTTGTTTTGCAAAAACAGTAACAATTTTTTATCTTAGAATTGCCAAACTAGATACTGTAACTGGGCAGTGGACATTGAGGCTGGTATGTGGGTGAAATAACTGACCCAATGTTTATCGTTTGTAATTCTGGATTTGCAAAACCAATGTGTCTTTGGGTGAAGCAAGTCAGAAAACTTTTTCTTTGCGACAAAAATATATTAATGAAACTATTACTTTTTTTAATCCTGTCAGGGTCAAAATAGATACTTTAGGTAGAATATAGGCATGGAGTTTGTTTTTGGATGAAATGATTGTCCCTTGTCTTTTGTTTTAATTCTGACTTTGAAGGAGTAATGTGTATTTGGATAAAACAAGCAGGAGTACAATCTGTCACTACTGTTTATGTGAAAAATGCATTAATGTATCCGGACACTGTGGGTAGGCAACTGGTATGGTGACTGTCCATGGATTAATTGACTCGGCTGTGCTGTTTGATGTTGTAATTCTAACTTTAAAGGACTGAGATGTTGTTGTTGTTGTGTCTTTTGGCTTAGGGGTCGCCACAGCGGAACTCCGGTCCGCTAATGATTGGTAGTGGATTTTTACGTGCCGAGTTAACAGCCCTGACGCACAACCTTCAACGAAGGCATGCCCATTCATGCATGCCTTCACACAGAAGACGATCTAGCTGAAAATCAAATACAACGTCTTGCTGTGAGGCGACAACGCTACCACAGCACTACTACCGCGGGTTTTAAAGGACTGAGATGTACTTGAGTAAAACAAGCTGGAAGTCAAGTAGTGAATATTGTGTCTGTAAAACAAAATGTATTTTAATGCATTATCATTATTTTTATACTAGAAGGGTCAAACCAGATACTTCAGGTAGGCAATGGGTATGGAGGCTGTTTGTCGAACTATCCCTTATGAGACCAAATGAACATAAGAATTCTCATACTTTACTTGACAATGTAGTGACTTCTTGTGTATATATTGTATATATATATATATATATATATATATATATATATATATATATATATGTATGTATAATTTTCTCGTAACAAGATTGTTGTCTGTTTTCTTTAGAAAGGTATTTGTATTGTTTATTTGTGTTTTTGAGTTACCATATTGTTGTTATTATTTGAAAAAAGAAAATTGAAATAAAGAGATTTTGGAAAAAAAAAATGATTGGCCCTGAACTATTAGAAGACACGTTTGTGATCTGCTGAGGAAACTTTTTGTGTTACTGAGTAACTTACAGGTGGGAGAAAATTGAAGTCTTGAGCCTGAGTTGCCCAAGCTTCAACCCGCTAAAAGTCAGAGTTTCTCTACAAAAAATCACCATCTGTGAGTTCTACCAGCGGTGATGATCTTTTTGAGGGAATTTCACCCTTCTTTGAGTAAGCATGATCATGGAGTTGGTTTATATAAGTTTGGGGTATAGGGGTCTTGCCCCTCATTTCCACATCATGGGGTGCAGAGAGGCTTTCCCCAGGAAAAACATTTAAAAAGTGTTTTTTGGCCTTTTTTTTTTTTTTTTTTTTTTGGCAAATAGAGTTTGGGGATTCCAATCCTTGGCACATTCAGTTTTGTCCTGTGATAGCGGAAGTGTTATTTTTTTGCACAAATTAAATGGAATCTTTACTGATTCAGCCCAAAATATGTCATTTGGTTTATGTTTGATACTGCAGGACATTAAAGTAGATATTATGTTATATTTCTCTGTGATATTTTACAGCAATTGCATTTTTTAATAACAGCATATAACTGAACTGAGATATTCACAGACTGTTACTAGACTAACAACACGGGGGACCTTTCTAAGCCTAGTCAGGTTTTCCCAAGAGAATAATGATGACCTTCATCCACATAGGACATTGAGGGTCAGGCACCTATAAGCTACCTCTGTCCATAAGGGACACGGGTGTCAGGTGCGGTGCAAATTTCCTATTCCCCATCCACTTGTCTTGGTTGTGCTAAAACTGAGTAATTGACAAACTCAGCTTCACATGGTTGGGAAGTCTGTTCCATAGGAGGAGCAGTCTCTGTGCCATACATTTGTCTCTCCAGCATGTTTGTTTAAGTCACAGACAAAATTCAGGTTCTTAGACCTTGTATTTCTGGTACTCTTTGACTTACCAGTATGCAGGAGATTCATAAGTGTGGGGGTTTGTGGATGCCTTGTAAGCCAGGCATAGATCATATCTCAGCAATCTATACGAGACTAAGTACAGTGAAAGGACTTTAAGGTGCTCTGCCCTCTTCTTCGAATTTTTATTTCCCATAACATGTAGTTCCTTAAGTTACTGTGTGTATGCTTGCTAAGTTATTCATTGGCTTTGTAGTAATTCTTATTTACTTACAAAGTTGCTTGCATTTACTATGGTACTTGCTGACATGGAATCACCTTCACTGGGACTCTTTGCTAAGCCTTCATAATGCACATGCAAACTATGCCATTATGGAAGTGGTCTGTGACATGCCATGAGTAACCAATAGCTGGTACTGTCTGTAAATTTGCTATATGCTGAGTAGGAGTCACCTACCTCCACAACCACAGCCAGAACACAATGACGTGCTAAAGAATAAAAATTGCTGTCTTTTCATATATGCTGTCAGGGCATCTTAAGGATCTTTCCACAGCCCCTCCACACCCAGTGTTTCACCCACCACCACCACACACTGGTGTATGTTCCAGACTGCACCCTCCCTTATGCAAATTTCTCGATCCGCCAATGGTAGTCAGCTGACTAGACTGCACCCCCCCCCCCTTTACAGATTCCTAGATCTGTCCAGTATAGCACTAGCAAGCTAACACCAAATAACCATCCAGAACACTGAAAATTCCTCTTCTCATACATCAGCAACCTGCAAACATGGTCCCAAATAAAAAATACAATTATCAAGCACACAAGTCTCAACATTAGCTTAAATAGTTAGAAAATGTAACTTCCCTAATTTTGGAGGGGACAGATAAGTTGTCAGTAGCTCAGGTGCACAGCATTGAAAATCAACTCAAAGAACAGAACTGTGCAACATATGGGAAAAATGCATTAATGTAACTGAATACTGTGGGTAGGCAGCTGGTATGGTGACTGTCAGTGGATTAAATGACTGGCCCCTGCTGTTTGATGTTGTAATTCTAACTTTGAAGGACTGAGATGTATTAAAGCTAATAAAAACAAGCAGACAAGACAATAAAAATTGGTAGCATTAAGAAGCTAACACCAAATAAACAATTCAGAATACTACAAGTTTCCTCAATCTCTCACAAAAACAAACTGACAAAAAACAGTTCCAAACAAAAATACTGTTGGTAAGCAAACAAGTTGAATGTTAGTTTAAACACCAAAAAGGTTCATTTCCCTGGTGCTGGCGTGATGAAATAAGTAGTCATGTCCAGTACAGCTGAGGCGCACAACACGCTGCAGCTCAGCACAAACAAGTGCTTTAAGAATACATTTCAGGAACAAAACAGCTAATTCTCTCACTCTGCTGCATTGTGGTTTGGTGAGCGGTCATACCTTCAGCACTACGAGCAGTTCTGCAGCCACTCAAGAACAGGGACATGAAGCCCCCAGAAGTCAAAGGGAATGCTGCTAGACAGCTGGATGCACTAGTATATAACCATAGACTGCAGCAGCTACAGCTCTTCTAACTAAACACAGTTAAGTGGGCACTCACAATCATCTCACTGAAAAAAAAGAAAGGAATTATTTTGAACCGAAAGGTAAAGTGGGAAGGAAGTGGCATAAGCTACTCCCTGGATCTCTAAAAATATTTAATCATACAGCATGCTTAAAAAACATGGAATAGAGTCCATGACTCTAGGGTGGAGATGGAATCCATGGAGACATTAAAAAGGGTAAGAGACACGTAAAGAAGAGGTGAGAGGGGGTGCAGGGATGGCAGGAAGTAACAAAACGTAACAAAATGTAGCATAATATAGGTCACAGGATTCATATTGTGGCATGAATGACTTGTCCTTAACATAAAGGACAAAGAGGAGAAGAGAGAGCACACTGTAGGGAATAACAGCTCCCCGGATCTGCAAAAGTACTTTTTCTTGGAGATGGCTGTAATCCCACAGAATTTACTACTAGCCTGGAGCATGAAGATGGAATGAAAAGGGACAGGTAGACAAGGGTGAATGGGATAGCCAGGATAACAGGGGAGACAAAATGTTCATTTCCTTTATTGGCAAACAAGAAAACACTTCTTTTCCCTTTTGCGATCAAGCAAATGTATACAATGTAAATTACACATCAAAAGCTTATAAAATTCAGTAAAACAAATTACAAAAATATAAAAATACAATGATCAACAGCATCCCTATTGCACAATGTGATATGACTACAATACAAAACATTTAAACACACATCAATCTGAAATAAATGAAAACTGATCCACTCCAAACCCAGCCCACAGTTAACAGAGAATATGTGTGATGTAGTGCTATACATGGGAACTAAAGGACATTGGTGTATGTGGTCTGTAACTCCTCCATTTCAAATAGCATTCTCCTACACAAAACCAGATATGGAAAATGCATGTACTGGTTTTTAAACAATGCAACACCAGAAGAACCTATCTTGACAAAAACATGCATTTTTAAAAACGTAATTTGAAACCAAATTGTCTAAATTCATACATCTTCTACTGTGTAAGCTGAAACTGACACAGCATAAAGCTATTGAAACAAAAAATGTGAATACTCCTAATAGATGAGGTCATTTGAAGGTAAACATTCCCTTTAAAGCAGGTTCTGGCTTTAGATAGTAGGTGCAGTTGGAGGAAACACCCTACTGAGCACAATGCATACACGTGAATAAAAGATGAATAATTCAAATAAATCTCACACACACATATGTGTGGCATCGCAAAAGAAGTGTGGTGGTATGGCATGTTTAAAACGTACTGGACAGATGCAGGATGTGTACAGCTGAGGGTGTGATATCTTGAAGGACATTACCATGGAAACCCACAATAAATAAATGCCTTTCACAAAGTCAATAGAAAAAAAAATAGGAAGTTACAAAACCATAAAAAGTACAGTATCATTAGAAGTGTCAAAACAGAACCAGTGATTCAAGAGAAACTGCTCTGTCAGTAGATGACAGTAGGGTGAGATCACAACTACAAACGGTACAGGAGCCATAAAAATTCTAGCAAATAAAATCAGAAAATGAAAATACAGTAGTGCCAGGCCAAATATTGTTTTAATGTGCATGCTTTTTAGCTGACATATTCCATACCATCAACTCCATCAAAGCTGCATAAATCTTTTTACATGTCTTCCAGCTCCTTCTGCACTTAATGTCTTGGTCAACTGGGCCAAAGCCATTAAGTTGTTCCTGAAACAACCAGCAAACTTTAGTGTAATTTCTCAGGAAACGAAAAGAAAAAAAAAACAAGGTTTGATTCCTATGTTTAAAAGGGAAAAAGGTGAGGATATAGCCTACATCTGTTCAAACCTTACATGAAGAAAGCAGTAAGGAATGGACAACATCCGTCTCTAATATCCAGTGTGATCCCATGCAACACGACAGCCATCTTCTGGATATGTGCTTCGTCAAGCCTGGCCTTCCACATCTGATATTAAGGTCATGCTAAAGCTGCCACTGCCATGGAGCTATCTCAACTAACTTAAAATGCAGCAAACAGAAATTAAATACAAGTCCTTACAGATAGATGGAGAGCGTTACAAAACTGAGTAACACTGCAACAATTAAAAGAGTTTTAGGGAAGAATAAAAACCGGCAAATGATAGCTTCAAGGCTGTTAAATGCACAGTTCAAATCAATTTTATTACAGGTCATTTATATTCACAAAGCTCACAACAAAGCTCTTGACTCCAATTGTATCTCAAAATCCTGGAACTCATTGCCACCTCCCATCAGACTCGTCAACACTTATTTTCAAAGATAAATTAGCAAAAAAAGCAAATAGGTAATGCAGGATACTAATAAACTTACACAGTCCAAAAATTACATTTTGGAAATTAAAAGAAAATGCAAGTTATGCACCTCTTGCCCAGATTTACTGGTATTGCATTTTTTAACAGTACAACTTAGTCTGCTAGCAGAAGTAAGCTAATCCCTTTTGCATGATCATTTACCTTCTGCTGCTCAGCAAATCTCAACGGGCATTCGGAATACATTTCTGTTTTTAAATCTTTTTCACTAAAGCTCAAGACTCATCATAGAGAATACTGAATAGTTATAAAATGTGCATTATCTGTTAAGAAAGTGTGGCCCTTCCTCATCGTCATACAGCTAGGCACCAAAATATCACTAGGGTAAATTATCCATAACGTTTCCATCCTCCCTTAGTGACAGAAGCTTGTTTTCTACCCACCTGTATTTGTAAAATTGTACTTCCCCACTCATGCCATAATCCCCTGTTCTCCTTCTGCTATGTATGCATTAAGCCAACAAAACCTTCCAGAATCTATGTCAGCTCTATGCACATATTTTTTATCCTGAGTTTTTTTTTTCCTTTCTGAGAAAGGGGATCGAGGGTTAATAAATTAGAAGTTATGTACCTACCATAACGTTCCATGTTAGTTGTCTTCTCTCGCCTTCTTTCTTGCTGGATGGGTTCGGAGCCGATCCTCGGCTCCGACTCGGCACTTTCTTAGCTTGAGAACTCCTTTTACCAGCTCGAGGCAACCCTATATCCCATGATGCAAGGCGGGACTACCTCAGATCTCGTTTGGTAGCTAACCTACCCTGCTAAAGAGTAACCTAGTAGAACTAGGAAAACAAAAATTCCTAACAAAGGATTCTTCTAATGAAGACTCAGGAGGGAACAACCTGAGAAGAGGAAACTCTTCAAGATCTGTCCAGGCCAGGGGGAAGGAGGGAGGGACGAAGAAAGAAGGCGAGAAGACAACTAACATGGAACGTTATGGTAGGTACATAACTTCTAAATGTTAAGTTGTCAATCTCGCCTTCATTCTTGCTGGATGGGACCGCGTCCCTAGCACCTGTATCCCGGGTGGCTCAATGGAACAGACTCTTGAGAACTGTGGAACCAAAACTGGCCCTGTCTCTGGAGGCCAAATCTAATTTGTAATGAGAGACAAAGGTATGAGGAGTGGCCCAAGTAGCTGCTGCACAAATGGTATCAATGGGTAGTCTATCCTGAAAGGCTGCAGAAGTGGATAGTCTCTTGGTTGAATGTGCTTTCGGTTTAGAAGGTAGTTGCTTGCCTCTAAGCGAATAAACATAAGAAATGGTGGAAGACAACCATCTGGATAAGGTCACTTTAGAAACTGGGAGACCTTTCCTGTTTTCTGCATAGGAGACAAATAGTTGGTCCGATTTCCTGAATTGTTTAGTTCTATGCAAATAGTACCTGAGCTGACGATGGACATCCAAAAAATGTAGCTTTTGTTCAGCTCTGTCAGAATAATTTGGGAAAAAGACTGGTAGATCGATGGATTGATTAATATTAGTTTGAGAAACAACTTTGGGAAGAAAGGAAGGGTTCGTTCTTAAGGATACCCTGTCCTTGTGAAAAACCAAGTAAGGGGAACGGATGCAGAGAGCTTGAATTTCGGAAACCCTTCTTGCTGAAGTGACAGCCAGTAAGAATATAGTTTTCCAGGTCAATAACTTCAAGGAACATGAGGCAGACGGTTCGAAGGGTGGTAAAATCAAGGATGCTAACATTAAATTCAGATCCCATTGTGGAGGAGGATGTTTTATTGGTGGCTTCAGAAGAAAAACTCCTCTCAGAAAGGCTTTGCATAGCCTATGTGACATAATGTTATGATCTTGTAAGCCAACATGATATTTGGAGATAGCCGCCAGTTGAACTTTGACTGTTGAAGAAGAAGATCCTGACTGGAAAACTTCAGCCAGGAAATCTAAAACAGAATGCACAGGAGCAGTAAAAGGATCAATGTGCCTGGAGATTGCCCAAAGGGAAAAACGTCGCCACTTGCTAGCATACACGGTTCTGGTGGACGACTTCAAAGAAGCTACTAAAATATCTCTGACAGGATCAGAGATCATAGGAAGCCTGGTTAGGGAAGGAAGTGGAGCAACCAAGCAGTGAGGTTGAGAGAATGAATGGCCCGGTGCTGTTGACCTGACTGGTGGATCAAAAGATCTGGAACTGGGTCCAGATGCCAAGGCCGCACCAGGAGGTGACGATGCAGAGTCGGGAACCAAACTTGTCGAGGCCAGTAAGGGGCAATGAGAATCAACTTGGCCCTCAAAACGGTGGCTTTCTGAATGACTTGTGGAATCAAGGGAAAGGGGGGAAAAGCGTAAAGTAGTCCCCGGGGCCAATCCTGGATTAGAGAGTCTCTCAGGGGTTGGCCTGGTAGGGGAAAAAGGGTGAAGAAGTCGGGGCACTTGTTGTTTTGGGGAGTAGCAAAAAGATCGCAACAAGGTGTGCCCCACTTCAGAAAAATCTGGTCCACAATAGATTGATTGAGAGACCACTCGTGAGGCATGAGAATGGCTCTGCTCAGCCTGTCCGCCAAGAGGTTGGACCTGCCGGGGATGTGCGTTGCTATCAGAAACCGATGAGAGGAGATTGCCCATTGCCAAAGTCTGAGAGCTTCTCGACACAAAGGATAGGACCTGGTCCCGCCCTGCTTGTTGATGTACCAGACCACGGACATGTTGTCCGTTTGCACTGCAATAGTCCCCGCGGGAAGAAAGTCATTGCATGCATTGCAACGTTAAAAGCACCGCTCTCATCTCCAGGACATTTATGTGCAGATGGTATTCTATGGGTTGCCACGTCCCGTGGACCATCCTGCCCTGATAATGCCCCCCCACCCGATCAGAGAGGCATCCGTAGTGACTGTGGCAAGCGGAGGAGGGGGAACAAATGGTCGGCCCTGGTGAAGAAGAGGGGAAGATATCCACCAGTTCAGATGAGCTCTGCACGATTGTGTGACTACGATTTCGTGTTTCATTGGAAGACTGTGGAACGACCACTGAGTGAATAACATCCACTGTAGTAGACGCATGTGGAAGCGAGCCAGTGGTAGAAGAACAATGGCCGCAGCCATGAGACCTAGAACTTTTAGAATCAATCTGGCTTCGACTTTGCTGCTCTGCAATAATATTCGAATGAATTTTTGGATGTCCAGAATTCTCTGATATGTTAGTCTGGCTGACAACTTGACGGTGTTTAATTCTGCGCCTATAAAGGTGATAGACTGGCAAGGCCGCAGAGAAGATTTTTCGAAATTCACTGAAATTCCCAAACTTTTGCAAAGCTGCAGAGTGTAGTCTCTGGTCTGAAGAAGCTGATGCCTGGTGGTGGCAGAGAGGAGCCAGTCGTCCAAATAAGGAAACACCTGGAATCCCTGACGTCTCAGGTGAGCTGCGACCACTGCCATGCATTTGGTAAACACTCTGGGGGCTGAAGTGAGGCCAAAGGGCAGGGCTCTGAACTGATAATGACTGGTCCCTAGCCGAAAGCGGAGAAACCTCCTGGAGCGTCTGTGTATCTTTATGTGATAGTACGCGTCCTGAAGGTCTATCGAGCACATCCAGTTGTCCTTGCCCAGAAAGGGTAAAATGGACTGAAACGTGACCATCCGGAATCTTGCCTTTTTGACAAATCTAAGAAAAATGAAACAGGAAGGTGCACCATGCGCTGTAAAACATGAAAATAATGACCTCTCTCCAAAAGGTAGCATCCAAATTTATTGTAGAATAGATAAAACGACTGCAGTAAAAGTTAGCGCTTTCGCGTTAATCACAAACGCTTCATCAGACATAAAAGCAGTCAAAGAGCCTCCCCTTAAATAGGTCCGATTACATCACTTCCTTGTCAAATAAATCAACCAGTTCAAATCACAAACAATTAATCATGACAAGACAATAAAATATTAAAATAAAACATCCAAAGATAACATAATATATCTAAGATATCTAAGAACTAATGTCTAAGGGGTCTGTTGGCTAAAAACGGTTTGAGTGCTATCCTGTCATTCAACCCAAACCTGTGAGCCTGCAGTTTAAGTATCCATTTGGCTTCCCTCTCTTCAGTGAGGTTTTTAACATCCCCTAATCTGCTATTCTTTGTGACTAACTCTAAGACTTGGAACTTAAAGGTATGGGAGCAACCTTTGTCCATCACATGCTTGGCTAGGGCATTGGTGGTATTGCCCTTGTCAATAGCATAAATGTGTTCCCTAATGCGTTCCCGTAAGGTTCTTGTAGTCATGCCAACGTAAAAAACGTTGCATGTCTGACATGCAGCAATATAGACTAAATTAGTAGATCTACAGTCTGCATGATGCTTGAATTTATAAGATCGTCGTGTTACTGGATGTGTAAAACAATCAGAGCAACATATGTATTTACATTGGTTGCAAGAACTACAGGCAAAAGTGCCTGTCTTCTTCAAGGATCTATCACTCGAGTGGGTCCTATCATAGCATAGTAATCTATTGAGAGATAACATATTCCTATATGCTACACGAGGTCTTTCTTCGACCAAATTCTTAATTCTTTCGTCAACCATCAGAAGTCTCCAGTTCTTGTTTATAACATCCAAAACATGATTGTTCTTATTGGTGTAAGGAAGAACTATCCTGTTGACAGAAGATTTACTGTCTACCATATTGGAGCGTTTAATGGAATATGATCTATTAACCAAAGGGGCTCCAATATTGTCCCTATGAACATCCCCCATTGCAATATCAGCAAGTACCTGTGTCTGGTCAGAGCCTCTACTTATAAGGTTCCTAGCTAATTGTGATTTATGATAATTGTAGGAACTGCTCTTAGAAGTCAATTTAGAGACTCTAACGGTCTGGTTCTTGACTATGTTCTGATGCACATGCTTAGGGTGCATACTGTTGCGATGCAGCAGGGTTTCCTAAACAACTCAGTATCAAAGCCAGTAGCTCCCTTCATTATTTTAACATCCAGAAACTCAATCTCATCAAATGAGTGAGAGCATTCAAAACTAAGGAAATCTGTTGTCTCATTCAGATATTTTACGAAGGCTAACAATTGTTCAGTAGTACCACCCCACAGCAGGAAAACATCATCTACAAACCTATTGTAATATTTAAGATGTTTATCATGTTCAAAACCTGTGTTGAGGACATATAACTCTTCCCATTGTGCCAATACCAAGTTGGCATAGGCATTGGCACAGGGGGTGCCCATCGCCACTCCTTTTGTTTGTAGAAAATATCTTTCATCATAACAGAGAACATTGTTCTCAAGAACAATTTCAAGAAGTGCCATGCATCTAACTATTGTGTTGTTTGGTATCTTCCTCTGAACCAGTAACTCCCTAATGTGATCCATACCAACATCATTAGGTATTGACGTGAATAAAGACTTCACATCAAGCGTGACCAACATATCACCAATGTTGGCGAGATGAGATTTACTATATACACCTAAATTCTCTAAAAAATGAGGAGTATCTCTTAGGATGTGTTCTACTCCTAAAACAACAGGTTTGAGTAACTTGTCTAAATAAATGGACAGAGGTGCAGTTAGCCATCCACGACTGGAAACAATAGGCCTTAAAGAGGGGTTCGTCACACTTTTGTGGATTTTAGGTAAGCCCCTAAAGGAAGGTACTAAGGGTTTATCGACCAAAAAGTAAAGGTACAAGTCATTGTCAATGACATTGGTTAACATTAAATCATATAAGCAAGCATGTACTCTTTTAATCAGATCACTCAAACTGTAATTGTATATCGGGAGATAGGTCTCACTATCAGCCAACATACAATCCATTTTATTGGTATAGTCAGACCTATCTAGAACAACAATGGCCCCACCTTTATCGGCTTGTCTAATGATTATCTTATTATTACATCTCAAATCAGCTAAGGCTGATTTCTCTTCAGAAGTCATGTTGTAAAAACTGGACTTATCCTCTGCCGACACTATAAACGGATCCATCGATAACTGTTTCCTACGGACATCATTCGTCCTGGGTCCGGACGTAGTATCCAAGGGAGGTGGTAACCTCACGGTAACATCGTTCTCAGTATGCACCTGAGCTTCAACGACAACCCGGCGAGGCAGGGGAGTATCAGTGATGTTATGCGAAGGATCTGGCGCATTCTGAAGAGGCGGAGTTACTGAACGGACACCTGCTGATGAAATCACAGAAGGGGAAAACCTCTTCACGGTTTCCGTGTTGGTAGCCACCGGATGAAGTCTTTGGTTTGGGTGAAGGACTACCGTGTTTTCCTCTACCATACAAACCGAACGACAGAAGGACATGGTCCCCTTTGGGGAGAGCTGTGAAAAGGAAAAGCACAGAGGATACTACACAGACCATGAAAAAGGTACTGAGACCCACAACTTAGTTATTAATATATCCAATTATGTCTTGAATGACAATGAACTCTCGGTCCTTAACAAAGGATTGGGTTTCATACCCTCTGGCTGCTGTGATGTAACTGACATTATTGTTGACATTAAACTTTTCACGAGGAATTTGGGCCTAAGGTTAATGTTCGGTGAAGATAACAGCAATAATAATGCTGCTCATATGTTGTTTAAGAAACCGTCTACTTTTATGCCCCCACAACATCCCTTGTTAGAGGCCTTTGAACAGGCCTGTGAGTCCGATTTATTTGACCTTTATAATGACAAGCAGGCTAAGTCCAGTTTTTACAACATGACTTCTGAAGAGAAATCAGCCTTAGCTGATTTGAGATGTAATAATAAGATAATCATTAGACAAGCCGATAAAGGTGGGGCCATTGTTGTTCTAGATAGGTCTGACTATACCAATAAAATGGATTGTATGTTGGCTGATAGTGAGACCTATCTCCCGATATACAATTACAGTTTGAGTGATCTGATTAAAAGAGTACATGCTTGCTTATATGATTTAATGTTAACCAATGTCATGGACAATGACTTGTACCTTTACTTTTTGGTCGATAAACCCTTAGTACCTTCCTTTATGGGCTTACCTAAAATCCACAAAAGTGTGACAAACCCCTCTTTAAGGCCTATTGTTTCCAGTCGTGGATGGCTAACTGAACCTCTGTCCATTTATTTAGACAAGTTACTCAAACCTGTTGTTTTAGGAGTAGAACACATCCTAAGAGATACTCCTCATTTTTTTAGAGAATTTAGGTGTATATAGTAAATCTCATCTCGCCAACATTGGTGATATGTTGGTCACGCTTGATGTGAAGTCTTTATTCACGTCAATACCTAATGATGTTGGTATGGATCACATTAAGGAGTTACTGGTTCAGAGGAAGATACCAAACACAATAGTTAGATGCATGGCACTTCTTGAAATTGTTCTTGAGAACAATGTTCTCTGTTATTATGAAAGATATTTTCTACAAACAAAAGGAGTGGCGATGGGCACCCCCTGTGCCAATGCCTATGCCAACTTGGTATTGGCACAATGGGAAGAGTTATATGTCCTCAACACAGGTTTTGAACATGATAAACATCTTAAATATTACAATAGGTTTGTAGATGATGTTTTCCTGCTGTGGGGTGGTACTACTGAACAATTGTTAGCCTTCGTAAAATATCTGAATGAGACAACAGATTTCCTTAGTTTTGAATGCTCTCACTCGTTTGATGAGATTGAGTTTCTGGATGTTAAAATAATGAAGGGAGCTACTGGCTTTGATACTGAGTTGTTTAGGAAACCCTGCTGGAGGAACAGTTTACTGCATCGCAACAGTATGCACCCTAAGCATGTGCATCAGAACATAGTCAAGAACCAGACCGTTAGAGTCTCTAAATTGACTTCTAAGAGCAGTTCCTACAATTATCATAAATCACAATTAGCTAGGAACTTTATAAGTAGAGGCTATGACCAGACACAGGTACTTGCTGATATTGCAATGGGGGATGTTCATAGGGACAATATTGGAGCCCCTTTGGTTAATAGATCATATTCCATTAAACGCTCCAATATGGTAGACAGTAAATCTTCTGTCAACAGGATAGTTCTTCCTTACACCAATAAGAACAATCATGTTTTGGATGTTATAAACAAGAACTGGAGACTTCTGATGGTTGACGAAAGAATTAAGAATTTGGTCGAAGAAAGACCTCGTGTAGCATATAGGAATATGTTATCTCTCAATAGATTACTATGCTATGATAGGACCCACTCGAGTGATAGATCCTTGAAGAAGACAGGCACTTTTGCCTGTAGTTCTTGCAACCAATGTAAATACATATGTTGCTCTGATTGTTTTACACATCCAGTAACACGACGATCTTATAAATTCAAGCATCATGCAGACTGTAGATCTACTAATTTAGTCTATATTGCTGCATGTCAGACATGCAACGTTTTTTACGTTGGCATGACTACAAGAACCTTACGGGAACGCATTAGGGAACACATTTATGCTATTGACAAGGGCAATACCACCAATGCCCTAGCCAAGCATGTGATGGACAAAGGTTGCTCCCATACCTTTAAGTTCCAAGTCTTAGAGTTAGTCACAAAGAATAGCAGATTAGGGGATGTTAAAAACCTCACTGAAGAGAGGGAAGCCAAATGGATACTTAAACTGCAGGCTCACAGGTTTGGGTTGAATGACAGGATAGCACTCAAACCGTTTTTAGCCAACAGACCCCTTAGACATTAGTTCTTAGATATCTTAGATATATTATGTTATCTTTGGATGTTTTATTTTATTTCATTTTATTTTAATATTTTATTGTCTTGTCATGATTAATTGTTTGTGATTTGAACTGGTTGATTTATTTGACAAGGAAGTGATGTAATCGAACCTATTTAAGGGGAGGCTCTTTGACTGCTTTTATGTCTGATGAAGCGTTTGTGATTAACGCGAAAGCGCTAACTTTTACTGCAGTCATTTTATCTGTTCTACAATAAATTTGGATGCTACCTTTTGGAGAGAGGTCATTATTTTCATGTTTTACAGCGCATGGTGCACCTTCCTGTTTCATTTTTCTTGCATTTGTTCTCGCTCTTGAAGGTGCTTCACCTGGTAGGAATTGTTTGCTTCCTTTTTGACAAATCTGTTTAGATTGCTTAGGTCTTGTATAGGTCTCCAATCTCCCGTCCTTTTGGGGACCAAAAAGAATCTGGAGTAGACGCCGGATCCTACTTGGTCTGCTGGAACAGTCTGGATGGCTCTTTTTTGTAGGAGCTTTGTAACCTCCTGTTCTGCCAAATCCCTTTGACCGGGTGAGATGTCTGGAAGGGATTGATGAGGTACGGGATACCTTTCGAAGGGGATTTTGTAACCCTCGGATATTATCGACTGTACCCACATATCTTGTGAAAGGGAGTGCCAGGCTACTGGGTACAGTGAAATCCTTCCCCCGACTGCCTCCAAGGGTGGACAGTCGGGCAACACCTCAGGGATGCTGAAAGGGCTTCTCAGGAAGAGACTCCCTGTTGCCCTGGTTCTGAGGACCCCCTCTGCCCCTAGGGTGGCGTTTATTATTGTTACCCCCTCTGCCTCTGGGGGTAAACTGCCCACGTGTGTCCGGCGCTGCTCCTTGGGCTTTGCGGAACCACATCTTTCCTCCCTTCTGACCCTTGGGGTAGGGTCTAGAAGGGGTGGAAAAATGGACTCCAACGGCAGAAAGAGTTTTGCCGTCCTGCTCACACCTGGTCAAGGTTTCCTTCACCTGAGGTCCGAACAAAGCCGAACCGTCAAAGGGGGTGTTGGTGAAGGATGCCTTAAAGGGGTCCGCAAAATTACAAAGCCACATCCAGGCTTGACGTCTAAGAGCCACTCCTGTGCCTGCGGCCCTGCTCGCTCCATCGGCTGCATAGGATATGAGCCGCATGGAGGAGTTGGTTAAGGAATTCAGGATTGCTAGCTGTGAGGCAATCTTTTCTTGAGCCCCAGCAGCAGAAGGATCCTGGACCGCTTCACCTAGTTCCTTGAGAATATCTCTTTGAAGCCTGGTGAAGTGACAAAGGTAGTTCAGCGAGCGCATAGCAAAGGTCGCTGAAGAAAACATCCGCTTTCCATACCTGTCCATGGTCCTAGAATCTTTGTTAGGAGGTTGGACAGGTACTGAAGGATCCGCAAGTTCCTTCTTGGTGGCCGCCACCACCATAGCATCCACAGAGACGCCCTTGGAAAGAAACTGCTTGTCTGCAGGGGCCGTGATAAACTTGGATGGTCTCCTGGGAACCGGTTCCACAGAATCTGGAGCTGCCCACGCCTTCCGAGCCACTACCTGCATAAGTGGGTCGAAAGGCGGAGACACCCAGGAGGTGGAGGGTCGGGATCCAAAAGCCTCCAGGTATACCGACTCATCCTCGGAGGGGTCAATGGAGGGCCAATTCCCCCTCTGTTTGAGGAGCTCAAGGATGTCTGAAAAAGAGACATCCTCAGAGGGGGACTGAGGGGAACCCTCCAACTCATCTAAGTCGGTATCAGATGTAGTAGACTCAGGGGAGTCTGTGTGTTTCCTCTTACACGTCCTCTTCCGAGGAGGTTCCCCTGCAGGATCAGGAGAAACCTCGGAAGAGGAAGATATTCCCAATGGGGAAACATGGGGCGATGGATCCCTGGGCCTGGGAGCAAGAGGCTGGCAAGAGGCGTCTACAGACACCGAAGAGGGAGGAGCTAAAGGGATGGACCGTTGACCTGGCTCAGGTGCCAGGACACTCCTCATCATCTCAAAGGCTCCCCTCCCCGGGAGTCCGGAATATTCCTGCTCAGAGGAAATAGGAATTCCCGGCTCCACTGAGAGGGAAGGCTCCGAGGCTGATGTCGGTGCCGAGCTTACCAAAGCCGAAGCCCCGAGAGGGAGAGCGGGGTCGGACAAGGGTCCGATGCCACTAGCCCCCTCGGAGCCGACAAGGGAAACCCGATGACCGGATCCCTCCAAGGAAGGTCTCATGGAAGAGATCGGAGCCGAAGACGACAGAGCCGAAGAGGGATGTATCGGTTCCGGCGCCGACACGGTCGCTGTCCCGAGAAACTCCGGCACCGAACTCTGGAGGGGAGTCGGAGGAGGAAGTTCAAGGGGTAAAGCAATAGCCTAAGTCTGCTGAGACGGGCTATGGAGCATTTGGGCTAGTGCCTGCGACTTCAACAGCCTGCTTACCACCCTCTCTAAATCGTGGTCAGACAGCCTGGAAGATCTCGAAGATCGGCTCCGATGACTCCGATCTGACAAAAGAGGAGACCCCGGAGCCGAATGGATACTCTCCAACGAAGGGGACCGAGATCTCTTCTTGGACGAAGTCATCGGAGCCGACGTCCCCTGAGTCCCAGATGGAGCCGAAGGCTTCTCGGCTCCGATGCTAGATAATATGTCGGCTCCAGCCGGAGCCGACAAGGCAACAGTAGATTGGGTGTCGGAACCGATCGGAACCGACACTACTGTACTAGAAGAAGAAAGATTGGCTCCAGCCGAGCGATCTCGACTCGAGTCGGAGCCACCGGAGGAGGCTTGGAAGCTGTAGCCTGAACCTTCGGAGGCTTAGAAGGTTTAGAAGACCCAGTTTTAGTGGGAGAACCTTCTGGCTTTAGTAAGCCACGGAGGATCAATTTATTCCTCCTTTCCTGCAGGACTCTCTGGCTAAAAGAGTGACACAAAGCACAGGAGTCCTGCAGGTGCAAAGGCCCCAGGCAGTACACACAAGAAGTGTGACCGTCTGTCAGAGACATTTTCTGACAGCACGAGTCACACTTCTTGAAGCCTGAGACCTTGCCTTCCTTAGACATAGTCCAAAGAAATAAAACTCACACACACCCCAAACAATCACACAAATAATCCCAACAAACACAGACACACAGGAAGGGATTAAGAAAGGGGGCCTAGGCCTAACTGAAAATTTTTTAAACTTTAGCTTTTTATAAAAACAAAAAGTTTTTAACTATATGGGGAAATAGGGTGGGCTGTAGAAATACTACACACTATAGGGGAATAAGGGAGATATAAAACCCTGACTAAGCTTTTTGAAATTCAACTTACCTCAGTTGGCAAAAAGAAGACCTCTTTCGCTAAGCGGCAAACGAGATCTGAGGTAGTCCCGCCTTGCATCATGGGATATAGGGTTGCCTCGAGCTGGTAAAAGGAGTTCTCAAGCTAAGAAAGTGCCGAGTCGGAGCCGAGGATCGGCTCCGAACCCATCCAGCAAGAATGAAGGCGAGATTGACAACTTAACATTCCAGTATTATAAATGGTTTTGCTATATATGTATTAGATATTAAAGGGATGCAAAAGATGGGAAACAGAAAGTGATAAGAAGCCTTTTGTGCAAGAAAGGACAGATAAAAAGAAGTTATGTTCTTACCATAACGTTCCATCTGTGTTGTTCATCTTCATTCATTCATTACTGATGGGTGTCGGTTCCATCCTCGGAACCGAGTCGGCCTTGTAACAAAGTTCATGCAAGCCAAAAAACTCTCAAGCTAAGCTTTACCCATAGTGCCCCTCTCCCTATTACCGCAGATTGAGTTGGCCCGTAATAAAGAAAGCAGAAGCTTTTTCTGAGCAGGTCCCCTAATGCAGGGTTTGGACCAAAACCGGACCTCCAGGAGACCCCTGGAGGAGGAAGGAAGGTGGGACGTAATTAATGAATGAATAAAGATGAACAACACAGATGGAACGTTATGGTAAGAACATAACTTTTTTATCTGATGTTGTTAATCTTCTTTCATTCCTTACTGATGGGACAGAGTCCCTAGCTACTTTATGCCCTGGGAGGCCCTTATGGAATGATGTTCCTGAGTACCACTGAACCAAAGGATGCTCTCCCCCTGGAGACCAAATCCAATTTGTAATGAGTGATAAAGGTTTGAGGGGTAGCCCAAGTTGCAGCTGCACAGATATCATCCATTGAAGTCCTTGAGTGAAAGGCTACATAAGTCGCCACTGATCTGGTGGACTGTACTTAGACTTTGCTCGTCAGAGGAATTTGATTATGTTGGTAGACAAAACAAACATAACAAACATAAAACACTTCCCATACATATCAAGCAGAGCACCTCGCTGATCCTCTTCAAGAGAAATCTTGATGAGTGTATGGGAAACAGAAAATTCACCCCGGGTATAACACCAGTGGCTCTACTTGACAGAGGCACTGGGAACTAAGGTCGGGTGGCACTATGCCGGGGTAATTCTATGGCTAGGCTTGTAAAGGCCCCAGGGCCATTAGCCTAGTACACACCTATGAACCTATAAGCAATTCCTCAACCACTTAGATAAGGTCACTTTAAGCTCGTTAGAGGAATTTGATTATGTTGGTAGACAAAAGATATGCAATTTCTCAACCACTTAGATAAGGTCACTTTAGAAACAGAGTTTCCCAATTAAGGGCATAAAATTCAGTAAACTGCCATCTAGGACTACTGTAACTTTGGAGAACTGGTCTCGGCAAAGTGAATTTCGGAATATGTAATTTCGGCAATTAGAGTGGGATACATACATATATATATATATATATATATATATATATATATATATATATATATATATATATATATATATATACACACACACACACACACACACATACACACACACCACACACACACACACACACACACACACACACACACACACACACACACACACACACACACACACACACACACACACACACACACACACACACACACACACACACACACACACACACACACACACACACACACACACACACACACACACACACACACACACACACACACACCCACCCACACAAACACACACACACACACCTATGTGCATACACTAAACACATTAAAAAATAAATATTTTCTGTGTAGTGGTACTCCCCCAAAGGGGACTTTTCTAACAGAAAGGAGCTAAAAGACCATCTGCTTTTCTTGTGAAGCATGTGAGCTGCTTCTTCATAAGGTGGCAAGAAAGCACTGAAGATTTTCCACTCTGAATGTTGATTTCCCTCCTCAGGGCTGCCAAATCAGCAATCAGAGTGGAAGTGAGGGAGCCAGAGTACTAGAAGCTGGCAGGTTGCTGTGTCTTGACCAACTGTCGGCTGCACAAATGTCATTGATAGATACTGTAGAAAAGAAAGCAGTAGAGACTCACACAGATCTAGTAGAGTAAGTTTTGATGGGTTTTAGGTGCCCAACCTTTTTCTTTGTGTATATGAGTAATACAAGCAGGCAGCCATCTTGACAAAGTGACTTTAGAAAAGCAGTGACCCAGCTTATTTGCCAAGAAAGACACAAAAAGTTGATCAGACCTTCTGAAGGCTTTCATAGTGTGGATGTAAAAATGTTGCAGTCGATGAACATCCAACAAATGTAACGTGTATTTTCCTTTATTGCAAAAGTTTGGGAAGAAAACTGGAAGATTAATGTTCTGATTTAAAGAAGTCTAGGCAGCTGCCTTTGGTTTGTAAGGAAATTCTGTCCTTATGAAAAATAATCCACAGAGGTTTACAAGAAAGAGCCTGAAGTTCTGATACCCTTCTGTCAGAAGTAAACTGCCACCAAAAATTGCATTTTCCATGTTAAAAATTAAAGATCCACTTTAGCAGCAGGTTCAAATGGAGGTCTATTCAGGGCTTGAATTAATAAAGTAATGTCACAAGGAGGATCTCTAAGCAGAGGTCTGACAAGAAGAGTACCCCTCAAAAGGCTTTAAATAACTTGAGAAAGGCAAGTAGGGACTCATTCTCTCCAATGTGAAAACTTGAGATGGCAGCCAACTGGACTTAGATAGTAGAGTAGTTGGCACAATTTTGAAAGAGAGTAGCTAGAAAAATCTAGGACTGCCTGAAGGGTTGCTGAAAAAGTGTCCAAATTCATTTGAGAAGCCCAAACAGAGAACCTTTTCCATTTGCTTTTATAACTCTTCCTAGTAGAAGGCTGCCAAGATGAAGTAAGAATGTACACTACTTGGGAAGCCAGTTTAGATGGACTAGCCATCACTGGAAGTGGAAAAAAACAGCAGTTAATTTGAGGGCTTATATGTATGGGAGAGTCAAGCCATATGGGTGGGAAATAATATCTAGACTGGGATCCAGCATCCATAGAGGATGCTTCAGATGAGGCCACAGGTAGTGGAACCATATTTGTCAAGGCCAAAAAGTGGCAATGAGGATCACCATGACAATCCTTTCTAATGCTTTCTGAAAAAAAATTGGGATGAGAGGAAGCAAAGGAAAAGTGTAAAGGAGACCTGGGGGCCAAGTGTGGATCACAGCATCCCTCAGTGACTCCCCTTCTGGTGGATAAGGACAAATAACCTGTTGCATTGTGGTGTTGTGAGGAAAGGCAAAAAGCTTTGCCAGCTTTTGACTGAGGGACCACTCGTGAGGTTAAGAGGACAGATCTGCTCAAACAGAACAGTGGATGTGCATTGCTAAAAGAAAGTGATTGGAAGATATCACTTAATGCTAAACCCCCATGGCTTCTTGGCATAACTGCTAAGAATGGGTTTCTCCCATTTGTTGATGTACCAGACCACCAACATGCGGCTGATCTGAAAAAATATCAGTCCTTGAGGGAGGGAATCCTGAAAGGTCTGTAAAGCTAGCAGAATTGTCTTCATCTCTAGAATGTTGATATGTAGACTTACCTCAGTGGGGGACCACGTATCTTGAGCTGTTTTTTCCCTTGCAGTACCTCCCGAGTGAAATGAGAAGTGTCCTTGGTCACCATGTTTTTGGGTGGGAAAAAAACAAATATGTGACTTTGTATTACCATATGGGATGTGCGTCATCAATGAATGAGAGTCCTAAAAATGCTCATCGGACGTACATGGAAAGACACTGGTTGATGCCTCATGGACCACTGCATTGCTAGGGTCCACTGAAGTAATTTCACGTGGTACCTCACAATATGAACCAAAGTTATGGAAGCAGCCATTGAACCAAGCAAAATAAAAAACATTCTTACTGTTGGCTGCTGGGAGGAGAGAATAACTTAAGCATGTAAAGAGTGGATAACCTAAGGACGTTTCACTATTTGAGAAGCTGGGTCCAGCTGTGCTCCTATGAATTCTATAACTTGTACAGAATGGAATTTGGACCTGTCCAGGTTTACTGTGACACCCAACCTGACCAAAGTTGGAGCAAGGAGTCTCTTGCGTCAATGAGTAGCTTCCTAGTGGGGCAGACATGAGCCAGTCATCCAAATATGGGAACACCTGGAGCCCTTGCAGTCTGAGGCACTCTGCCATCGTTACTATGCATCTGGTGAACAGCCAAGGGGCTGTAGTGAGGCCAAAGGGCAAGGGTCTGAATTGGAAGTGACTGCCTCCCAGCCAGACGCAAAGAAACATCTGGATCGCCTGTCTATCTTGATGTGATAGTACACATCCTGAAGGTCTATGCAGCACATCCAATTGTTCACACCAAATAGTGGGAGAATGGACTAAACTGTGACCATCTGGGAACTCTGACTGCCTGACATATTGTTTGAGGTGGCTGAGATTCAAAATTGGCCTGAGGTCCCTGGTCTTTTTTGGCATTCATAAGAATCTTGACTAGGTTCAGGATCCTAGCAGGTCTGGTGGGACCTCTTGGATGTCTCACTTCTTTAGCAGCTTTTGTATTTCTCCAAGTGTTGTTGGTCTTTGAGAGGGTAGAAAATGTGGTTATTTTTTTTTAATTTAGAGGATGAAATAAAAACAAGATGTAATATTGTCTGGTTATTATCCTCTGCACCCATTTGTCATTCGTGACGTAGATTCAGGTTTTAGGATGCAGGGATAAGCGTCCACTGACTGCCTCAAGAGAAGAACAGCTGGGAATCTCTTCAGGAGCACTGATAAGGTCTCTTGGTAAAAGGAGAACCACCCAAAATGTAGCAGTCAGACCAGAAGGCGTAGAGGAACACTGAATCCTCTTGGGAGGGGATGTCGGTGGACCACCCACCTTTCTGTCTCAAAATTATGAGTCCTCTATATTGACTGTCTTGAAACTCAGTGGGTCTGGCTGTCCCACGTGCACTAGATGAGAAGGCACTGGATGTAAGGGCATTCTTTGCAAATAAGTGAGAAACAGCAGTCTGCTCATCTAATCAGGAGAGTACTCTATCAACAGTGTCGAAAGCTGAAGAGATTTCAAAATGAATCCAGTGGGAGCCAAAGCAACTTCTCCAAACAAATCCTGGAATTCCACTTGGCTCAGTTCTGAGAGGGAGAGATGGCTTCAAAAACCTTGAGCTGAACCTGTTCCCCCATATCCAGTGCTGACACTTCAGTCCTCAAGATACTTCTACTCCAAATCTTTCGATCCAGCACAGACAAGCCCTGGGAGACAGTAGGAACCATAAGTCCCAAATTAAAGACGTGAATTGGGGTAGGAGCAACTACAGGATGAGGTGAAGAAATAAAACTGTACCTGGGTCCTAAGGAATTTTCTCATTATCCAGTACACATCTGCTTTAGAGAGGCTCCTGGATGACCAGACCAACTGCAAGGAAGAAGAGGTGGATGGAGGTGTTGATGACTGGTGACTACTGCTTTCCTGAAGAAATGTCAAAGACTTCACTGTTGGGGCAGAAGTGGGAAGAGCAGAAGACCAATCAGTAGAATGCTTTCTTGGCTCCTTGGACTTTTTTAGGCCCCATGATTTTATCCCCTTTTGTCTTGTTTGTGGAAATTTTGGAAGAAGAAGAAACTCCAGAATCAACTGACAGAGTCTTGAACTATTCTCCCACATGGGCAGGGAGAAGTCCCTTAAGGATAAAGCTTATTCTTCTTTTCCACAACAGGTTAGGTGCCAAAAGCAGTGCAGACAGCATACTGCTCATCTAAGTGAGCAGCCCCAAGGCATTACACACAGTTAGAGTGCTTGCCCAGATTTGGTATTTTGTGGCCGCAAGTCCAACACTTTTTAAGCTCAAAGGTTAATCAGCCATAGTGATGGCAACAACAGAAGCAGCAATGATAAAAACACAGTAATCCTAAAGACTAGAAGTTATTAATATATATATATATATATATATATATATATATATATATATATATATATATATATGTGTGTGTGTGTGTGTGTATTTTTAGTGAAAAGATGGTATCAACTGAAGTGAGGAAAAGAAAGTAATAAAACAACTATATAAATAAGTATGAAAGGGAAGGTAAGGGTATAGCTATAGTATATAGATTAAGGCACCAAAAGATAAAGAATACACCGCCTAATCAGAGGTGATCTCTGCTTGACATACAAGGCCATGTCCAACCCAGAATTGATGGATATGCCCCACCTAAAGAAAACCTTATCCCCTCGAGCCACACACTCTAGGGGTCTAAACCTCACCACAACAATAAATAGGACGTGCTGGAGGGATAGATTTATGTCCCAGAGACTTCCCATGCTTTGGAACAAGATTCCAATCTACATTAGGCAGAGCTCCTCGCTAACACTCTTCAAGAGAAACCTTGACGAATGGATGGGAAACAGAAAGTTTACCCCGGGGATCACTTCAGTGGCTCTGCTGGACAGAGGCACAGGGAACTAATCTAAGGGGGTGGCAAAAGCCAACACATTCTGGCTAGGCTTATAAATGCCTTCGGGCAGATAGCCTAATACCTACCTATGAACCTATGAACTTATAGTTGTGTAAAATCTTAAGATAACCATAGATGTCCTCTTTCATGTTGCAGTATTCATTACATGAGGGATTCCCTGCCATAACAGATTCAGACACCCAGCCAGTATACAAAAACCTTTTAACACTGCTAGGTACATGGGACATTGCACTTTGGCCCAAGGCAGGTGTCGGCCATAAAAATGAAGCCCGCATGTACCATCCTCAGAAATGAATGCCCCAAGAAGAACATCAGCCCAGGGTTCCAAGGAGGAAAACACACATCCAAAGAAAGAACCACAGGGAAGGTGGGAAGGATAGAATAGTGCAACATGGAAGAGAAGGACATCTATGGTTATGGTAAGATTTTACACAACTACTCAATGTTGCAGTACTCATTACATGAGGAAGACTACCACAGCTCATGATGGTAAAAGGGGGAAGAAGGAGTCGAGGCAGTCTCTACAAAGCCATGGAGAATGGCTCTAGCAAAACCTGCTCTGGAACTGGAAATGCCATCCAACTTGAAATGTTTAGTGAAGGTATGCACAGACGTCCAAGTGGCTGCTTCTAAAATGGAGGAGATATCCAAATCTTTGAAAAAAGTACCAGAGGAAGCTGCAGCCCTAGTAGAGTGAGCCGTAACAGGAGAAGAAAGACTCTTACCATGAAAAAGATAACAAAAGGAAATTGCTTTAGAAATCCAAGTAGAAACAGTCTGCTTGGAAGAAGGCTTTCCCAGAGTCCTGGGATGAAAAGAGGCAAAAAAGCTAATCAGATTTTCTGATAGCTTTAGTTTAATCCAAATAAAATCTGAGTTGTCTTTGCCCATCCAAGGTGTGTAGGATCCTCTCACTGCAAGACTGTGGAGAAGGGAAAAAGGTGGGCAAGTGAATGGACTGATTAAGCAACATCTCATTCACAACCTTGAGCATAAAGGAAGGGTTGATATGCAAAGAAACCCTGTCCTTATGGATAAGCAGGAAAGGTGGAAAAGTCATCAAGGCTTGTAGTTCAGACACCCTTCTGGCTGAAGTAACAGCAAGTAGAAGCACAGTCTTCCAAGTACAATATTGCAGGGTAGCTGTTGCTGCAGGCTCAAAAGGAGCCACAGTGAGCTTTTCCAAAACAAATTTAAGAATCCAGGAAGTTGGAATAGGTTTCCTGAGAGGTCTAATGTGAAGAACGCCTTTAAGGAAAAGTTCAACCTCCAATCTGAGACCAAAGGGAGAGACAAAGGCCGACATGCAGAAATAGCTAAAAGATGAGCTTTCACACAAGTATAAGCAAGCTTAGCATTCAAAAGTTCACGCAAGTAACTCAGAACCAAAGGAATGTCCACATTTAGTGAGTATGGGTTATCAGAAAGACACCAGATGGAAAACCTCTTCCATTTGAATAAGAAGGACTTCCTAGTATTGGGTTTCCTGGCCTCCTGCAGCTCCCTAAGCGCATCCTCAGATGTGTCTAAAAGGAATCAGAAGTTTATCACCCACAGTGTGAGTTGCAGAACTGACAACTGAGGGTGAATAAGTGATCCCTTGTCTTGTGTGAGGAGATCCACCCTGTGAGGTAAATTGTGATGATTGCTCTTAGCTAAATGCAGAAGACGGAATCAATGTTGTCTTGGCCAAAAGGGAGTCACCAGCAAGATTTTTGGTTTGTCCTGTTGAATCTTCAGCACAACTTTCTGAATAAGAGATAAGGGGGGAATGTATAGAGAAATACCCCCTTCCAAGAGACTGATAGGGCATCCACCTTCCATACTAGAGGACCTGGAACTCTGGCACAAAACTTTGGAAACTGTCTGTCTGTTCAAAGGGGAGGCAAAAATATCTATTTGAGGTGTACCACACCAGTGGACAATGTCCAGAAATATATCTTTGTAAAGCATCCATTTGTGGGATTGAGTCATGGACCTGCTCAGACTGTCTGTCACAACATTCTGGTTGGAAGGAATGTACATTGCCTACAGTGTGACGTGGTACTGAATTACCAATTTCTATGCCAAAAGAGCCTGCACAGAAGGTATGATTTCATCCTTTGCTGTTTGTTCACATAGCATAGAACTGTGGTGTTGTCTGTAAACAGTTTTAGAGGTCCTGGACGAAGAAGAGTATGAAATGCCTGAACAGATGGCAGAGACACCATCATATCTTTTATGTGTATGTGTTCCTTCCTTTGCGAAGAAGACCACAGGTCTTGCACCTTCATGGATGCAAAGGCTGCCCTGAACCCATGTCTGAGGCATCTGTGAACAACTCTTGAGTTGGTAGGGCAAGAGGTAAAGGCATACCCGGATTCTGAGTAATCTGTTGAATCCACCAAAGAAGCTCCCTCTTTAGGCAAGGAAGTAGAGGGACAACAATCTCCAGTGGGTGAGCATGCTGCATCCAAAATGATTTCAAGCACCATTGAATCTTTCTCATGCGGAGTTTGGCAAGGGGTAGCATGGGAATTGTAGAAGCCATGAAGCCTAGAAGCTTGAGAAACTCCCTGGCCGTCAAAGACTGCAGGGGGAGAAGTTCATGGAAGTAACTGACTATAGACAGAATTTTTTGTTGAGGACGAGAAGCCAGCATGAGATCTGTCTGAATCCTGCACCCCACGAAGACGTGGTCCTGTGAAGGGGTGAGCATGAATTTTTTTTTTTAAATTGGTCATGAATCCTAGTAGTAGTAAACAGAAGACTGTGAATCAAGGTCATGGGGTGGGGTGCCTCTAATAACAGATCATCCAGACAGGGGTAGACCTGTATGCTCTGGAGTCTGCAAAAAGCAATCACAGGAGCTAAACATTTTATGAATACCCTCAGTGCTGTAGAGAGACCAAAGGGCAAAGCACACAACTGAACATTTGTAGAAGCAACAGTAAAATGTAAACATTTTCTGTAAAGGGGATGAATAGGAACATGTAGGTAGCCATCCTTGATATCCAGGGAGGCCAAATAGGCCTGTGAAAGAATGAGAGAAAACAAAGTTTTAAGCAAAAGCATATGAAAGGTTAGGACCTTTAGGAAGGTGTTGAGGTGAGAAAGGTCCAGAATGGATCTCCACTGCGCATCTTTCCTGAGAACCAGGAACATCCTTGAGTAGAACCTTCTTCCCCTTTGTGATAGTGGAACTTCTTGGATAGTTCCCAAGGATAATAACTCTTGGAGCACCTCTGGGAAGAAAAGAAGTTGGTCTCGAGGTGGCTCAAAAATTTCCATGAAAGGAAAAAGAGCTTTCCAGGCCATGAATGACCCTTTCTGGATAAAGGACAGAACCCATGAACCATTAGTGATGTGCTCCTAGACCGGAAGGGACAGATTAAGGCATTGAGAGAGGGGAACGAGACCAGAGGGAGCCAAGTTGTCACAGACTACCCGGCTTGTCTGGAAAAGACTTCTTTAGAGAAGAAGAAGGCTGAGAGGGTTTGGAAGGAGCAGGTCTCCTGACACCCCTTTTACTTCTGGAAGGAGGAGTTTGAGATTGTTTCCTGTCAAAAGCAGTCTTAACTCTGTAGTTCTTTTGTAATTTGGGAAGAATGAAGACACAAAGATATGTTTTAAATCCTGCAACCCATTACCTCTCTCCTGCAGGGACTTGAACAAGGTAGCAGCTGCAGTATCAAACAAGGCATCATCACCTAATGGTGCATCCATTCACTTAGCATTAAAGTCTTCAGGAAGTGGTTGCTGCCGTAACCAGGAGTATCTCCTTAATACAGAACCAGAGGCAGCAGCCATGGCAGATGCCTCAACAGCATCATAACTGCATCTAATGGAGTGGTGTACCACTTGGGAAGATGCCCCCAAAACAGAAGAAAGCTGAGACTTAACATTTGAATTTTGAAGATCAGATTGAAGCTGAGAGGCCTGAGAAAGAAGGGCTAGAGTATACTTATTCATAAGCTTTTGATGGTTAATTGCCCTAAAGGCAAGAGTAGCTGGTGTACACTTTTTTACCCAGCTTTCCATGGTTTTACTCTCCTTGTTTGAAGGGAGAAGAGAAGTGGAAGGCAAAAGTCTGGATGGCTTATCAGTAGCTACAGAAACAACCACTGGGTCTGGAGCAGGGCATTTGTAAAGGAATTTGCTGTCCTCTGGAACTTATCTGGCCATCTGGGGGCAAGAGGTTGAGAGTCTGGACTCTTAGAACCAGAAGTGAAAACATCCAGAAAGGTTGGCAGAACTCATGGCACAGCAGAGGGAGAGGGTGAATCTATTTGGAGTAATCATAGTATCTCCTCTGCACATCAGTAACCTGTGAGCAGTCCCACTTGAAAAACTTCCTCATACGAGCAATAGTCTCCCTATTGGTGATGTCCTCACCAGGAGACTCATTTCCATTGGACTCCTCCTCAAGTGATGTATACTCTGGGGGGGGGGGCTGAAGGGCCCAATGAATCCTCCATAACATCACATGCTAACCTCTTCGGTCTTCGATTCTCTACGAAAATAATGAGAGAGTGAAGGCAGCTACACAGAGTTTTGGAAACAAATGTCTGACATATAGAGCAAGACGTACGGTTATAATTAGGGCCTAAACAAAAGAGGCACTGGTCGTGGGAATCTTTATTTGGAATTTGTCTTCCACAATAGCACTTGCCTTTCTTGGATGACATGTAATCTCAGACAGAAAAGCTATAGTAAAAGTAAATAGAAAAATCCCCAACTGGGCAGTTATCTGAACACACTTGTACCGCAAGCAACCAACAACTCAGACGAGCAGACCGAGATGGCGTTCAGACAGGCAGCAGAGAAATTTTGAGGATGGTAGTGTGGACTTCACTTCTATAGCCAATGTCTGCCGTGCGCATTATCATGGAACTTATAAACAAAGACACTGGCAACCTTCAAACACTGGACCCCACCCAGTTTGGGTTCGTGAAGGGCGAATCCTGTCTCCTAAACCTGACTGACTTCTTAGAATCAGTCTCCAGAGTTGTGGACGAGGGTAAGGCGGTCCACACAGCCTATCTGACCTCACCAAGGTGTGACATCCCACATGGCTAGCAGTGGTAAAAGGCTTTTGTATACTGGCAGGACGTCAGGATTATTTATGTCTGGGAATCCCTCTTGTAATGAATACTGCAACACAGGAATAGAGGAACATCCATCTTTCTAAAAGAATGAAGATTGTTTTATCAAAGAAAAAGTCTACTCAGAAAATCACCCACACCTGAGCAAAGAATATCCACATATACATCAAAGGAGTGGCAAATGAGATCTGCGGTGATACTTGGCTTTGCAGGAGATTCTGGATAAGGGGAGGAGCCTAAGCTTGTGATCCAAAGTCTTCAGTGGCCAAAGATGGATCAGAGATCAGTTCCGAAGACCAATCCATTGAGGAAAGGATGTTTCATTAGTGACTGATTGTCTTTTCTCAATAGCTTGAGGCTCGGGGCTAGCTACCCCCCATTCCCACCCATCCCCATACTATTTCCTTTATACTTAACTTGACACACCCATACCCTGAAGCCACACCCCTTCCTGCCTTACCAAAATATTCTTTATATATCCTCTCCCTTTCCCTCTTTCTAACTACATAAACTAGTATTTCTACTGAGTGCTACTCTCCTCACTCTCACTAACCCCCTCCACTGTTTTCCATCCCAAACCCTTCTCTAGTTCCTTATTAGTCAAACACCTTCCTATCACACTGCTACTGAAGATAAGAAAGCAACCAATTCCTCACAACTTCCAACATGGGTATCTCCCCTTATTCCTTTCTCTGTCTGCCTCCATTACTTCTACTTATATCAATGACTGCCTTATATCCTTATTTAACCCTAGTCAATAATAGTCCTACTCATTCAGAAGACTATGCCTTCTCTTATCCACAGCACTCTGTTAACATCACTTCATCTATCCTCCCTCTAATACTCCTCTTCCCAATATCAGGATTTCTCCCTCCAGGACTATCTACTCAAAAGCCAAAACAAAATATCTCTGTACCTATCTATACACAAGTATCCATCTCTTCCAGCTTTCCTACTTCTATCTGGTGACATTCATCCTGATCCAGGACCTACCTCAGCCCCACCTCAAAAAACTCTAACCATCCCAACCAACATGCCCCTACCATGCCCAAAAACATATTTCATTCTACTCAATGAATATTAGCTACAGTTATCCCACTCCACAAGGGATCCCGGGAACTACCGTCCCATCAGTCTGACGAGCCTGATCTGCAAGGGCATGGAACACATTATCATGGAACTTATAAACAAAGACATTGGCAACCTTCAAACACTGGACCCCACCCGGTTTGGGTTCGTGAAGGGCCGATCATGTCTCCTAAACCTGACTGACTTCTTAGAATCAGTCTACAGAACTGTGGATGAGGGTAAGGCGGTCCACACAGCCTATCTGACCTCGCCAAGGCCTTCGACACCCCTCCCCCTCTGGAATCATAGAGAAACTTACTAAACTGGGTATAAATCCCTATATTACTTGATGGGTTGCCAACTGGCATACTGACAGAACCCAAATTGCAAAAGTAGCCGACTCCAAATCCAGCTCCAGACAAGTGACAAGTGCAGTACCTCAGGGTTCAGTCCTGGGACCGCTCTTGGTTGGCATCTACTTCTCTGAAGTACAGGCCAAAACTGAGGGACTCTGGCTAACAAAGTTTGCAAATGACTTCAAACTGGGAGGCATTACTGACTCCCCAAATGATGTGGATATTCTGCAGAAGGGCCTTACAGAAACAGATGATTAGTGCCAGAGCCAGAGCAAGCTTAATGCCAAGAAATGTATAGTTATCCCCTTTGGGAAAAACCATGTACCGATGAATTACCACATAGGTGGCAGTACACTAAACACCGAAAGTGTGATGAGAGACCTAGGGACACAGGTGGACAGTGGTCTCACCTTCGATAACCACATTGCCACAATGGTCAGGAAATCCTTCTATGTGGCACACCTCATCACTAAGGGCTTTTCATCCAGAAAAAAGGTGGTCATTGTCCCACTGCACTCATCCCTCATTAGACCCAAAATAGAGTACAACGCCCCGTTTGGTATGTACCTCACAAGACATCTGCAACAGCTGGAAACCCTGCAGAAATACCTCACTAAAAGAATCACAGACCTAAAGCAGATGTCCTATGCTGACCGTCTAAAAAAACTCCAGCTATACTGTGTGGCATATCGTCTACTCAGAGGCAATCTCTGCTTAACATACAAGGCCATGTCAAACCCTGAGCTGTTGGACATGCTCCACTTAAAGAAATCCCAATCCCTCAGAGCCACACGCTCCAGGGATCTAAACCTTATCATCACAATGAACAAAACATGCTGAAGGGATAGGTTCCTGACCCAGAGACTCCCAATACTCTGGAATAGACTGCCCATACATGTCAAGCAGACCGCCTCCTTGGCCCTCTTCAAAAGGAACCTTGACGATTGGATGGGAGATAGGAAATTCATCCTGAGGATCACATCATTCGCCCTGCTAGACAGGGGTCCAGGGAAGTAAATACTGTGGGAAGAAATATCCAGGGAATTGTTATGGCTATGCTTGTATAGGACCTAGGACCGACATCCTAGTACCAACCTATGAACCTATGAAACCAGTGAATTCCATGCTTGGGTTGCTAACCATAACCCTGTTGTAATTACTATAACAGAAACATGGTTGAAACCACATGTCCCCGATAGAGATATTTGTTCCCCAGAGTGTAATATACTTCGCATTGATCGCCAGAAAAAAAAGGGGAGTGGAATTGCAATCATTTACTCTAACCATCTAATGCGCACTTCCCTTAAAGAGACAATTCCATTCTTCCCTCCAGCCGAAATCCTGGCAGCTAACTTCAAACTTAATAACTTCTCTACCATCACTTAACCAGAGTCATCTTAAAGAACTTACTCTCGACAAAGCTGTCCAATCATTTAACTCTATCTTTCTTGATATACTAAACTCTCTTGCTCCTCTCCATACTCTTAGAATAAAAGCTAAAATAGCTCAATGGCTCTCTAAAGCAGCCCACATCCTAATGAGAAATAGAGACAGGGTGTGGAAAACCTGGATGAGAAATAAACTTCCCTCTGACTTGCAAAAGTACAAATAACTCAGAAACCTGACAAAAAAACACATTGCTAAAGATAAAAAGGAATTATACCATAACCCCCACAACAGCACTAAAATCGTACCCCAATAAATTTTGGAATTCAGTCAATCAAATATTGCATCCTGGAAACCCTTCCTCCCCCCTAATCCTTATCCAAACAAGATACCTAAAGAAACTGCCACTATTGGTAACATTTTCGTTATAGATACTGTATCAAAAATGATAGACACTAACCTTCTTCCTGCTAATATTTCTAATTCCTCTGCCCCTTTTCCTAGTGCCAACTCCTCTACACCCTTTTCTCTTCTACCTGTATCTACTACTTATATCAAACTACTTTCCAAACTGAAACGATGCTCTACTTCTGCTGATAACATTCCCTCCTACTTTCTCCAGCTAGCGGCTGATACCCTTGCCATCCCTATATCCATCTTGATCAACTGCTCTATCTCTGAGTCTAAAGTTCCATCAATCTGGAAAGAATTTTACACTCTTCCCATCCACAAGGGAAGTAACTCCCAAAAAAATCTTTAATTTTAGACCTATAGTCATTCTGTCACCCCTCTGCAAGCTACTAGAAAAATGCATACACAACCAAACTATGCAATATCTGGTACAGGGAAACCTACTTACTCCTACTCAGCACGTTTTTTTGCCCAAAACACAGTACACACACTGCCCTTATTTCCTTCACAAAACACTATTTCCCAGGCTCGTGATAACAACAAACTTGTCTCCTGTCTATTTCTAGACCTTTCAAAAGCTGTTGATACCGTCTCACATCCTCTAATTCTGACTAAACTGTCTAATTTAAACTTCTCGCCTACTACTGTCACATGATTTTCTAGCTATCTTACTGATCGACTACTGTCGGTGAAATAGCTCTCTACACTCTCCCCCCTGTAAAAAAAGGCATACCCCAAGGATCTATTTTTGGTCCATTACTGTTTAATATTTTTACCAATCTACTCTATACTTCTTGTGCCCAGTCATCTCTTGTACAATATGTAGATGATCCTGCTGTGATCACTATCTCTGACTCTCCCTCTAGTCTCATCTCCACTACTCAGACTGCCTTTACATCAGTGGAAACCTAGCTTATCAACAACCAACTAATCCTGAATCCTAAAAAAAAAAAAAAAAAAAAAAAAAAAACTCTTACTCTTTTTTCCAAAAACTCTTAACCATCTTTAAACTTCTTTCACTATTTTGTCCGTCAACAATACCCCAACAGTACCAGAAACTAGCACCAAACTCCTAGGCGCCACTACAGACGAACAACTTAAATTTGACTTGCACATCAATAACTGTATCAAGAAAACCCATCAGAAGCTACGCCTTCTATACAGAAATAGAAAGTTTCTTACTCCCAATGTTAAAGTAACCCTCTCTCACGCTTACCTCCTACCCGGTCTAGTATATGGTTCTCAATACTCACTAACCTTAACACCACTCTCCTAGCAAAACTAAACTCAACCTATAACAAAATAGCCAAATTCTCTGCCCAACATACTTATTAAACTCATCACTGTGTCTCACTCAAACACTTAAACTGGCTGGAACTACTAACCTGCTTCTTCTCTCCCAACTTCAGAATATACACGCTACACTATACTAATCCTCCTTTTGCCCAAACACATCTTCCTTCATATCCCACTATTCACTAACAAGATCAACTCACAGCTCAGACCAAGACCTACTACTTCTCTATAAACCTAGGACTAAGAATAGATGCACTCTGTATGGCTACCATCCTACCATAGCTTGGAGCAAGCTGCCACTTCAAATTAGACTACTAAAACATACAAAACAATTCAAAGCAACTGCTAAAGAACACTTAAAAACTCTCTGGTCCTACCTCTGTACTCACCTACCTTAAAACTGCCTCCTCCCATCCTTAAACATCTCTCTAATCGACCTCTAACCTTAACTCTTATCCCCTACAATCTTACAACCTTTTTACTACCTCTCCCTAACATGCCCTGTCAACTTCTCTCTTTCAGACCTTTTTCCCCCAAGTCCCAGCCTAACCTTAGTCTCTTCCTATATATCCCTATCAAACTGTTACCTGAAATTAACAAATGCTCATATTGTAGCTCATATTGTATCAATACTTAAGAGTACTGAAAGACTGTCCTATCTACATGCCTGATTTTAATGATGACTGTAAATAATTTTTTGTTGCTAGTTATTAATAATTGCCAAATAAATGACTCTGTCTTCTTTTGGATTACTTGCTATTGTAATTTTTTTTATCTGTCTATTGTACTGTAAAAGTGTTTTTGGAGCTTTTCTCCCTGGGCCTCCACTGAAAAAGGGCTATCTCAGCTCAGTCAGACTCATCCCGGCCAACAAATGTAAAATAAAATAAATAAATAAATAAAGAGACAACATCAGATCTTAAGTTTTTGGTTGTGGTAAAATGGTGGGGGTATAGAAAAATGAAAACCTGCTTTGTGTGAAATTGCAAAATCATGTTTGCATATATTATGGTTTTATAAAGCAATAAGTGCCGAGGGATCTTTTACATCTAGGAACCCAAACTAGTGCAGTGTCTTCCATTACCAGGAAAACAAACATTTCTAGTCTGTGGCTTCTGGCTAAATTGGATCTTTTACATCCCCCTAGATGGGACCACAGCTTAATGTCTCATCCAAAGAATGGCACACTCTGTAGTGCAGCACCCCGTTATGCTGCACCAAAGTCAGCACTGGAAATGAAGAACAATCCAAGCAGCTGGTATGGGAACAGAACCTACAGTCTTGCAATCTTCCAGTATCAAAAATGAGCATGCTATCTGTTTCCCTATTCTTTCAGCTATCTAAAGAAGCTGTTCTTTGATCCTTACTCAGACTTTCAACACTCCTTTGAGACATCCCTTGACCCCTCTGACTTTCTTGGATGGTTTCTTCTTGGCCTCCTCATACAACCAACCCTGTCCTGGTCCTCTTTTCTTCCTCCATGCCAACCAACCCTGTCCTGGTCCTCTTTTCTTCCTCCATACCAACCAACCCTGTCCTGGTCCTCTTTTCTTCCTCCATACCATGTAAGCCTTTTCCTCAGCCTTCTGCGCTCCTATGAAGCTTTCTTTCAGCCTCACTGACATTTTTTGTTTCTTACCAGCCACTTCACCAAATCATTTCATGGTGATCCTTTCATTGTTTCTCATAGAGCATTCATGCCTTTTTATTTCCAACACATACCTAAAACATTCCTCATAACCTCTGATATCCTCTTCTGCTACTCTTTCCTGAATAGCTGTATTGGTGCCTTTTGCCTTTATACCCACTGCTGAATCTAAATCACATGTGAATTTTTATGCATGCTGCTTTGGCCTGAAATATAATTGCTACAATGCTTTAAACCCACGTATAACACATCTTGTGTGCAAATCTCTTTCCAACATTAGTTCGGAAATATTATGAACCATTGTCTTAGCAATGCTCACCCTTCTTTACTGTTTGTATATATGTGTGTGCGTGTGTATGATTGCACTATCCTGAATTTGTACCTTTCAGACCCACCTAGTTAACAAAAGCAATCATCACAAATTTGAAGAACTAACTCATCAAATGAGTATTATACATTCAATGATTGCTCATTTGCTCTGACACTTGTTGCAAAATGTAAACAAGATAGATTGTACTACATGACATTTTAATAGCTCACAGGCTAGAATTATGCCATAGGCAAGTTATCGTTACTGGAACTTGAAAGCATCAGTCCACAAAATGTACAACTTCATATGACTGTTGAATTATACATAGCGACACACATACATGGTACCTCTGACTATTTATGAAGCAATCCCACTCAGAGATATAATTTAGTTGTTTCACTTGCTGCAACAGAAATAGAGGGCTACCCATATTTTTTTGAAAAAAATGGGGAGGAGTTACAATTTCAACTCTAAATTCCGCCCCCCTCAAACCCAGCCCATTCCCAAGGAAAGCAAAGAGACTTGCAGAAAAGGATGCCTTGACAAACTTAATGTGTACATTTCCTGCCATGATTACTGGTTCCACTGTGAATCCAAGTAACCTAAACAATGTACATGCTATCCTTTGTCAGATGTACAGAAGGCTACAGGACAAAATAAACTATGATGTATCAGTGAAACAAATAACCTGCTCCCCTAGTCAACAGTACTGTAGACTGACCTATATTACTAAATCTCTTCTCAGATACATTAATGAAGCTTTTTCTCGGTCACTCCCCCACAGGCCTTACTAACTCAGGGGAGTTAGTACTGACCACTTCTCTATACTTGTTGTGTCTTCATGATGCGCTTGATCCATTTTTATTCATCAAGAGACTTTATTGAGTGATTTTATTCAGCAATATCCTGGTTTGTTACACTTCATGGGTTGGTTTCATAGTTTTATGATGGGGTTTTACCTTTACTTTGACTGCATTTCCTTTAAGAATTATATGTTGCTTTTTTCCCCACCAGATCTTATATTATTTGTAACTTGGTCTGTGTTTTTGCTGTGGGCATTTGATTGAATTTATGACACTTTTTATTATTATTATTGCTTATCTGTGGTGTAGCAGGGCTGGTTTTGATCAGTTTTTTATGTCTGTGTGATTATTGCACATGGGTGGAAGGTTTATTTTATTTCTATGTGGGGCTTAGTGTAGAAGACCGTTTTTTTTTTTTTTCATCACACTCCACTACTCTACAAACTGTCTACAACACTGTTTAGGTGGAATTAACCAACCCATCCTCTTGTGATATAAATAAGCCATTTGGATTTTTTTTGTTGTTTTAATGATGCAATTATTTGGTGATTTTAATTACGTTTTAGGACTTCCAGATAATTATTAATTCAGTATTAAATAAATTCTAATTTAACTCTGAATACAATCTTTTTGTTAAATTAGACACATTGGTATCCGTGCTCATTCTATGACACTTGCAGAAAAACAAAATAAGTCCCTTTAAAGGCTAAGCCTCTTAAAGTGAATTTTTTTTATACTGTAAACAATATTGCTACTTTCCTACACCCTGTTCACAGGTAAATTCTAGGCAATCCATCTGCATACTTTTTACATGCTTAGCTAGATACTGACCAAAGGTGAGAATCACATCCTTCACTTTGTGTCTGTGAGGTAAACTCTTTAACCATGATGCTGCCCCCCACCAATTTGCAAGAGAGTCATGAAGTGACATCTTCAGCTTACCAACATTAACACAAGGTAGATTATACAGTATTATAAAATGACTGGCTATTAATATTCCAAAACGCACACAATGACTGGCCAGCCCAACTAATGTGCCCGTTGTAAATCCCAAAATATACCAACGGAAAAAGGTCTGGTCACCTGGACTTCTTTCCATTAGTATATTCTATAACTTTTATTTTATTTTTTTTCAATAAAAACTAAAAAAAAATGTAAAGTCCGGACTCCGGACATACCAGAGAAGCAGCATGGAGGAAATGCAAAGAAAATCAGGTACGTTATTTAAAACTAAAGACACGTACCTGTCTCTCTCTTACCCCTAAAGTAGCCCAAACTTTTTCTTTTTAATAAAAAAAAAAAAAAAAAAAAAAGAAAAACGGAGCAACGGAGTCTCTGTTGCTCCCTTTTCAAAGCACTGATGTACTGGGTATGCATATGAATGCAAGTCCTATACACATCATCATGTACATCAAAACAAGGCAGCAAGATACCACCAACCTTGGAAGGACAGTACAGCGCCATTATACAAAGGCATTATTTATGAAAGGTAAGTATTTTTTTTCTTAAACAATGCTTTTGTATAATAGCAATAACCATCTCTGTGGTTGTGGTATATTGAAATTTACCCACCGTTGGCTTTATTTAATCACTCGGGCTTTGCCCTCGTGATCAAACCACACCAACCGTGGGTAAATCTTCAATATACCGCACCACGTCATTGGTTATTGCTTAAATAAATCAACCAAAAGTTGACATGGGAAAACCTTTTAATAAAGGAAGAGGTGGGTCCCAAAACATGAAAGGAACATGGCATGAACCAAGTGATAAACAATTACAAATTATTTTGTTATGCAACAGCTTATAAACAGATAATTCATTTCTTTGCGTCTTTAGATAATATATCAGATAGAACAGTGGCTATTGTGGTCAGTCTGACATATCCTACTGCCAAAAATAACTGTGACAATTTTACAGGAAAAATACTGTTAATGTTATCTCGTTGTTATTACTGGCTTATTAATACTACTCTGTATCTCCTTTCTCTCTTACCTTTGTGGTCTCCACTCTCTCCCTGCCTCGTTCATTTCCTCCTGAGTTCTCTTCCACTCTGAGCTCTCCAACCTATCTTGTAGCCTCCTACCTATGACTGTATTGCCTTCATCAGTCCGATCTAACCTTTTTCTTTTTCTCTTTCCTCAGTTTTCACTCCACCAGGTGACACACTCAAACTTGACCTCCCCCTCATTGCTAGCCAGGCTGAGGCTTTCGGGAGATAAAGTTACATCTACACCTCAGAATCTACCCTGCAGAAGGGAATCACCTCTACCTCCTGCCGGATGCTCCAACTTAATACCCACATTTGTATTATAAATACATTTGTGTTACAAATACAATGTATGTCCACACTGTTATACCTTGTTAAGTTCATCAACTGTAAATTTAAATTTGTTGTTTTAGCCCAACGGTCTCTCGTAAATCACTACTGCCCACCTCTAGCCCCTTTTACCTTCAGCCATCTTGTCTCTTTAATTGCATGAGCCAACCCACTTTCTCTATTAATCCCTTTCAGCCATACTCTCTCTGCTGCACTAGTTGAGAGTTCTCTTCTCCTTGTTACAGTCTTAAAGCTTTTCCTCTACTTTTTAATCTAGGAACATTATCCTCCCTCACCTGTAGGCTCTGTGGCATTTCTCTCTCACCTCCTAGCTAACTACCCTCACTGTCCATTCCTCCTCACTTTCCTGCTATTCTACACTTTCATCTCCAACTTCATGCACCACTCTTCCTGCCTGTCTCACCTTGCAGTTCCTTTCAGCAAACTTACCCTACTCTGATTATTTTTGTGCCAGTCTCCACCTTCCCTGGGCCAGCCCGCTACGCTCAGGCTCACTCCTCTCCCCTACCTACCCCCATTCCCATCCACACCCCACACCATATCATTTCCTTTATAACTAACCTCTCAGGAACTCCCACCTCTTCAGACCCACCCCTTCCTGTCTTCTGGCAACCCCCCCCCCCCACAACACTGAAGAAATTAGACTCTTTCAGCCTTCTATTGCTTCCCACCTATACCAACCCCTCCAACTGGTGACTATTCCCAATCTGATCTCACTTTCTTACAGCTCTGGTACTAACACCTTCCTTACTACTTTATCACTAAGTACTCCAATCTATAATACTTTTACTTTCCACTCAAACATGACTTGCTCAACCTATACTATTCTCTACCTGCCTCCCTTACTTCTCCTCTTCAGTCTTACCTCCTACAACTACCACTTAACTCCAGTATGCAAAGATGCCACAAATACTCAAGCAAACAACTTCCCACCTCCAAAGCAGTCCTTTGCTATCCGATCATCAATCTTTCCTTTGCATACCCCTCTAAGATCAAAATTCCTCCTTCCCACACTAGTTATTCCAAAGGCAAAACTAAATACCTCAACTATTGCCCATACAAACACGAACTTTACTTCTCGCCACATACCCTACTCCTATCAGGTGACATTCATCCTAATTCAGGTCCCATCCCTCACTCTCCTACCAATAATGCTACTACTCCTAAAGTAGCACACCCTACATATCCTAACAAACATATTTCATTCTATTCAATGAGTATTAGAAGCGTACTAAACAAAGTAAGTCAATTCCATGCCTGGATTGACAACCATACTCCAGATATAATTACCCTAACAGAAACCTGGCTGAAACCTTGAAACCCTAATAGACAAATACTTCCTCATGATTATAATATCATTCGCTTAGACTGCCAAAAGAAAAAAGGGGGTAGAGTTGCTACAGTCTACTCCAACCAACTCACTTTCCTCCATGCTCTAACAAACCTATCCCTTCCATTCCTCCTGCTGAAATTCTGACAGCCAACTTCAAACTTAATAACTACACTACTATCACTGTAGCAGCCATTTACATTCCTCCAGGGGACAACATTCCTGTACTGGGAAGATATTCTCTCATATCTCTCACTACACATTCCAAATGAAACCATCCTCCTTGGGGATGTAAATATCAACTGGGTAACTCTCTGCTATCCTAACTCTATCTCATTCATTAACTTACATGGGTCTACACAACGCATCTCTGAACCAACCCACATCAACAATTCAAGAAACCCTAGCACTCTTATAGACTCTGATCCCTGAAAATATCATAACTCTGAAACCCTTCCCAACTCCCTAAGTGGCCACTCCCCAGTAAAAGTTCTTAGATTCACTCCTCACTTCAGCAGGCCGCACAGATATATACGCTGTCGCAAACTAACTTCTGTCCAGAGACTTTTAAAGCCCTTCTCTCTATAATTAACTGGATTAACCTAACCCAACTCCTCCTCAATGAAGCAGTCCACTCATTCAACTCTAACTTTCTTAATATTCTCAACAGCCTTGCACCTCTCCGCACAGTCCGTATAAAATCAAACACATCCCCTTGGCTAACAAATGCTACTCGCACCCTAATGAAATCTACATGGGTGAAAGCTAAGCTCTCCACAGATTTACAAAAGTATAAAGAACTCAGAAATCTGACAAAAAACACATTACTAAAGATAAAGAAAGAATTCAACTTTAATCCTCCTTCAGCTCAAAGATAAAATCCCCAAAAATTCTGGAATTCAGTTAACCAAATATTGCATCCCGGGAAACCTTCTCCCAATCCCTGCCCTAACAAGACACCTGAATAAACTGCTGCCATCTTTAACACCTATTTTATTGAATCCATATCCTCTGACCCCTCTTCTACTAACACCACTAACTCTAAAAATGACTGAACTAATTTCTCTGAACCCTTTCCTACTTCAAACTCTTCTAATACCTTTTCTCTCAGATCTGTTTGTACTAGCTACATTAAATCTTTACCCTCCAAACTAAAACCCTGTTCCACATCTGCTAACAAAATTCCTTCCATTTCCTTCAGTTAGCAGCTGACTCACTTGCTCTCCCAGTATCTATCTTGCTCTGTCTCTGAGTCAAAGGTCTCTTCTATCTGGAAAGAATTCTACACTCTACCTATACATAAAGGACATGACTCCACAGAAATCACTAACTTTAGGCCCACTGCTATCCTATCCCCACTCTCAAAAGTATTGGAAAAATGCATACATAAGCAAGTCATGCAATACCTACTACAGGAAAACCTGCTCACACCCTCACAACACAGCATTCACCCTAAACATAGTACTGCTACTACCCTTATATCCTTCCTTAACACTATTTCCCAGGCCAGATACAATGATAACCTCATCTCTTGCCTTTTTTTAGACCTTTCAAAAGCCTTTGACACTGTGTCTCGCTCATTTCTATAGAGTGAACTGACTAATCTTAACTTCTCCACTTCTACTGTTGCCTAGTTTTCCATCTATCGCACTGATTGACTGCAATCAGTGAGATGGCTTTCTGCTCTCTCCCCTTCCCTACCAGTTAAAATGGGTGTCCTCCAAGGCTCTATTCTTGGCTCATTACTATTTAATATCTTTACTAATCTACTCTATACTTCTAGCCCCCAGTCATCCCTGGTGCAATATGCAGATGACTCTACAGTCATCACCATCGCTGACACCCCCTCTGAATTCATCTCTACCACTCAGGCATCCTTTAAATCAGTCGAACCCTGGCTCTCTAATAACCTGCTTATTCTACACCACCACCCCCCCCAAAAAAAAAACTCTTACTCTTCATGTCCAAAAATGTTAACTACCTTAAATCTACTTTCTCTATACTGTCTCTCAGTAACACTACTATCAAAATTTGGATTTGACATTTGCGGATTCGACACTTCCGCATTCGGCATAGTGCAGTTTTGCGTAACTGCACCTTCCACTATTCGGTCTCAATGTACTGAAATTCGACATTTCAGTACGTCGAGATTGCCTAGTGAATCAATATATATATATATATATATATATATATATATATATATATATATATATATATATATATATATATATATGGTGGTGCAGCGGTTAGCGTTGCCACCTCACAGCAAGAGGTTCTCCGGTTCGATTCTCAGCTGGGGTGCCTTCTGTGCGGAGTCTGCATGTCCTCCCTGTGGTCGTGTGGGTTTTCTCCGGGTGCTCCAGTTTCCTCCCACATCCCAAAGACATGCAGTAGGTGGATTGGACACTCTAAATTGGCCCTAGGTACGAGTGTGTGCACCTTCTGTGGAAGGTTGGGAGTCAGGCTAGCAACTCGACACTGTAAAACTCCACTGCCAATCATGAGCAGACAGATGATCCACTGTGGCGACCCCTAACCAGGAAAAGCCAAAAGAAGAAGAAGATATACACACACACACACACACACATATATATATATATATATATATATATATATATATATAAATAAATAAATGCAGTTATATAGTTTTTATATATATATATATATATATATATATATATATATATATATATACATAAATATATATATTTTACACACAACATACACACACATACACACACACACACACACACACACACACACACACACACACACACACACACACACACACACACAGAGCAAAAGAGAGAGAGAAAGTACTATCCAAAATTATCAAAAAATAGAAACAAACATACGTAAAGGTACAAGCAAAAATCCATAGCACAAAGGGCTGTTAGTGGACAGGGTTTCAGGTGAGGTCCAAAAGGACACCAGAAGCTGTAAGTGACAATATTGGAAGGAGTTAGGAGGGAGGGATGTTGAGGAAAACACAGATCTAGCATTATATAATGCATTTAAATCCATCCAATTCAACCTTTAGGACAGATTTCCAAGCTACCAATTTCCTGCACAGTATCAATGAATGACATTCATGAGGATGGTAGAAACAAAACAGGAACATGATCTACACTGTACATCCAATTTATAATGTGAAACAAAAGTGTGAATTGTGGACCAAGTTTTTGCTATACAAATATCATCAAATGGAAGTCTACTCATAAAGGCTAAAGAGGTAGCTGCCACCCTTGGGAATGAGCTTTGGATTTTGTATGTAAAGATAGACCTCTTTTAGCATAAGCAAAGGAAATACACACACTGAAAGACACCTTGATAGGGTATCTTTAGTGACAACCTTACCCAGTTTTGCCGTAGAAAAGGCTGCAAACAGCTGATCTGACTTTCTAAAATTTTTTGTTCTCTGGAGATAAAACCACAATTGACAAACATCTAGTATGTGCAAAATATATTCCCCTTTATTAGAGAATTGAGGGAAGAGCATTGATAGATCAATAGATTGATTTAGATTTGGATGTCACCTTAGGGAGAAAATAGAAGTTATGTCCTTACCATAACGTTCCATGTGGAGTGTTCATCTCGCCTTTGTTCTTACACATGGGTTCGGAGCCGATCCTCGGCTCCGTGTCCGCTGCAAGCTCTGCATCGAGAAGAAGCTCGAGATCACCTAATACCCACAATCCCCCTCTGCCTTTACCTCAGATCTAGTTTGCAAGCAAACCAGCAGCCAGAGAGAGAACTCATGCCAAAATTTACATAATCAAGAAATCATCTATATATATATATATATATATATATATACACATGTACATCATACAAATACAACCACTGCAAATGCAGAAGGAGAATACTCCAGACCAGGCACCAAATTGAACGTTCTTCCTGAGGGTGGGAGGGTGGGAATGTAAGAACAAAGGCGAGATGAACACTCCACATGGAACGTTATGGTAAGGACATAACTTCTATATGTGAGAGTGTTCAATCTCGCCGTTTGTTCTTACACATGGGTAGCGTCCCTAGCTCCATGTTCCTGAGGAACTCACGGGAGAACGTTCTTGAGCACAGTGGAACCAAAGGTTGTCCTATCCCTAGAAACCCTGTCCACTTTGTAATGAGAGATGAATGTATGCGGTTTAGCCCAAGTAGCAGCTGCACAAATCGTGTCTAATGGTAGGCGAGCTGCGTGAGCCAAGGATGTAGACACTGATCTTGTAGAATGTCCTTTAGGTTTGACAGATAAGGATTGATTTGAACAATCATAAACATATATAATACAATCAGTTAGCCATTTGGAAAGAGTTCGTTTAGTAACCGCTACACCTTTCCTGCTGTCAGCAAAAGGCTACAAAGAGTTGATCAGATTTCCTGTGATCCTTTGTTCTATCCAAATAAAACCTGAGTTGTCTATGGACATCCAATTTGTGTAACATATACTCTAACTTATTAGTGTGATTTTTGAAAAAGGTGGGTAATTCAATGGACTGATTAATGTTATTGGTAGAGCAAACTTTGGGGAGAAAGGATGGATTAGTGTGAAGAGATACTCTGTCAGAGTGGAAGATCAAATAAGGGTGTTTAATAGAAAGAGCCTGAAGCTCAGACACTCGCCTAGCGGATGTAATGGCTACCAAGAAGAGAGTCTTCCATAAAAACTTCAACGGGCAAGCGGAGGCTGGCTCAAAGGGGCAACATCAATTTAGATAGTAAAAGGTTCAGATTCCAAGGTGATGTAGGAGTTCTAACTGGTGGTCTAATATGAAAAGATCCTTTTAAAAAGGACTTACAAAGTCTGTGAGCCATCACAGGTGCCCCACATTCTTCCACATGAAAGTTGGAAATGGCAGCCAATTGCACTCTTAAAGTGGCAGGAGAAGCTCCTTCATGGAACAATTCTGTTAAAAACTCCAAGATCTTGTTTAAGAGCTATGACAGGGTCCAAATGATGTGAATTCGCCCAGAAGGCAGCTTCCATTTACTGGTGTAGGTCTTTGTAGTGGAAGCTTTTATGAGAAGCCACTAATATATTCTGAACTGCGGTGTAAGAGAATCAGACCTGGCTAAAAGGAAGCGGAGCAGCCAAGCTGCTAGATGGAGTGATTCGTGAGAGGGTGAGGAACTCCTGGCGAGTGAGTCAGTAGATCTGGCTCTGGGTCCAGAATCCAAGGTCCCCGAATGCGGTGTTGCAACAGAAAGGGAACCAAATTTGTGAGGCCAGAATGGGGCAATGAGGATTATCGTCCTTTGAAGGTTGTTGGCTTTCTGCAGAAACTTTGCAATCAGGGAAGGGAGGAAAAGCGTACAGGAGACCCGGGGGCCAATCGTGCACCAGGCGTCCCTGGGGACTTCCCTGGAGGGGTAATAGGGCAAAGTAGCTCCTGCATTTGGCGTTCATTGGAGGCAAAAGATCGCAGGAAGGCTGGCCCCACTTGCGAAAAATCGTCTTCGCAATTGACTGTTTGAGGGACCACTCGTGAGGCAACAGGATTGCTCTGCTCAGCCTGTCGGCTATGGCGTTGGATGACCCCGGGATGTGCGTTGCGATCAGAAAGCGACCCGTGGACTCCGCCCATTGCCAAATTCTCATGGCCTCTCTGCATAGCTGATAAGACCTGGTTCCCTCTTGCTTGTTTATGTACCAGACTACAGACATGTTGTCTGTCTGAACTGCAATAGTCCCTAGAGGAAGAAGGGAGCAAAGTGTTGCAACGCTAGAAACACTGCCCTCAACTCTAGAACATTGATGTGCAGATTGTACTCCAAATTGGTCCATTCGCCTTGGACTATCTGTCCCTGAAAGATGCCCCCCCACCCTATCAGGGAAGCGTCCGTGGTTATCGTCGCTGTCGGCGTGGGTAGCACAAATGGTCTTCTGCTGGAAAGGTTGCAAGTCTGAAGCCACCAGGTTAGGTGTGATTTGCATGTGTTTGTAATCAGAATTTCGTGTGTCAGAGGTAGCTGTTGGAACGACCATTGTGCAAACAGTAGCCATTGTAGAACTCTCATGTGCAGTCTTCCCAATGGTATCGCAATGAGAGAAGCTGCCATGAGACTCAAGACCTTCAGAACCAGCTTTGCTGGGGATTTTTTGGATGACAGAAGGAGAGAAATGTGGCTTTGTAGTGAGGCTATCCTTTCTGAAGGGAGCCTTAGAATTAAATGGTGCGTATCTAATTCTGCTCCTATGAATAAGATATGCTGTGATGGCTGTAGTAAAGATTTTTCGAAATTTACGGAAATTCCGAGGTGAACACAAAGTTGTAGAGTGTAATCCCTGGCCTGTATCAGTTGACGCCGGGTGGTGGCAGAAAGGTGCCAGTCGTCCAGATACGGAAACACCTGGAATCCTAGGCGTCTCAGATGAGACGCTACCACTGCCATGCATTTGGTGAAAACCCTGGGGGCTGAGGTCAGACCAAAGGGCAGGGCTCGAAACTGATAGTGACTGGCTCCCAGCCGGCGCAAATGATCCCTGGATGCCCTGGCCATTTTGATGTGGTAGTATCGTCCTTCAGATCTATTGAGCACATCCAGTCGTCCTTCTGTAAGAATGGAAGGATCGATTGAAGCGTGACCATTCGGAACTTTTCTTTCTTGACAAAGGTGTTGAGGTTGCTTAGGTCCAGAATCGGCCTCCAGTCCCCTGTCTTCTTTGGAACTAAAAGAACCTTGAGTAAGTTCGAATCCTATTTGGTCCGCTGGGACTGGTTGGATGACTCTTTTTTCTAGCAGCTTTGAAATTTCTATAGCTGCTGGGTCTGCAGATGGGCGGCACATCTGGGAGTCTTTTCTTTGGAATGGGAGTGGATAGAAAGGGTATTCTGTAACCTCTGGTAACCACGCTTTTTACCCAGTTGTCTGTAGTAAGATTCTGCCAGGCCTGAGGGTATAAAGCTAGCGACCCCGACTGCCTCCAGAGCAGGACAGTTGGGACTCCTCTCAGGAGTGCTGGAAGGGTTTTCCAGGGGGTGTATCCCTGTCACCTTGGTTTTGCGGACCCCCTCTGCCGCCAGGGCGGCGTCTTCCACCTCTGCCTCCTCCTCTGCCTCTAGAAGGGGCATCACCCTGTGTGCCTGGGAAAGATCCTTGGGGTTTTCGAAACCACATTTTCCCACCGCGTTGCCCTTTGGGGTACGGTCTGGATGGGGTGGAAAAATGGACTCCGACAGCAGACAGAGTCTTTCCCTCCTGTTCACACCGGGTAAGGGTCTCCTTTACTTTGGGGCCAAAGAGAGTGGCACCATCAAATGGGGCGTTAGTAAAGGAAGACTTGAAGGCTTCCGCAAATGAACATAAGCGCATCCAGGATTGTCTGTGAAGAGCAATCGCTGAAGCTGCTGCCCTACTCGATCCTTCGGCTGGGTATGATATCAGCCTCATGGATGAGTTAACAATGGATGTAAGGGTATTGAGATGTGCTGTAACTTTCTCTGAAACAGCAGCATCTGTAGTACCCTGGAGGGTATCTCCCAACTCTTTGATTAGATCCATCTGTAGATGTGTAAAATGGGTCAAATAGTTCAGGGATCGCATAGAAAAAGCCGCTGAACTAAAAATGCGCTTCCCGTACCTGTCCATAGTCCTAGAATCTTTGTTAGGCGGATGGACAGATGAGGAAGATTCCGACATCTCCTTTTTCGTGGCCGCTGCCACCACCATGGCGTCCACTGGAACTCCCTTTGTGAGGTAAGCCTTGTCTTGGGGTGCAGTAATGTACTTATTAGGCTTTCTAGGGACTGGTTCCACCGTGTCAGGTGTCTCCCACGCCCTTGGAGCAATCAGCTCCATTAACTCATCGAAGGGCGGAGTGACCCAGGAGGAGGAAGGGCGAGCACCGAATGCCTTCAGCAAGACTGACCCATCCTCAGAAGGGGGAAGGGACTGCCAATCACCTCTCTGCTTTAGGATCTCCAAGATGTCAGAAAAGGAGACATCTTCTGAAGGTGACTTTGGGGACCCTTCTGACTCATCCAAGTCAGTATCGGATGTCAAAGATTCTTGTGGAGAATCTAAGTGTCTCCTCTTACACAATCTTTTCCTAGGGACTTCTTGGGGCATCCGAAGAAGCCTCTGAGGAAGAGGGCACCCTCCAGGGGTGGCTGAGACACCGGTGCTCGACGCTTGGATGTGGCCGTTGGTGCAGAGGAAGATAACGGTCCTTTATGGGGAGGAGAGGCTGCTTCTACTGATGTGGTTGTCTGGGTAGACAACACCTTCCTCATGAGATTGAAGGCCCCTGGGTCCCGAGTCGAGGTATCTCCCGGTTCCGAAGAAATGGGAAGAATCCCCGAAACAGGCACCGAAGGCATCGACCCCGAGGACGGAGCCGAATCGATCCGAGCCGAGGCCCAGAGAGGAAGAGTCGGAATCGAAACATTGGTTCGACTCTCGGCCCCGGAACCAAGGATGGATGTTCGGCTCCGAGACTCCGGTACCGGATCCGACGGAGTCGAGGTGAATGGAGCCGACCGAGAAAAGGACGGTTCTGGCACCGAGGGCTCCACAATCAGTAGATCAGCCTCTTCCGTCTCCAAAGACTGGACAGGTCTCGGAGGAGGAAGAGATGGAGATAATGGAAGGCCTTCAAGTTTCGACACCAGTTGGGTGGAAACCGAGATAAGTTTGGATAAGGCCGTATTCTCCAGTAATTTCTGCACCACACGGTCAACATCGGTGTCGGAGAGGGGCCTGGAAGAACGGGTCGAAGGAATCGAAGACGGAGCCGACCTCAACAGTGTCGGGGAGGGAGCTCCATCACCGGTTCCAAGACTCGAGGCTCGGAAACTGACAACAGTTGAACACTCGGCCCCGAAGTCTGTGGAACCAGTGATCTAACTTTAGCTGAAGAGCTCGGAGCCGATGACTTGGGCTCTGACGTCTTCGATTCCTTCGAGGATTTGGATGCCTGGTCAGAAGCATCCAGAGCCTCTTGAAAGGAAGGTTTTAACAAACCTCTATCCATTAGTTTCCTGCGCCTATCTGTCATGACCCTCCCACTGAAAGAATGACAAATAGAGCAGTCTTCTTGCAGATGGAGAGGGCCAAGACAGTAGACGCAGGAACTATGATTGTCAGTTACTGACATCTTTTGCCCACATTGGCAACGCTTAAAACCCGATTTAGCCTTTTCAGACATGTCACTAATAAAAACTGAAAAGTCAAGTCCAGTAAAGAAGTCAAGTCCGGTGAAATTGTCGAATCCAGTAAGGTAGTCAATCCAGTAGTCAAATCCAAGTAAGGGGTGGTAGGCCCCGAGGAGAACTCTCAATAAGTTTTAATAAACTTAACGGAACCGAGTATCCCTCAACCTTACCACACACACACAATATATCACTAACAAACTTTTTATAATAAAATTACTAAGAAAAATACAAGAATAAATTCTTAATCTTATCTTAGGTGCTCGAGCTCGACCCAGTGATGCGAACGCTGCAGCGGCAAACTAGATCTGAGGTAAAGGCAGAGGGGGATTGTGGGTATTAGGTGATCTCGAGCTTCTTCTCGATGCAGAGCTTGCAAGCGGCCGACACGGAGCTGAGGATCGGCTCCGAACCCATGTGTAAGAACAAACGGCGAGATTGAACACTCTCACATCTATGAGTTAGTTCTTAACATCACTATGTCTTTATGATAAAACACGTAAGGGGCTTTTAAAAACGTGCATGTAGTTCACAAATTCTTCTAGCTGATGTGACTGCAATAAGGAAAACTGTCTTCCAAGAAAGGAACTTTAGGTCTGCAAATGTTCGCCTCCAAGCCCTTATATATCCTCCTAATCAACTTTATAGTTTTTTCAAGAAATGCAAATGCTTTCATTGCCCTGCTAATAAAATTTATTTATTTTATTTATTTGGAGTTTGTTTGCCAGGATAGTCCATTGGGCCACAAGGAGCCTGTTTTCAATGGAGTCCTGGGGAGAAAAACTCCAGAAAAATACAAATACATAGTACACATTGGACATATACATTACAGATTATCTCATAGAAATACAAAGTAAATATGATAAGAAAAGGTTAACAATGATAGAATACATCAGTATAGTTCATTAAACAGCAATAAAAACACTTTTTCTCTCTCTTTTTTTTTTTTTTTTTTTTTTTTACAAAAGTAGCAACGTAGGTAACTGTTAAGTAGTTGGTCAAACAGCTCAATAGAGCTGTGGAACTATAGGAGGCAGTGATGGTGTATTTAGTTCTAGGAGAGTAGGAAGTGGTATTAGAAGGATTAGGTAGGACGGGAACAGGAGCGGTTCCACTGAGAAGCTAGGTGTGAGTGCAGCAAGGTTTTAAATGAGGAGAGACTGCTGGTGATGTGGATAGGAGATGGTAGAGAATTCCATAGGCGAGCAAGAGAGAAGGACACTAGGTGATTCCCAGCTGGACGTGTGGGTTTGTGCAATTTAATTAGTTTTGGGGAATTAGAGCTTGTTCCAGTTCATGCATTTCAAAGGTAGTGCTTAGGAAGGGACAAAGAGAGGGACTGCAAACGAGTTTGTGTGCTTGGATGAGTTGGGTATAAGTGAGGAGGTTAGGTAGCTCAAGCCAGTTTAGTTGATGAAGAGAATTACAATGGTGAGAAATGGGTCTGTGACCTGCCGCAAATTTCGATATCTTGTTATAGCAAGAGGAGAGTTTTGTTTTGAGGGAGGATTACAGGTTGGTGAGGATAGATGCATCATATAGAAGGGATGGGATGAGAAGTATTGGCTAGTATGAGCCTGGTGGAAGGAGAGATATAACAATTATGACAGTACAGCATACCAATTTTGTTTGTGTTTTTTTTTTTTTTTTATATTTACTTGTAAATGTTTGTCGAATTTTACTAGATCATCTATGAGTACTCCTAGTAGTTTAGTATCAGACACTATTTCTAGGGGAGTATTGTTTTTGCTGGTGATTATGAATGAGTGTTTATCTAGGGAGGAGGTTTTGGAGGCAGAGAATAACATAAGTTTAGTTTAGGTTGCATTAAGTGCCAGATGGTTGTCTACCATCCACTGCTCAGTAGAGGATAAGGCGATTTGGGTAAGCTTATTTAGAGTGGGGACAGAAGGGGAGGAGCAGATAATGGTAGAATCGTTGGCATATTGGATGAGGCAGGAGTTTGGAAAGGCTTGGTAGAAATCGTTAATTCATATATTGACTAGTAGGGGGCTTAAAATGGAACCTTGGGGGACACCTATGGAACTATTAAGGAAGGGTGAAGTGGCTTTATTCCATTTGATTGCTTGTTTTCTGGTTATGAGGTAGCTGGAAAACCACTTGGTACAGGAAGGGGATAGGTTTAGTTTGGAGAGTTTATTAAGAAGCAGGTTGTGAGAAATAGCATCAAATGCCTTGGAGAGGTCGAGCAGAAGGGTGGACATGAAATGGCTGGAATCGCAGGCTTTGTTAACTGTTTCAAGGAAGGAGAGGAGGGCAGTGGAGGTGCTATGACCGGTTCTGAATCTATGCTGTGTGGGGGTAAGAAGCTGGTTGCTGATGAGATAGGTAAGAGTTGTTGGTGGATACATTGTTCAAGAAGCTTAGAAATAGGGGACAGGGTGGCGATATGGCAAAAGTTATAGATGTCATCATTATTGCCTCCTTTATGTAGAGGAATAATAAAGGCTTTCTTCCAGAGCTGGGGGACCTGGCTTTCTGAGATACATCGATTAATTAGTATGCTGACAGGGAGAGCAATGGCTTGTACAGCTACTTTTAGGAAGTAGGAGGAAATTTCATCAGGAGCATTGGAACCAGGTTTTAATTTTAGGAGAAGTTTTTTTATGGTGAATATAGAGATAGGATTGATAGAGAAGGGTGGAGGTTGGGGAGGAAAGGATGGGTGCATGCTGAAGAGGGATCATAGAAGTGTTGGTGAAGGGTAATGTTAGCTTGCTTATGGACCTATGAAGAAAGAGTTAAATTGAGTGGCTAAGTCTTTGTCAGAGGCATCTGGGTTAGGGCAAGGGTTTTCTTTTTTTCCTGGGTTGAGGAGAGATGAGATTCCTTTCCAAAACAGTTTGGAATTGGTGTTGTGGTTGGTTTGGAGAGTGGAGAAATAGGCTTTGCGGTCTGAGGTAATAATTTTTTTTACTTCATTTCATAATGTATTATATTCATCGAGGGTGATAGTGGTTTTATTTTTATGGTAATGAGTCCAGGCTTTGCCACGGAGTCGCATAGTAGCTAAGGTGTTTTTGGTTAACCAGGGTTCGGAGTTACTTTTTGTACATTTTGTTTTCAGAGGAGCAAAGGAGTTGAGCAGGTTTGTGAAAGTAGAGTTAAAGTAGGAGAGAGCATTATCTACGGGAAGAGTCTTTAATGGGTTCCAGTTTGTGCTTTTTAGTGCATTTGAGAAGGTTTCAGAATTGAAGCTCTTTAGGCAGCGAGTGGAACTACATGTGTGATTTAGTTGTATGGAAGAGGGGAGACGATGGGCAAAAGTGGGGAAGTGGTCAGCTAGTGAGTCTGGAAGAATACCTCTATCAGAGCTATAGTGAGGATGGGATACTAGAACCCAGTCTACTGTACTTCCAATAATGGAGTTCTTGGAAGGCCTGGTAGTGGAACTGATTAGTTGTCTAAAGTTATATAACTTAATATTGACTATTGACTAAAGTTATATAACTTAATATTGAGTGAGTTAGTGGGAGATTGGATTGTGGCCCAGTTTATATTTACGTCCCCCAGGATTATGGTTTTGTGAGTAATGTTGGTAGAGACCCAGGACAGAATATCTTCAAGGGATGAGATATTGTCTCCGGGGGGAATATAGAGGGAGAGAACAAATATGAGTTTATGTTTATTTAGGTGGAGTAGGGCTGGTATCATTTCTGCCTTGTCAAACTTGGGAAAGAATTTGGTATAGGGGGTGACTAAGAGGGATGCAGAGTAAAGGAGTGTTACACCCCTCCTCTTTTTTGTGTTCTGCCATTCCTTAACATGCGGTAGTTGGGAGGAGTTATTTCAGAATTTTTTATGTGGGGCTTATGCCAGGTTTCTGAGATGGAGAGAATATCGGGCTGATTATGTAGAAACCAGGTATGATGGTTTGGAATTTTGTTACATAGGCTCTGAGTATTTAGAGCTGAGAAGTGGAGGGGTTTGCCTGTTGCTTAGGGGAGGTGAGGTGGGGTGCTGGATTCAGTGTGGTAGAGGGGCCTGGATTTGGGTGGATGTCCCCAGAGAGAAGGCTAGAGATAAGTTGATGGATGAGGTATTTGGTTTGTTTGGGGTGCAGTATACAGGTAGAGAGTTTTGTGGACATTAAGACTAGTGTAGTTGGGAACAGTGTTTTTAGAGTTAGGTAGGAGTCTATAGGGGAAAAGCATGCTAGTTTTGAAGGGGTAGAGACTAGGAGCTATACGGGTAACAGTAAATGTGTACTTTGTAGAGGATGGGGTAGTGGTGTGAAATGGGGGGCAGTTTGCATTAGTAGGTTGGGTGATATCGTTTAGGTAAGTTAAGGTAATTAGAAGTATTATTTGAGTAAATAGGGATAGAGGCTTGAGGGACATGATGCTGGTTTTAGGATAGTAGTAGGGGTGAGTTAAGTTGGGAAGCTAGTTTATTTGATTAAGAGATTATGGTTTAGGTTGTTTGGTAGGATAAGTAGTGTTTGGCAGTAAACTCTTAAGGGTAGACTTACTTTAATGGGTGAACTGTGGGAGGGGATTTTGGGGGTATGATGGGTAGTTTGGATTGGATAGCGGAAGTGGTGGGAGTGGCTAGCTAAGTATAAGTGTCGAGGTACTGGGGTGGGTGGGATTTGGGGGCAGGGTAGAGGAGTGGACTAAGCCCACAGAGTGAACTGAGCGGGTAGAGCCAAGGGAAGGAATAATCAAGGTCAAAGAACAACAATAAAAATCAATCATGGAGTGGAAGGTAGGTTCAGAGGAAAGTATGCAAGGGGGTAAAGGATGTTCTAGCAGTGGTATAGGGAAAGGATTAGAGTGGTTCAGACAGGGAAAAATGGCGGCATAGGAAGGAAGGGAAGGTTAAAGAGTCTGGGGAGGGGTTGGAAAGAAAGTGAAAGAAACTGGGGAGGGGTTGGAGATACAGTGGAGATGGATGTCACAGTGGCCTAGCTGGTTGGAACCAGTACTGACAGGGCCAGGTCAGCAGTGTGAAACAGCACTGAAAATAATCAGAAAGGAAGCAACTGTGAAAACCAGAGCTGAAGAGGTAAAAAGAAAGCAAGTAGCGCTGGAAATGTTGCAGATATAAATTTAAAAACAGGAGACAAAGGGTACAGAAGACATACTAGAATGTGGCTGGCAACATTAAACCTACATATACTGAAACTATTGAGAGTTAACATTAAACTAAAAGCTATTGGTACTACTGTTAGTTAACACAGCAAGGAATATGGTTCACTGCTGGCATTGTGCTCCCTCCTGATGGCCAAAGTAAGTTACTACAGCCAGAAAAACTAACCTGCGTGTATGCTCACCTGCCCTGTAGTAATACTTTAAATAATGAGCAGTTCACTTGTTAAAAAGCAGATAGTATTAAATACACATTCAAAGTGTGAATAAATTACAGTAGAAGGAACACCTACAGCTAAGCTAGAAAGCTGTGGTTTTTAGTTTATATTTGCAGCTGCTTCAGGCAGGTAACTTAAGCAAATTTATAACTCTTTCACAAGGTATTTTGCTGGGTGAGTCTGTTGGGCAGGGGATAACCACAGAGTGTTTAACCCATCGGGAGAAGAGTTGAGCTAGAAAGCTGTGGTTTTTAGTTTGTATTTGCAGCTGCTTCAGGCAGGTAACTTAAGCAGCTTTACAACTCTTTCACAAGGTATTTTGCTGGGTGAGTCTGTTTGGCAGGGGATAACCACAGAATATTTAACCCGTCGGAAGAAGAGTTGAGCTAGAAAGCTGTGGTTTTTAGTTTGTTTTTTCAGCTGCTTCAGGCAGGTAACTTGAGCAAATTTATAACTCTTTCACAAGGTATTTTGTTGGGCAAATCCCCACCTTACTCTGTCAAATGCTTTCTATGCATCAGGACCCACCAACAACAATGGTATTTTCTTACATTATGTTTCCCTCTGGATCATCATTGTTCTGTTAATGGTGTCAAATATTTGCCTCCCGTCCACCACACCACACTGATTCATATCTATCAAATTTGGCATTACATTTGCCATTCTTGCAGCCATTATAGACATTAACACTTTATAATCTTATAGAAACAGCAAAAAAGACACTTTATTTTCTTTCTGAGGTACCTGGTCGCAGTTGGAATTTTTATACTTTATAATCTTAGTTTAGTGCTGAAATGGGCCTGTATGAAGTTGGATCCGATGGATCTTTACCCTGTTTAGGTATTACAGCTACCACTGATTTCTTCCAGGATGTTGGTACCTCTCCTCCTATTAAAACTGTTAAACAAAACCTTCCAGATCTTTAATTCCAAACTTTCACAGGAATACCATCTATTCCTGAGGACTTTCCTGTAGATTGGTTATACATCACAATTTTTATCTAATCTCCTCTGATCCTAACTGTTAGTAATTCAGCCTCATCTACCTCTAATCTTGACATATTTAATTCTTCCATAATCATTTCCATTTGTATATTTTTTTTTACTCAAAGAAATTTTTATTAAAATGTTTTCCATATCTTCAAATAGATTGAACCATGCTTGATTTCGATATCTCTCTGCTTTATGTAGACTTTCATAATATTTCCCGAGAACACAGCCTCCATGGGACCAGATGGTATTCCAGGCTGCATTCTTAATGTTCTAAAACAGCAGCTAGATACTCCAGTAGGCACTCTATTCAGCCACAATCTGAGTCCTGGCTTTGTCACCAGTGAATGGAAAACAGCAACTGTTATCCCCCTCCACAAGGGCGGCTCAGCAACAGACCTGGGTAACTAAAGACCCATAGGTTTAACCAGCCTCATCTGTAAGGCAAAGGAAAGAATCATGATGCATCGCGTAAATAAGGATATCGGCGACCTCCGAACCCTGGATCCATCCAGGTTCAGTTTTGCCAAGAGCAGGACATGCCTACTATACCTAGTGGATTTCTACAAAAATGTGACCAGAGCTATAGATGAGGGCAAAGTCATGCACACAGCCTATCTTGACTTGGCCAAGGCCTTCAACACTATCCCAAATTTGGGCATTATTGACAAATTAACCCAATTGTATGTCATCCCCTTTGCTGTCAGGTGGGTTGCAAACTGTCTCACAGATTGACAACCTCAAAGTGGGAGACTTTACCTCTACCAGCAGACCTGTCACCAGTGGGGTCTCACAAGGATCAGTGCTGGGCTCCCCTCTTGTTTGGCATACACTTCTCAGAATTCCAGGCCAAAAGAGAGGGGTTGTGGCTAATCAAGTTTGTGCATAACTGCAAATTAAGTGCTACCACTGAATCCCCTAGCGATGTCAGCATACTTCAAAAGGGGCTTACACAGACCAATGATTGGTGCCAGAGCCATGGTCTTCAACTAAATGCTAAAAAATGCATCAGCATTCCCTTTGGTAAAAACAATGCCCTGCTGATTATAAAATAAATAATAATACCCTAAGTACCAATTCAGTAGTGAGAGACCTGGGAACACAAGTTAACTATGACCACAGTTTTGACCACCATCTGCCTACTGTGGTGAGGAAGGCATTCTACATTGCTCACCTGATTAGCAAAGACATCTCCTCATGAGCAAATGATGTTACAACACCCCTGTACCTGTCCCTCATCAACCCTATTATTGAATATAATGCTGCTTTTGGCATGTACCGTACCAGATACCTGCAGCACTTTGAGAGATATCAGTGATTTCTAACAAAGAAAATTCAGGGTCTCCAACATGTGTCATATACGGACAGACTGAAGTCTCTGTCACTGTACTCAGTAGTGTACAGACTACTTAGAGGAGACTTATACGTGGTTTTCAGGGCTATCTCTGACCCAAATCTAATGGAAATGCTACACATTTATAAGTCAAATGGGACTAGAGTCATCCATTCCAGAGACCTCAATCTAGTTTGCAACATAAACAGAAACTGCTGGAGAGACAGATACGTCTTACAGAGGTTGCTACTCCTTTGGAACAGGCTTCCAATCTGTATCAAGCAGAGCACCTCCACGACTCTGTTTAAGCACAACCTGGATAACTGTACGAGAAAACATAATTTTCTAGTGGGGACTGTCCCGGCTTCTCTCCTGGACAAGGGTAGTCCTTGCTAGAAAAACCTTGCATATTGACGAGATCTCTCTTCTAGTACTATATTGGTATTTAACGGCTAGGCCTGTAAAGACCATCGGGTCAATAGTCTAGTAACATCCTATGAACTTATTTCTGATGCTGCTACAGGATCCCTTATTACTTTCCTTCTTATAGGCTCCCTAAGCTTGACAACAGCCCTTTCTATTTTCTGTTGCCCGAGTCATTGTGCTAAAAGTTTTTGTGCTCTAATGTTGTTATAAAAAAAAAGTTACTTAATAATGGAGGTGGTGTTTCCATATTCATAAAGGATATGCATATATCCAGACTAGTAGCCCAGCATAACACATTTGAGATACTTCAGGTACAACTAACATTGGGTAAGACGGCTATCCAGGTCATAGCCTGCTATAAGTTCCCAACCATGTCCCTTCACTCTAACTCCATGTTCCTAAGCACCCTGGAATCTATCACTGTCCAACCCAACACTCTCATACTAAGAGTCTTCAACTACCCTACCATCAACTGGGAAAACTACTCAAGCACCAATACGCTGGCCCAACGCTTCGTGGAATTCATCAATTCTAATACCATGAACCAGCTCATTCTGACCCCCACTAGAGGAAGCAACATCCTTGACCTGGTTATTACTAACATGGATGACCATTGGTCTACACCAACAGTCAATCCCTCCCTGGTCAGATCCAACCATAAACTAATCACCATGGAAATTCACATCTCACCCACACCCCCACAAAGGTAACCACCTTGAAAAACTTCTCCAAAGCTGACTTTGGACACCAAAAACAGAGGTGGCTAACTTCAAGGTACCCATGCCAATGGAAAACAGCTGCATGACTGCCGAATCATACACCAATGCACTGTACGGAAATGTACATAAATGCATGGAACTAGCCACACCCAACAGAACCAAGATTGTCTCCTCTGAAAAAAAGGAAGCCAATCTGCTGGTCCCCAGCCATTAATAAACTCTACAACAGAAGGAAGAAACGTTTGCAGAAAAAGGTGAAGTCCCAAGACTGGAAAAATTCCCTTATTAGCCTCTATAAAAAGTTGAGATCCCTCATCAAATCCTCTAAAGCCAGTTATGAAGGCAGAATTGCGGCAGACACTAAAAACAATCACAAAGCCTTCTATAGTTATACCAAGAACCTTCATGGCAATACCCAGATTTGCTCTGAGTTACTGCACAGTGGTATGTCCTATACTGAGCCAACAGATATTGCCAACATACTGGCCAACAGATTCAGTGCCAACCTTACCCCCCTGCCCCCCCCCAAAGGACCCATCACAATACTGGAAGAATGCCAGGCACCCAGCATTACAGCAGCACAGGTTGAAGCTGCATTGTCCAAGGCCAAGAATACAGCTTCCATGGGACCCGATAATATCCCTGGCTGTGTTTTACATGAACTACAAAGTGAACATGCACCACATCTGTGTGCCCTGTTCAGTCACAGCCTCACCTCAGGCTTTGTCCCTACCGAATGGCGCACTGCTACATTCATCTCTATTCATAAAGGAGGAACGACTACAGACCCTGGGAATTATCGCCCCATTAGCCTGGTGACCCTGATATGTAAAGCTATGGAGTGCATCATCATGGACCTGATTAACAAAGATACAGGAAATCTCCAAACTCTGGACCCCACACAGTTTGGCTTTGTGAAAGGGAGATCATGCCTGCTCAACCTGGTTGACTTCTTTGAATCAGTCACCAGGGCTGTGGATGAAGGTAAGGCAGTGCAAACTTGATCTGGCCAAGGCCTTCGATACCATTCCTCACCAAACTAGACATCAGCCGCTATATGACTAGGTGAGTTTTAAACTGGCTTACAGATAGAACACACAGTGGGAAAGTAGTGAACTCCAAGTCAGACTGCCAACCAGTCACCAGTGGAGTCCCACAGGGATCAGTTCTGGGTCCTTTCCTGTTTGGCATCTACTTCTCAGAAGTCCCGGCCAACACAAAGGGACTCTGGCTGACCAAATTTGCAGATGACTGCAAGCTGGGAGCAATTATTAACTCTCCAAGTGATGCAGACATTCTACAGAAAGGCCTCACTGAGACCAATGACTGGTGAGGAAACCATGGCCTTAAGCTTAACGCCAAAAAATGCATCATCATCCCGTTTGGTAAAAACTCAGTTCCCACTAATTACCACATTGAGGGGAGCCCACTGAACACTGAAGGCGTTATAAGAAATCTGGGGACGCAGGTTGACAGCAACCTCTCCTTCGACCACCACACTGCCATTGTGGTCAAAAAGTCCTTCTATGTGGCACATCTCATTACCAAGGGTTTTGCATCCAGGAAGAAAGAAGTCATTGTCTCTCGCTACTCTTCCCCTCATTAGATCAATCATAGAGTATAATGCCCCATTCGACATGTAACTCACTAGACACCTGCAACAGCTGGAGAGGCCACAGAAGTACCTCACAAAAAGGATCCTAGGCATTAAACACATCCTACACAGCCAGACTCAAAAGACTCCAGCTATTCTCTCTCATATCGCCTACTTAGAATCAAACTCTGCTTGACTTACAAAGCCATGCCTGACCCAGCTCTGTTAGAAATGCTACATGTAGAGAAATCCCACTCCCTCAGCACCACATACTCCAGAGACCTCAACCTCATTCCACAATAAACATAACATGCTGGAGGGACAGGCTCTTCACCCACAGACTGCACATGCTGTAGAACAGATTTCCCATACATGTCAAGCAGAGCACCTTGCTGTCCCTCTTCAAGAGAGTGTCCCTACTTGATAGAGGCACTGGGAGCTAATGTCAGGCGGCATGATGCCAGGGCACTTCTATGGGCTAGGCTTGTAAAGGCTCCAGGGCCATTAGCCTAGTACACACCTATGAACTTATGAACTTAACAGCAATCTTTCTAAACTCATGTACATTATCGAGGTAATCCCTTATTTTCTGCTTAGCATTCTGCAGTTGATCCTTTTCTTGTTCTGTGAGATTTCACGTATTCTGCAATACTTTAACATTTGTCAGTCCCTCTAAATAATTCTTGTTACTTCTTAACCAAAGCCCCCTTTTTTTTTTATTTCCACCCTATTTTTAAACTCCGCCTTAATTTTATCTCACTCCCTGGCTATATTTTCAGAAATAATTTCTATCCTCATGAATAACTCCTGAATAATCTCCACTACCCATTCCTTAAATTCCTCTATTTTCAACAGATAGGTGTGAAAGTGCCAGTGTCTCATTTTTATTTCATTACCCTGTGTTTTTATTTTAATTATTATTGGTGCATGATCTGAAATAGTTATTGGGTGCATAACAAGACCTTCAATTAAATGCACATGTTCCTGTAAAATGTAAATTCTGTCTATCTTAGCCCAATTTTATATCTTAGGGAGTAATAAGCAAATTCACTCCAAACTCCTATTACTGAATTCACATGTTCCATGCCAAATATTTTCATTAATTTCGTAAAAAAAATCTATCCTTCTTTGCTATACGCTCCCTTCTGGACCCCTCAGACACATTTCCACTGCTGCAAATCAAATTCCACTCACTACATATAAGTAATATTCCTTGCTGAAAACTGATTATTTCTCCCAGAATTTTCTTAAGCTCCATTATAGCAGTTTTAGGTGGAATATAAATACATCAGTGTAATCCTCCTCCCTTACCAGTAGCCCCTTAGCACTACAAATATACCATTGTTACCTTTTATTATCCTCTTCTATCACTATTGGAGTTCCTCTTGCAATTAATACAAGTACTCCTCTTTTCCTTTGTTCCAGATACTCTGCCGAATAACCATCCAGAAAACCTTTCATTTATCAAATTCACATATTCAGTTTTTTCCAAGTGTGTCTCCCGTAACACAGCTATTTGCACTCTACATTTTTAATATAGTTCCCTATTCTTTCTTTTTTGTATTTATCTGTGAGACCATTGACATTTAAAGACATTACAGAAAGCATCATTATATTAAAAAGTTATTATTCCCATATTTTACATATAACACCTTTTTTGTTAAATGTCTAGTTCCAGCTTTTGTGTTACATGCATACTGTTTGGCAGGTTGAACTTTTATATAGTTTCTTGTCATATCTGTTTGAGGCTATGTCACATCTTACAAAACTTTTTGTTTTATTGAAAGCCCTCAAAAAAAAAACTCCCAATACTCCCCTAAAACCCATTAATACCAACACAGAAACTATGTACATCTTCAAATATTGAAGTTTTACCCTCTTAATAGGAACAAATATCCCAAAATGATACGCTCACAGACTTGAATTAACCTAAAAAAGAAGTTATGTCTTACCATAATGTTCCATCTGTGTTGTCTATCTTCATCTATTCCTGACTGATGGGTTATGGTTCGATCCTTGGAACTGATCCAGCTGTTATATAGCTCGTGCCAGTCAAAACCTCTTGAGCTAATAGTCTAACCGTAATGTCCCTCTCTACATTACTTCAGATTGAGTTTGCAGAATTATGGAACAATGGACGGAAACTAATACCAAATGAGAAAGCCATGTCCAAGGAGTGTCCTAACAGAAGACCCAACACAACAGTTCACTTTATCAGGAATCCACAGGAGGGAAGGAGGGTGGGACACCAAGAATAGATGAAGATCGACAACAGAGATGGAATGCTGTGGTAAGACATAACTTCTTTATCTGATGTTGTCAATATTCATCTATTCTTGACTGATGTGACAGAGACCCCAGCTACTTTAGATCCTGGGTGACCCTATGGAAGAATATTTCTGAGAACCACAAACCAAATGCGGCTCTTCACCTGGAGACCAGATCCAATTTCTAATGAGCAATAAAGGTATGCAGAGTAGCTCATGTTGTTGCTCATATTTCAGTCATGGAAGCTTTAGAATGGAAGACAGCTGTGGTAGCCATAGATCTAGTGGGATGTGCCTTCACTGCCATTGGAAGCTTTAGGCTCTTCTTGTTATAAATTAAAGAAATACAATCTCAACCATTTTGACAAGGTAACCTTAGAGAAAGATTTCCCAAAGGTTGCAATACAGAAGGAGACAAATAATTGTTCTGATCTCCTAAATTCTTTAGTTCTATTGAGATTTGTCTGTGAACATCTAACAGGTGTAAGCAATATTCTCCTTTATTAGAAAAATTTGGAAAGAAGACAGGTAAGTCTATAGTTTGATTAATGATGGACTCTGAAACCACCTTCAGAAGAAAGGATGCATTTGTACTGAGTGTAACTCTATCCTTATAGAAAATTAAGCACGGAGGTTTTGAATATAAGGTTTGCAATTTGGAAACTCATCTTATGGAGGTGATAGCTGTAAGTAAAATGTTTTCCAAGAGAGGAACTTCAAGTCACAAGTAACTGCTGGTTCAAAGGGGGAACCACTAGTGACTGCAAAACAATAATCAGGACCCATGGTGGTACAGAATCTTTAGATGGGGGCTTTAAACAGACAGTTCCATTGAGGAAGACCTTACAAAGTCTGTGAGAAATTAAGGGTAGATCTTCAAAGCCATTATGAAGTAACTGCTAGGTTAAAAGGGAACCCCTCAAAAAATCACCCCAAATCTTTTTTGGCCCAATGTGAAAAAACTCAGGGGAGGGTAAATTTTGTGCTTCCTCTTGCACTTCCTCTTCCGAGGGGCTCTTCTGCCAAATCAGGAGAGGCCCTGAAGAGGATGAAATCCCCAAAGGGGCTCCTGAGGAGCTGGCTCTCTGCGGTCCGGGATGAGGGAGTGAGTCGACTTACCCTGAGGCAGCATAGAGGGAGGGGCTGACGGAGCCGACTGTGGAGTAGAGCCAGGCTCCAACACACCCACATGACCTCGAAGCACCCCTGTCAGGCAGAGCCAGAGGTCCCGCCCGAGGAGCTAAGGACCCCCTCGGCACCGACAGTGATGGCTCCGAGGCGATGTCGGAGCCGAACTCACCAGCGCCCGAAGCACCGAGAGGGAGAGGGGTCGGACAAGGGTCCGATGCCACTCACCCCTCGGAGCCGACGAGGGAAGTCCGGCGCCGAGATTCCTCCATGGAAGAAAGCGGAGCCGACGACGGAGCCGGCGACAATTGTCTCGGCTCCGAAGTGACTACAGTCTCGGTTCGACACGACCCGGCTCAACTCAAAAGAGTGAAGGAGGAAAAAGTTGATGGACCGGGGCAGGCACCGACTGATGAGTCGGGCTCTGAAGCATCTGGGCTAGTGCCTCGGACTTAAGTAGTCGACTCACCACCCTCTGAAGGTCATGATCGGAAAGCCTCGATGACCTAGAGGAATGAGACCTTTGGCTCCGTTCAGACAGCAGGGGAGATCCTGGAGCCGAATGAACGGAGCCAATAGATGGTGACCTTGATCTCTTTCTAGTTGTCGGCTCCGAAGATCTGGTCGGAGCCGACACGGTACTCAAATAAACTCGGCTCCAGCCGAGCCGATGGAGCCACAGAAACTGTGGACTGAGACTTATCGGCTCCAGCCGAGCCGATAAAGGCAAGGTTGAACAACCTGAGGTCTCGGCTCAGAAGCGGAGCCGAAGACCTCGATGCCTTAGAGGGCTTCCCTGTTGAGACAGACAGGGAATCCTCAGGCTTCAACAAGCCTCTCAAAATTAGCTTGTTTTTCTTTCCTGCAGGACCCTGGGGCTGAAGCCATGGCAAACAGCACAGGAGTCCTGCAGGTGCAAAGGCCCCAGACAATAGACACAAGAAGTGTGAGCGTCTGTCAGAGACATTTTCTGACAGCACGCATCACACTTCTTGAATCCGGAGACCTTTGCTTCTTTAGACATTGCCTAACTGACAGGTGTACACAAACACACACTCAAACACACCAGTTATACCCTGTCAGAAAATATAACAATAAAATGTAGTAAATTATAGAAAACTACACAAACACTCCCTTAGGGAAGAGAAGGCCTAAGGCCCAAGGGAAGAACCAAAGGTTCTTTTAGACAAGAAACGGGAAAATTAGGGTCGGGGATAAAGTTCTATGAACTACACTAAACTAAGAAGAATTTAACTTAAAAAGGGGAAAAAAGAGTAACTTTTTGTATAAAAAGCTAACACTCACCAGGAACCGGTAGAAGCAACCAACCTCGAAGCTGTAGCGGCAAACGAGATCTGAGGTAACTCTTGCCTAGCATTGTGGGATATAAGGGGAGCCTCGAGCCGGTGGAACCAACTCTCGAGCTTTTAGAGTGGCCGAGTCGGAGCAGAGGTCGGCTCCGAACCCATCCAGCAAGAATGAAGGCGAGATAGACAACTTAACATCGTAATTTTCTAGTGGGGACTGTCCCGGCTTCTCTCCTGGACAAGGGTAGTCCTTGCTAGAAAAACCTTGCATATTGATGAGATCTCTCTTCTAGTACTATATTGGTATTTAACGGCTAGGCCTGTAAAGACCATTGGGTCAATAGTCTAGTAACATCCTATGAACTTATTTCTGATGCTGCTACAGGATCCCTTATTACTTTCCTTCTTATAGGCTCCCTAAGCTTGACAACAGCCCTTTCTATTTTCTGTTGCCCGAGTCATTGTGCTAAAAGTTTTTGTGCTCTAATGTTGTTATAAAAAAAAAGTTACTTAATAATGGAGGTGGTGTCTCCATATTCATAAAGGATATGCATATATCCAGACTAGTAGCCCAGAATAACACATTTGAGATACTTCAGGTACAACTAACATTGGGTAAGACGGCGATCCAGGTCATAGCCTGCTATAAGTTCCCAACCATGTCCCTTCACTCTAACTCCATGTTCCTAAGCACCCTGGAATCTATCACTGTCCAACCCAACACTCTCATACTAAGAGTCTTCAACTACCCTACCATCAACTGGGAAAACTACTCAAGCACCAATACGCTGGCCCAACGCTTTGTGGAATTCATCAATTCTAATACCATGAACCAGCTCATTCTGACCCCCACTAGAGGAAGCAACATCCTTGACCTGGTTATTACTAACATGGATGACCATTGGTCTACACCAACAGTCAATCCCTCCCTGGTCAGATCCAACCATAAACTAATCACCATGGAAATTCACATCTCACCCACACCCCCACAAAGGTAACCACCTTGAAAAACTTCTCCAAAGCGGACTTTGGACTCCAAAAACAGAGGTGGCTAACTTCAAGGTACCCATGCCAATGGAAAACAGCTGCATGACTGCCGAATCATACACCAATGCACTGTACGGAAATGTACATAAATGCATGGAACTAGCCACACCCAACAGAACCAAGACTGTCTCCTCTAAAAAAAGGAAGCCAATCTTGTGGTCCCCAGTCATTAATAAACTCTACAACAGAAGGAAGAAACGTTTGCAGAAAAAGGTGAAGTCCCAAGACTGGAAAAATTCCCTTATTAGCCTCTATAAAAAGTTGAGATCCCTCATCAAATCCTCTAAAGCCAGTTATGAAGGCAGAATTGCGGCAGACACTAAAAACAATCACAAAGCCTTCTATAGTTATACCAAGAACCTTCATGGCAATACCCAGATTTGCTCTGAGTTACTGCACAGTGGTATGTCCTATACTGAGCCAACAGATATTGCCAACATACTGGCCAACAGATTCAGTGCCAACCTTACCCCCCTGCCCCCCCCCAAAGGACCCATCACAATACTGGAAGAATGCCAGGCACCCAGCATTACAGCAGCACAGGTTGAAGCTGCATTGTCCAAGGCCAAGAATACAGCTTCCATGGGACCCGATAATATCCCTGGCTGTGTTTTACATGAACTACAAAGTGAACATGCACCACATCTGTGTGCCCTGTTCAGTCACAGCCTCACCTCAGGCTTTGTCCCTACCGAATGGCGCACTGCTACATTCATCTCTATTCATAAAGGAGGAACGACTACAGACCCTGGGAATTATCGCCCCATTAGCCTGGTGACTCTGACATGTAAAGTATGGAGTGCATCATCATGGACCTGATTAACAAAGATACAGGAAATCTCCAAACTCTGGACCCCACACAGTTTGGCTTTGTGAAAGGGAGATCATGCCTGCTCAACCTGGTTGACTTCTTTGAATCAGTCACCAGGGCTGTGGATGAAGGTAAGGCAGTGCAAACTTGATCTGGCCAAGGCCTTCGATACCATTCCTCACCAAACTAGACATCAGCCGCTATATGACAAGGTGAGTTTTAAACTGGCTTACAGATAGAACACACAGTGGGAAAGTAGTGAACTCCAAGTCAGACTGCCAACCAGTCACCAGTGGAGTCCCACAGGGATCAGTTCTGGGTCCTTTCCTGTTTGGCATCTACTTCTCAGAAGTCCCGGCCAACACAAAGGGACTCTGGCTGACCAAGTTTGCAGATGACTGCAAGCTGGGAGCAATTATTAACTCTCCAAGTGATGCAGACATTCTACAGAAAGGCCTCACTGAGACCAATGACTGGTGAGGAAACCATGGCCTTAAGCTTAACGCCAAAAAATGCATCATCATCCCGTTTGGTAAAAACTCAGTTCCCACTAATTACCACATTGAGGGGAGCCCACTGAACACTGAAGGCGTTATAAGAATTCTGGGGACGCAGGTTGACAGCAACCTCTCCTTCGACCACCACACTGCCATTGTGGTCAAAAAGTCCTTCTATGTGGCACATCTCATTACCAAGGGTTTTGCATCCAGGAAGAAAGAAGTCATTGTCTCTCGCTACTCTTCCCCTCATTAGATCAATCATAGAGTATAATGCCCCATTCGACATGTAACTCACTAGACACATGCAACAGCTGGAGAGGCCACAGAAGTACCTCACAAAGAGGATCCTAGGCATTAAACACATCCTACACAGCCAGACTCAAAAGACTCCAGCTATTCTCTCTCATATCGCCTACTTAGAATCAAACTCTGCTTGACTTACAAAGCCATGCCTGACCCAGCTCTGTTAGAAATGCTACATGTAGAGAAATCCCACTCCCTCAGCACCACATACTCCAGAGACCTCAACCTCATTCCACAATAAACAGAACATGCTGGAGGGACAGGCTCTTCACCCACAGACTGCACATGCTGTAGAACAGATTTCCCATACATGTCAAGCAGAGCACCTTGCTGTCCCTCTTCAAGAGAGTGTCCCTACTTGATAGAGGCACTGGGAGCTAATGTCAGGCGGCATGATGCCAGGGCACTTCTATGGGCTAGGCTTGTAAAGGCTCCAGGGCCATTAGCCTAGTACACACCTATGAACTTATGAACTTAACAGCAATCTTTCTAAACTCATGTACATTATCGAGGTAATCCCTTATTTTCTGCTTAGCATTCTGCAGTTGATCCTTTTCTTGTTCTGTGAGATTTCACGTATTCTGCAATACTTTAACATTTGTCAGTCCCTCTAAATAATTCTTGTTACTTCTTAACCAAAGCCCCCCCCTTTTTTTTTTTATTTCCTCCCTATTTTTTAACTCCGCCTTAATTTTATCTCACTCCCTGGCTATATTTTCAGAAATAATTTCTATCCTCATGAATAACTCCTGAATAATCTCCACTACCCATTCCTTAAATTCCTCTATTTTCAACAGATAGGTGTGAAAGTGCCAGTGTCTCATTTTTATTTCATTACCCTGTGTTTTTATTTTAATTATTATTGGTGCATGATCTGAAATAGTTATTGGGTGCATAACAAGACCTTCAATTAAATGCACATGTTCCTGTAAAATGTAAATTCTGTCTATCTTAGCCCAATTTTATATCTTAGGGAGTAATAAGCAAATTCACTCCAAACTCCTATTACTGAATTCACATGTTCCATGCCAAATATTTTCATTAATTTCGTAAAAAAATCTATCCTTCTTTGCTATACGCTCCCTTCTGGACCCCTCAGACACATTTCCACTGCTGCAAATCAAATTCCATTCACTACATATAAGTAATATTCCTTGCTGAAAACTGATTATTTCTCCCAGAATTTTCTTAAGCTCCATTATAGCAGTTTTAGGTGGAATATAAATACATCAGTGTAATCCTCCTCCCTGGCCAGTAGCCCCTTAGCACTACAAATATACCATTGTTACCTTTTATTATCCTCTTCTATCACTATTGGAGTTCCTCTTGCAATTAATACAAGTACTCCTCTTTTCCTTTGTTCCAGATACTCTGCCGAATAACCATCCAGAAAACCTTTCATTTATCAAATTCACATATTCAGTTTTTTCCAAGTGTGTCTCCCGTGACACAGCTATTTGCACTCTACATTTTTAATATAGTTCCCTATTCTTTCTTTTTTGTATTTATCTGTGAGACCATTGACATTTAAAGACATTACAGAAAGCATCATTATATTAAAAAGTTATTATTCCCATATTTTACATATAACACCTTTTTTGTTAAATGTCTAGTTCCAGCTTTTGTGTTACATGCATACTGTTTGGCAGGTTGAACTTTTATATAGTTTCTTGTCATATCTGTTTGAGGCTATGTCACATCTTACAAAACTTTTTGTTTTATTGAAAGCCCTCAAAAAAAAAACTCCCAATACTCCCCTAAAACCCATTAATACCAACACAGAAAACTATGTACATCTTCAAATATTGAAGTTTTACCCTCTTAATAGGAACAAATATCCCAAAATGATACGCTCACAGACTTGAATTAACCTAAAAAAGAAGTTATGTCTTACCATAATGTTCCATCTGTGTTGTCTATCTTCATCTATTCCTGACTGATGGGTTATGGTTCCGATCCTTGGAACTGATCCAGCTGTTATATAGCTCGTGCCAGTCAAAAACCTCTTGAGCTAATAGTCTAACCGTAATGTCCCTCTCTACATTACTTCAGATTGAGTTTGCAGAATTATAGAACAATGGACGGAAACTAATACCAAATGAGAAAGCCATGTCCAAGGAGTGTCCTAACAGAAGACCCAACACAACAGTTCACTTTATCAGGAATCCACAGGAGGGGGAAGGAGGGTGGGACACCAAGAATAGATGAAGATCGACAACAGAGATGGAATGCTGTGGTAAGACATAACTTCTTTATCTGATGTTGTCAATATTCATCTATTCTTGACTGATGTGACAGAGACCCCAGCTACTTTAGATCCTGGGTGACCCTATGGAAGAATATTTCTGAGAACCACAAAACCAAATGCGGCTCTTCACCTGGAGACCAGATCCAATTTCTAATGAGCAATAAAGGTATGCAGAGTAGCTCATGTTGCTGCTGCGCATATTTCAGTCATGGAAGCTTTAGAATGGAAGACAGCTGAGGTAGCCATAGATCTAGTGGGATGTGCCTTCACTGCCATTGGAAGCTTTAGGCTCTTCTTGTTATAAATGAAAGAAATACAATCTCAACCATTTTGACAAGGTAACCTTAGAGAAAGATTTCCCAAAGGTTGCAATACAGAAGGAGACAAATAATTGTTCTGATCTCCTAAATTCTTTAGTTCTATTGAGATTTGTCTGTGAACATCTAACAGGTGTAAGCAATATTCTCCTTTATTAGAAAATTTTGGAAAGAAGACAGGTAAGTCTATAGTTTGATTAATGATGGACTCTGAAACCACCTTCAGAAGAAAGGATGCATTTGTTCTGAGTGTAACTCTATCCTTATAGAAAATTAAGTACGGAGGTTTTGAATATAAGGTTTGCAATTTGGAAACTCATCTTGCGGAGGTGATAGCTGTAAGTAAAAATGTTTTCCAAGAGAGGAACTTCAAGTCACAAGTAACTGCTGGTTCAAAGGGGGGAACCACTAGTGACTGCAAAACAATAATCAGGACCCATGGTGGTACAGAATCTTTAGATGGGGGCTTTAAACAGACAGTTCCATTGAGGAAGACCTTACAAAGTCTGTGAGAAATTAAGGGTAGATCTTCAAAGCCATTATGAAAGTTAGAGGTGGCTGCTAGAATGACTTTAAACAGTAGAAGTGGAAGCTCCCTTACCAAAAAGAATGGCCAAAAATTCGAAAAGTGTTTTCACTGGTGCTGAAAAGTGTAATGAGGCCATTGTTGAAAGCCCAGATTGAAAATCTCTTCCATTTACTGAGGTAGAGATTCCTGGTGGATGGTTTATGGGATTCCAGCAATTTTTTTCATACTGGGGATGGAATATCATTATGCCTGTGATGGAAGTGGAGGAACCAAGCAGTTAGCTTGAGACTTTGAAAACTGGGATGCACCAGTCCCTGAAGATGAGGCAGAAGAACTGGAACTGGGTCCAGAGTCTATACACGGTGAACTAGATGAAGCCATAGGAAGGGAAACCAAATTTGTCGAGGCCAGAAGGGTGCAATTCTCCCCGGGATGTGCACTGCTACCAGAAAGCGGTTGGAGGCAACCGCCCATTGCCACACTCAGAGGGCTTCTTGACACAGTGGATAGGATTTGGTTCTAACGCACTGGGGGCTGTGGTGAGAGCAAAGGGCAGCACCCTGAGCTGATAGTGACTGGCTCCTAGCTGGAAGCAGAGGAACCTTCTTGAGCGCTTGTCCATTTTTATGTAGTAATATGCATCTTGAAGGTCTATAGAGCACAACCAACTGTTTTTCTCTAGAAAGGGAAGCATTGACTGAACCGTGACCATCCAGAATTTAGACTGTTGAACAAATTTGTTTACAACACTGAGATCCAAAACTGGTCTCCAGTCCCCTGTCTTTTTGGCACTAAAAAGAATCTTAAGTAAAATCTGTATCCTATTTGGTCTGGTGAGACTTCCTGGATGACTCTTTTTTTCTAGCAGCTTTTGTATTTTTAAAACTACTTGGTACTTCTGACTGGGTGGAACATTGGGGAGTCTTGTTCGAGTTCCTGGATAAAGAATGAAGAGGATAAAGTAATCTCTGGAAATAATTCTTAGCACCCAGCCATCTGTGGTTACTTGTCGCCAGGCTTTTGGGTGCAAAAAAAATCTTCCCCCTGACTGCCTCCAGAAGCAAGCAATCAGGCCTCCCTTCAGGAGCACTGATAGGGAAGGACTTCCTGGAGCCCTGGTTCTGCGTGCCACCTCTGCCTCTAGGACGGCTTCTTCCAATGGAACTCCCCCCCTATACCTCATCGGGAATCCATACCATGTATGTCTTGGAAAGGCCTTTGGGACTTTTTGATCCACATCTTCCCACTCCTCTGATTCCTAGAATAGGCTCATTGAGAAGCAGAAAAACATATGCCCACTGCAGACAGGGTCTTTCCATCTTTCTCACATCTGGATAGAGCCTCCTTATCTTTGCAGCTGAACTAGGAGGATCCATCAAAGGGAGCATTGACGAAGGAAGACTTGAATGTCTCTGCAAACTCACACAAGTGCATCCAATAGTGTCGTCGAATTGCAACGCCTAAACTTGCTGATCTGGTTGCCCCTTTGGCTGCATGTGCAATTAGCCTCATGGATGAATTAGAGATAGACTCCAGGGTAGCTAACTGGAAGGCCACTTTTTCTTGGACCCCCGCAGCTACTGCTCCTGCTAGGATATCTGACAGCTCCTGGACCAGATCCCTCTGGAGCCTAGCAAAATGTGCCAAAAAGTTCAAGGACCTAATGGTAAAAGTTGACGATGTGTAAACCCACATTCCAAATCTGTCCATCGCCTTCAACTCCCAGTTAGGGGGATGAACAGTGGCACTTTCCTCAGCCAGCTCCTTTTTAGTGGCACCGCTACCACCAAGGCATTTCCTGCTAATCTTTTCACCCAATACTGATAGTCCTCAGGAGTGGAAAGCATTTTATCTGATCTCTGGGGATTCTGTTCTATTGAGTCAAGGGCCTTCCAAGCCCACTCAGTGATCAATTTAATGAGATCTTCAGTGGGCGAGATCAACCAGGAAGTAGACGGGTGAGCTCCAAAGGCCTGCAAGTGCACATATTTCTCAGAAGTAGGGTCTTTGGGCTTCCAATCACCCCTCTGTTTAAGGATCTCTAGAATGTCTCCAAAGGAGACATCCTCCAGGAGTAAATGGGGGGAGCCCTCCCCCTCATCGGAATCCATGTCCTTGGTGATGGATTCTTCAGGGGACTCCAGGTATTTCCTCTTACACAATTTCTTCAGGGGCCTCTTTAGTGGGAGTATCTGAACAGGACTTGGAAGAGGGGTGACCCTTGGTCAATATATCTTGCATCCTTGGAGCTCACTGTCCAGGTACTGATGCTGGTTGTAGCTCCAGGTAAGTAGGGGTCAAGGGGTGAGACTCTGGTAACACAGGAGCCACCTGGGAAGAGGCGGTGGCCAAAGTCCTCTCCATAGCTTGAAAGGCAGGCCCCACTGAGGAGGGATGTGAACCCGGAACCGAGACAGACAAACTCAGAACAGGGTTACACCCCACCCAGAGAGACCCACCTGCAAAGCCAGAGCTGAGGAAGGCCCAGGAGCCGGCGCAGCCAGAAGCAGTAAGGTTGGCTCTTAATAAAAAAACGGGAGTTGACTCAAATCCTCTGGACCCGATGGTGGAAGCCCGATCCCGAGGACCTATCAGTTCTAAAGGCAGTGAGAGAGTCAGAGCCATGCCCAGAACCAAAGACATGGACATTACTGGCACCCGAGGCCATAGGAGTCTGTGTGGATGGAGTTGACAGCTCTAAAGCCTGCGAAGATGTCAGAGGACGAGTATATATGAGAGAATTCCCCTGCAGGAAGAGGGAGAGGGGGCTGAGAAGATGGGAGAAGACCCCGAGCTTTCAGAAGCTAATCCACCAACCTCACTGTATCAACTTCAGAAAGACTCCTGGTGGAGAGAATAGACAACCCTGAGGGAGATTCAGGTCTCTCTATAAATGAGCTAGGAAGCTGTCCCAGAAAGGGGTCAATCAATAGGGAATATGTAGTTGTGGGTGTAAGGAAAGATTCGGTCTTTGGCATCGTAGCCGAAGGTAGGAGATGCGGAGCAGCAGACGATGTCGGTACCGATGTGGTAACTAAAATAGTCAGTGCTGACATAGGAGTCATTACTGGAGTCAGTGTAGTGGTCGGTGTCGATGGCAGCAAGGTAGAGGTCATACATTCCAAAATTTTTGTAACCTTAGATTTCGTTTCTGAAGAGGAACCAGCTGAAGGGTGTTTAATTTTTAAGATGTCGATGCCGATGGAGATTTTACACCAGAGACCTGAGGAGACTAGTTGGCCTTGGACAATGCTTCCTCAAAAGGGGCCTTAAGGAGCCCTTTAAGGATTAATTTATTTCTACATTCCACCAGGGCTCTGCTACTAAAGCCCTGGCAGATACAGCACTCTAGAGCAAGATGAGACACACCCAAACAGTATACACACTTATCATGCCCATCTGAATTTGGTATTTTCCTGCCACAGTCTTGGCACTGCTTAAAACCAGTGGTTGACTTTGCTGTATCTGACATTATATCCAACAAAGGGTAAAAGATTAAGAAAGACAAGTTCAGAAAACATGATCACTAAGTCACAAAAAACAGGGAAGAATCCTATCAACGATGGTAGGAGAGATTACCCAACGGTAAGGGAAGGAGAAGAGAGGTGAAACTACTAACTTTAGTAGGTAAGAAGTACCCAAGGGTAAAGGTTAAAGAAAATGCACACTGTCATGAAGAAAAAAGGGTAGACATAGCTCAGATATTACTGAATAGACTAAGGAAGACAAAAAGTTAGAAGAATTGTAATAAAACTGTAAAATGTACTTAGCTGTGAGAGAGAGAATAGGTTGAAGCGTCTTTTCTATAAGAATAGCAAATAAGATCTAGGGTAATGTAGAGAAGGGCATTATGGGTAGACTATCAACTTGAGAGTTTTTTGACTGGTGTGAGCTATATAAAGGCTGGATCGGTTCTGAGGATCAGAACCATAACCCATCAGTCAAGAATAGATGAAGACTGGCAACATCAGATGAAATGTTATCCATACTAAAATGCAAGATGCAGCCTGTGATTCTACTAAGTGCTAACTGTTTTTGTCTTATCTTCATAGTTTCCTAGCTGAGAAAACCCCTGAATGCTTCCAGGAAACACCATCTCCTAACCATTTTCGCCTTTCTTGTTTTTTTCCCTAGCCACTTTCCATCAGACTATAACCAATTTCTTTTCATCAGATTGTCTCCATGGAGACATGAGAAACAGACAGTCATTTTTTTCTTATCAGATTGTTTTCCTAGAGACATGAGGGCCAGATACAGAATTGCTACTAAGCATACATTCATTTACTAGAAAAAAGCCTCATAATATTCAGTATTCTTTTTCATTTACTTGCTTTCTCTTAAAACTTATTACTACATCAGTCCAAGGTCCTTAATCTAGTCATTCCCCCATGCAAGAATAAGAAAAAGCATATTATTTTTTCTTTTCTTATGCTCTTATAACCAGGGGTTTTTTTTTTACATTGCAGTGCCTACATTTCTTAAAAATGAACAAGAAGAAAGAGAGAAAGGAGAAAGAAAGGGAAAAAAAGAACAGAAGCACCTATTTCCAATCCCCATTACACTTTAAAATAACTAAGGAAACTTTACTTTATAGCATACAAAGAAAACCATACACCATAAAAAAGTATTATTAAGAAAACAATATTTCTTTAGGTACAGTTAACCTTCTTTCTTCTCTTTTCCCTTCCCCAAAGTATTTTTCAAAACATTAATGACATGAAGTACAGCATATACTTTAGAGACCACTACAAGTCTTACAGACTCTGAAAAAGTCCAATATTTCCAAATGTTCTTGTTCTGTCATATTTCACAGACATAATTATTGTACTGTAATCTCACATTTAGTTACTGGTTTTGTTACCGTTCATCTCCATCTCCAAATCCTGTCTCTGCTTCATTTCCAACATACTCTCGATTCTTCTAGTCAGCTCTCATGCTCCTTTCCTTCTCTCCAACATTTTCTGTTGAAACAGAGGAAAGGTTTCACAGGTACAGTCTCTCTGTGGTCCTTATTACCGGTAGAACAAGAAGCAAAATTTCCCTCTGTTTCACAGCTCACGTTTTGTTGGACAAACTTATTTATTTCCTCTTTAGCATGCACTTCATCAAAAAATGTTTTTGTCCCGCCAGGAAAGAATACATTGAAGACAGCTGGGTACAACAGTTTGAATCTCACACTTGTGTCTCGACTTTCCCTGAATAGTGGAATGAATTTACTCCTCTTCTGCTGGTGTATAATGTGTAATCATTCTCCACAAACACTTTGCTGTCTCCCACTTTTAGTATTTTGTCCTTCTGCCACAGTTTTGTTAGAATCAACTCCTTCTGCTGGTAGGAGTGCATCTTTACTATTAAAGGTCTAGGTTGCTTTCTCATAGCCCAGTTTGGAGTACACACATGATGTGTCCTTTCGACTAACAACTCCTGCTGTGGAATACCAGTTCAGTTGCATATTTGTGCTTTCATAAAATTAATGGAGTCTGTTCCTTCCAGCTTTCCTGATATAGCTGAAAATCTCAGGTTTTCCCTAGGTGCTCTGTCCTCAAATGCCTGGTGAAGGTGTGTACAGAGCTCCAGGTTGCAGATTCCAGGATGTCCCTGGTAGGGACTCCCCTAAGAAATGCTGTAGAGGTTGATTTATCCCTAGTGGAATGTGTTTTAATCTCCTGTGGGGTAGGTTTCCCATGGTGTTTGTTGCAGAAATTAATGCAGTGTGCTATCCATTTAGAAATGGTTTGCTTTGAAATGGCCTTGCCCTCTGCCCCTGTAGCAAAGCTGACTAGCAGCTAGTCAGATTTTCTGAAAGGTTTATTCCTGTCAAGATAGAACCTAAGCTGTCTGTGCACATCCAGGGAGTGCAGGATCCTCTCTCTTTTATTCTGGGGATTAGGGAAAAAAGTTGAAAATGAATGGATTGGTTTAAAGCCACACTAGATACCACCTTGGCCATAAATTATGGGTTAGTCCTGAGAGAAACCCTGTCCGCATGGAAGATGATGAAGGGTTCCACGGCCATAAGGGCCTGCAATTCAGACACTCTTCTTGCTGAAGTGATGGCTAGAAGTAAATCTGTTTTCCAGGAGAGGAATTTTAACTCTGCTGAAGCAGCAGGTTCAAAGGGTGGAAGCATGAGTTTTTCCAATAGAAAGTTAAGGTCCCAGGCTGGAGTGGGAGCTCTCCTGGGAGGGTCTTAAATTTTTGGCTCCTCTCAGGAACTGTTTGACCAGAGGATGAGAGAAGAGGGGTGGCTCAGTATTATAATGAGCAGAAATGGCAGGGGCATGAATCTTAATTGAAGAGAAGGACAGGCCTTTGTGGAGCATTTCTGTTAAGTAATCTAGTATATTAAGTAAGCTGGGCACAGTTGTGTCCATTCCCTGAGACTGGCTCCAAGAACAGTATCTTTTACACTTTTCTGAATAGGATTTTCTAGTACTAGGCCTCCTTGCCTCAAGGAAGACATCCAGCACCTGTTTACTGAGGGTTGCTGGTGCTGAGTTCAGGGGATGAGCCAGTCTGCTAGGTTCAGAGTTTGTAGCTGAGGATGCAAAATCTGGTCCTCCTGCTGGGACAGCAGGGAGGGGGACTGAGGCAGGTGCCATGGTGGCAGTATTGTCAGACTACGCAAAAGTGGGTACCAGTGCTGGTGTGGCCAGTCTGGTGCAATCAAGATTGTGCTCGGCTTGTCCTGTTTGATCTTTAGTAGAACCTTCGAGAGGAGGAACAGAGGGAGAAAGGCATACATTGAGAGGTTTTCCCATGTAAAGGACAGGGCATCCACTTTCCATGCTTGGCTGTGGGGAGTTCTGGTGCAATATTTGCTCAATTAACAGTTCTGAGGGAAAGAAAAGAGGTCCACCTCTGGTGCCCCCCCACCTGTGGATAAGAAGATTGAATGATTTGGGTTCCAGTTTCCACTCGTGTGGGTCCGTTAGATTTCTGCTTAAGTCGTCTGCCAGTGAATTTAGTTTGCCTGGCAGGAATTGAGCTTGCAGGTGCACTTGATTGCTCTAGGCTGTGTTCCATGGAGCCACGGCTAACCTGCAGAGTGGGTAGGAATGGGTTCCCGCTTGTTTATGTACCACATAACTGTGGTGGTGTCTGTCTTTATCAATAGTTGCCCTGGATGAATAAGGCATTTGAAGGCTGTCAGAGCATTCTGTACAGCTAACACTTCTTTTTGATTGATATGCAGGTGCATTTGCTTTGGGCTCCATTTGCCTGAATGCATTGTCCTGCCATGTGAGCCCCCCATGCATAGTCTGATGCGTCTGTGGTTACGGTTTGGGTGGCAGGGGGTTGAGTGAAAGGGAGTCCTTTGGGTGGTAGCATGCCTCTGCCCACCAAAGGAACTCTGCTTTTAGGCAAATAATGATAGGAATCATTGTTTCCAGGTCCTGAGAATGTTGACACCAGAGACTTTTTAAGTACCATTAAAGTTTCCTCATATGCAGTCTTGCATATGGAATTAGTAGAATGCAAGAGACCATGAACCCTAGTGCTTGCAGTATTTTTCTTGCAGATAGCTGGGTTTTGGTGGCCAGTAGACTGAAGTCGTTTCTCAAATAAATTTGTTTTTCTGGAGTGAGGAATGCCACAGGGCATCTGCTTTAGGCCTATGATTCTTCTAGTGAGGTATTTCTGCAGCCTTTCCAGCTGTTGCAGATGTCTTGTGAGGAACATACCAAATGGGGCATTGTGCTCTATAATGGGTCTAATGCGGGATGAGTACAGTGGGAAAATGACCTCCTTTTTTCTGGATGAAAAGCCCTTAGTGATGAGGTGTGCCACATAGAAGGATTTCCTGACTGTTGTGGCAATGTGGTTATCGAAGGTAAGACCACTGTCCACCTGTGTCCCTAAGTCTCTCATCACAATTTTGGTGTTTAGTGTACTGCCACCTATGGGGTAATTCATGGGTACATGTTTTTTCCCAAAGGGAATAACTATACATTTCTTGGTATTAAGCTTGAGCCCATGGCTCTGACACCAAACATCTGTTTCTGTAAGGCCCTTTTGTAGAATATCCACATCATTTGAGGAATCAATAATGGCTCCCAGTTTGCAGTCATCTGTGAACTTTGTTAGCTAGAGTCCCTTAGTGCTGGCCTGTACTTTAGAGAAGTAGATGCCAAATAAGAGCGGTCCCAGGACTGAACCCTGAGGTACTCCACTTGTCACCTGTCTGGAGCTGGATTTGGAGTTGGCTACTTTTACAGTCTGGGTTCTGTCAGTAAGCCAGCTGGCAACCCATCGAGTGACGTAGGGACTTACGCCCAGCTTAGTAAGTTTATCCGTGATTCCAGAGTGGGACATGGTGTCGAAGGCCTTGGTGAGATCCATATAGACTGTGTGGACCGCCTTACCCTCGTCCACAGCTCTGGAGACTGATTCAAAGAAGTCAATCAGGTTCAGGAGACATGATCGGCCCTTCACGAACCCAAACTGGGTGGGGTCCAGTGTTTTAAGGTTGCCAATGTCTTTGTCTATAAGTTCCATGATAATGCATTCCATGCCCTTGCAGATCAGGCACGTCAGACTGATGGGATGGTAGTTCCCAGGATCCAAGGTGGATTCCCCCCTTGTGGAGTGGGATAACTGTAGCTGTGCGCCACTCAGTGGGCATGAAGCTTGAGGTAAGGCTATGATTAAACATGACACTTAGGTGAGGTGCCAGTTCATTTTGTATTTCATGTAGTACACAGCCAGTCCCACTGATGCTGTATTCTTAGCTTTGGAGAGTGTGGTTTCTACCTTTCTGGCCATGATTACCGGAATTTGGCAATCTTTTGGTATTGAGATGGGCCCTTTAGGGGGTAACAGGGGGGTGAAGTTGGCACTAAATCGATCTGCCAGGATATTGGCAATATCTTTGGGATCAGTATATTTAATACCATTCTGATGTAGCTCAGAGCAGATCTAAGCATTGCCATTTAAATTCTTGACATAACTATAGAATGTCTTGTGGTTGTCTTTGGAATCTTTAGCAATTTTATTTTCGTAACTTGCTTTGGAGGATTTTATGAGGGATCTCTGCTTCTTACTGAGGCTGGTAAGGGAGTTATTTGCATCCTGGGATTTTCCTCTTTTCTGCAACAGTTTCTTCCTTCTGTTGTATAGTTTGTTTATGGCAGGGGACCACCAGATCAGCTTCCTTTTTTTGGAGGAGAGCGTCTTGGTTCTATTTCTATTTTTGTTGAACTAAAGGATTAAAACCTGACGAAGAAGGGCATGAACTCTTTCTGGAGGAAGCTTTACCATCATTTTTCTGGTATCTAGATGCTCCTATAAAGACGATACGCTGAGATGGCAATAAGGCAGATTTTTTGTAATTTATTGTGATCTCCAAGCGAGAGCAGAGTTTCACTATGGTGTCTCTTGCTTTTATGAGTAGATCAAAAAATTTCACTCCTGACAACCAAACCCTTGTAGAACAACAAAATGAACTGATTTAATGAGCCCAAAAATCCAAGAAACTGCGAACAATGCTTTAAACCAAATTTATTAAGCGCTTTCGTCTTGGTCCGTACCATACTTCCTCAGAATAAAACCCATACACTCTTCCCCATCTTAAATACATAAAATAAACTGAATAATTACCACTGTAATTGCTCCAATTAACATTTAAAACCAAGAAGCTCTAAATCCATCTATAGTTTCAAAGCTCTAATTTTTAATATAGGTGCAAGAGAAAAAGTATCATTTAAACCTGGTTCAAAAACGGAGTTTAAAAGAAATTGCCACTTCATCTCACACAGTTCAGTGTTCATTTCCCACCAGCCACCTCTTAATGATTTGTGCACAATTTCCAATATACCAAATTTAAATACTTTAAATCTCAAACATTTTAATGAATGTCTGTAGAGAGCATTTCTCTCATTTTTGTGTACAATTGCATGCATGTGTTCATATATACATTTCCTTAATAGTCGCCCCATTTTCCCCACACAAAAGTTTTTACAGGTGTCGCAAACTGCCAAATAAAGCAACCCCTTTGTAGCACAATTTCCAGGTTTGAAAATTACTTGATTCACCCTATTGGGTATACTAATAATTTTCTCTTCCAAAATGTATTTACAAAAAGAACAACATCCACACTTTGTTGTGCCCTTTTCAAATGGGTTCCTATCTATTGTATTGTATTCAAACATAAACTTCAAATTTTTCCCCATTTTGTGTACAAAGTAGGGTTCATCCCCCAGAATTCGTATGATGTCTGTGCTGCTCTTAAAAACCACCCAGTATTTTTTCATAATTTCTTTCACCTCTCTCGTACCTTCACCAAAGGGAATTATCATGCTGTTATGGAAATCCTTCTTGACTGGTTCTACTCAGGGACTCACATTACCTCTCCCTGTACCTAAAAGAGGTTGAAACTTGGAACCCCAAGCTTGTATTACCTCAAGGGTCACACTCAAACTAAGGTCCCTCTGATAGCCTCTCTCCGCAAAAAACCTAGTAATAAGCAAAATTTCCTTTCTCGGTGCATTCCACTCAGAGCACATTCTGGTAGCTCTGACCAACTGCCCCTTCAGAATATTCTTTCTAGTTTTATAAGGATGCTGACTGTTAAAATTCAGATAACTTATGAAAAATTGTTGAACTAAACTTCTTTTTAATAGAGTCTTTACCAACTTTAACATCCAAAAATTCTACACTATTATTGGAACTGTTATTAGTAAACGTCAAAAAGGAGGACAGCTGATTTAATAGTTAACTAGGTCTGTTCTCACTGTTATTGGCTCTTTCCATAAAATAAAAATATCATCCAAAAAATGGAGCTATAGATGCCATCTATCTTTGAAATCAGTGGGGAACACATATTTTCGCTCCCAAGCATACATCACCATGTTGGCATAAATGGGGGCAAAACTGGCCCCCATTGCTACACCCTTGACTTGCTTGAAATAGTTTCCTTCAAACATGAAGTAGTTGTTGTTCAATATTATTTCCACTGTGCTAACAATAAAATTAATTAAAGTACTATTAAAGTTGGTAAGATCCAGTATTGCTTCCAAGAATAACTCCAGACCCTCTTTGTGAGGAATACTTGTAAATAAATCAGTAACGTCCATAGTAGAAAATTATACTTCGGGGGAGAAATACACGTGTCCTAACCTAGATAGGAAGTCCCAAGTGTGCCTTAGGACATAATATATCGACTGTACTGTCTGTTTAAATATTCTGTCGATAAAAACTCCTAGGGGGTGTGTCGAACTTCCCTGTGATGTAATAATTATCCTATTACATCTTTATGTATTTTCCGAATGTCGAAAGCTTGTGGTATAGTGGGATGGTCAGTTTTAAGAAAATTGTATAAATCTTCAGAAATGGCACCTTGCAGAAGACTGTCTTCTACAAACAATTGCACCCTCCTTTGGGCTATCATTACCTCATTATATGAGGCTTCTTTATATTTATCAGTGTCGTAGAATATGTTCAACTAAACCAATCCACCCCCGTTATCGGGTTTCATTACCCAAATAGAGTCATTTAATCTAAACTCTCATAAAATTACTGTCTCTTGTCTACTTAAATTAAAAAACGTCCTCCTATAAGTAGTTAAAACTGTGTACATCCCTGAGACATAAATTTTCATACGCTGAAATTGTAGGGTGGGTGGGAGGATTAAAAGTACTCTTACGTTTAAATGCTTCATGTCTATTGTGTATTTCCACCCCTCCACTCTCTTTGTCTTGAATTGTGAGATATAACCCAAGTTTTCTAGTAAATAACTTAATTTCAGTCATAGTCTCTGGTACACTGATTACTCCACTAGGCACAAAATTAAAACTTTTGTTAAAAAGAGCAAAATGTTCTTTAGTAATTTCAAGGTGGGAATAATAATTGAAAATATTAAACCCTTGAATTTCAAAACACTCCCTTTATTTAATACCACAATGTTTTCATTTTGACTCTCTTCTTCCCTCCTGACTAAACTGAATCCAATTTCAGTCAATAATTTCTGTATCTCCCCCATTGCTATCCCCTGGGGTGATTCCAAGTGCCCTGGGGTACTGGGATGTAACGAAAAGAATTACTGTTGATGTTACTTTTAATTGTTCCTTGTTTGTTACAGTTGTAAATCCTCTCTGATCTCCTCAATGGAGGGTTACTAGTCAACTGTTGTTCACCTCTTTGTTCCGTGTCATAGACATTGTTATTCGAATTAACACCCCCTTCACCCTCCTCAAACAAGGGTTTGGTGTTGCTCTTACTTAATGTTGTGTTACTACACGCTTTAGGCATAGGATAGGCTATTCCTTTTTTGTATTCTTCACTATCCCTATTTAACTTTTTCCTTTTTCTATCCATATTGAAATCTACCTGTTTTTCAATATGTCATACATACTATCGTAATGCTGAACATTGAATTAAAAAAGTAAATCGTCCATAATTTCCCTGTTTAAAACAGACACTTTCTCTAATAATTCTTCAATAAATGAATTGTTCAAACCAACAATATACTGCACCAGTTCAAGACCAAACTGGTCAAACATAGTTAAAAGTTTCGTTTCGTCTTTGTCTTTTAGAAAAATGCCGGTAGTAAATTAAAAATGATGCAAGCCCTTGGGAACTTGCTTGCGTCTTAAACATTCAGTCAAGTACGAGTTATCTCACTATAAATTTCTCACCTTAGTCAAGTTTAGCTCTAAGTCCAACAGTTTTTTGTTGAAAGTCATTGGTGGTTCCTCCGTGGAAACATGACCATTCTCGGGACCCAACAAGAATGTCTTTCCTAATCCATTTGTGAAAATTAATCCTTGTGGATGGACGTTCTAAACTCCGCCGACCTTCTGGTGCTGCCACTTCCGCGTAGCTTGTTCCACGTGATGAAAAATCACCCTGATTCCAGACACTTATCACACTTTTGGGAATGTTCACTGAACTACGTGGTGCAGAGCTTTCTGGGTCCTGTAGTCTCTGCATAAGCTGTGTCATATTGTTGTTTTGTTGCATTAATAACGAAATGAGTTGTGTTAAACTCACTTCTATATTTGAACTGTTCCCTCTATTGGGCTCAACACTCTCCGATCCGCAACCACTGCTCCCCTGCCCATAGCAGCCCGGATCCTGCCTTCTCAATGGTAGTCCCCAAATGGAATCCACTGTGGCAGTAGAAACCAATGTAAAAAAGGCTCTTCAAACCAGGATTCGCCCAATAAACACATGAGTAGATGCTCGGTGGTGGCGGTTAGGAGCCAGTCGTCTAGATATGGAAACACTCGGAATCCTAAACATCTCAGGTGAGCCGTGACTACTGCCATACATTTGGTGAACACCCTGGGGGCTCTGTTGAGACCAAAGGGCAGAGCTTGAAACTGGTAGTGACTGGCACCCAGCCGAAAGCGCAAATGACTCCTGGATCTTCTGTCCATTTTTATGTGGTAATATGCATCCTGGAGATCTATAGAGCACATCTAATCATCTTTTCACACAAAAGGGAGAACCGACTTCAGTGTCACCATCTGGAACTTGGAGCTTTTTACTGCCTTGTTCAGCTTGATGAGATCCAGGATGGGTCTCCAGTCCCCTGTTTAATTTGGAACTAAAAATAACCTTGAGTAAGTTCCGGATCCCATCTGGTCTGTGGGGACTACTTGCAAAACTCTTTTTTCTAGCAACCTCTGTATTTCTAGTGTTGCTTGTTTCCTGTGACTGGGTGGAACATCTGGAATGTTTCGGACATGTGGAGCAGGAAAGAAAAAAGAATATGGAGTAGCCTCTGGATACGATGCTTTGTACTCATTTATCTTTAGTGATTTTTAGCCAGTCTGCTGGGTACAAAGACAAGGATCCCCCGAGTACCTCCAGAGACTGACAGGCAGGGTCTCCTTTCAGGAGCGCTGAAAGGGTTTGCCAGGGAAGGATTCCCTGTTGTCCTGGTTTTGCGGGCCACCTCTGCTGCATGGCCATCACCTTCCATTATTGCTTCCCCCTCTGTCTCTGGGGGAAGGATCACCATGTGTGTCTTGAAAAACTCTCTGAGATTTTTGAAACTGCATTTTTCCTCCCTTTTGACTTTTGGATAAGGTCTAAATGGTAGGGAAAATGGAGTCCTATGACAGAGAGAGTTCTTCCTTCCTGTTCACACCTAGTTAGTGTGTCTTTGACTTTAGGCCCAAACAAGGATGAGCCATCAAAGGGGTTGTTAACAAAGGAAGACTTAAAGGGGTCTGCAAAGTTACACAAGCACATCCAGGAATGCCTCCTCAGGGAAATTCCTGAACCCGCTACCCTACTCGCTCCATCAGCTGCACAGGAAATGACTCTCATGGAGGAGTTTACCACTGAATTTAAGGTGGAGAGCTGGGAAGAAACTTTATCTGAGATGCCCGCAGCTACTGAACCTTGGAGAGTATCTCCTAGCTCCTTCAGGAACCTGGTAAAATGTGTGAGATAATTCAGGGACCTGAGTGTAAAGGTCACTGAAAAAGGTGCACTTTCCATATCTGTCCATCGTATGAGACGCTTTGTTCGGAGGATGGACAGAGGAGGACGTCTCAGATGTTTGGAGAATGGACAGAGGAGGATGTCTCAGACAGTTCCTTCTTGGTGGCCACAGCCACCACCATAGCATTTACCGGGACACCTTTTGTAAGGAAAGTTTTATCCTCAGGGGATGTGATGAATTTATTTGGCCTCTGAGGGACAGGCTCCACTGAGTCTGGAGTCTACCATGCCTTTTGACAAACTAGATGTATGAGCTCATTGAAAGGCAGAGACACCCAAGTGGTGGAAGGGCGAGACCCAAAAGTCTTCAGGTAGACAGACTCCTCCTCAGAAGGGTTGATGGGCTTCCAGCCACCTCTCTACATAAGTATTTTCAGGATGTCTGCAAAGGAGACTTCCTCAGAGGGTGACTGTCGGGACCCTTCTGACTCATCAAGGTCTGCGTCAGATGTGACGGACTCCTCTGGGGAGTCCAGATGTTTTTTCTTGCATAATCTCTTACAAGGGACCTCTTCAGGGTATTCTGGAGAGGTTTCTGAAGAGAGGGGTTCACCCAATGGGGCATCCTGAGGCCGTGGTTCTCCGCATCTGTGTGGATGCAACTATGCCAAGATGGACACTGGTGCCTTTAGGGGAGGAATAGCTGGATCTCAGAGTGGAGCTGCCTGAGGGGACAGTGCTCTCCTCATCACCTTGAAGGCCCCCCACCCATGGCCCGAGGAAGCTCCCGGTTCCAAAGAGCTAGAAAGCATCCCTGGCACCAATGGGGTTGGCTCTGAGGCCTATGTGCGAGCCAAGTTCACCCATGCTGAAGCCCCAAGAGGCAAGTTCAGATCCGACAAATGTTTGATCCGACTTCCTCCCCAGACCTGACCTGAAAATGCTGGCTCCTATACTCCCCGAGCTCAGATGGCACCAAAGAAGTTGGAGAGGTAGTCGGGGCCAAAGATCCTGGAACAGGTGTCAGCTCCGACAGCTCCACTATGATCAGCTCCATGCATTCCGGCTGCAGGGCCACGAGTCAGGTTGGAGGAGGAATCAATTGTGACAGGACAGGTCTAGACGGCTCAGAAACCCCCTGGGTTGGCTTCAAAAAAATTTTGGCTAGTGCCATTGTCCTCAAAAGTCTCTGCACCATACAATCCACATCCTCATCTGAAAGGCTCCTGGAGGATTGTGAGGAGGGAGCAGGAGATTGTGAAGCATGCAATATTGATAATCTTAACATCGGAGAAACTGGCTCCAGTACTGGGGATCAGCTCTGAGCTTGCAAAAAGTACAGTTGTGTACATTTACCACAAATGTAGATGTTCGAGTGTATTCACTGTTGCAGTCATCAAACTTGGGATATCCTGCCAGGGGTAGCTCTCAGTCGGCCCGAATACCAGAGGCTTAGTATTTCTGCATTGGTTGCTGTTGCTTCAGGACTGACGTCAGGTTGTTAGTGGTATAAAAACAGGCAGCCGACGGCATTACATCAGTTTTTGATCTGGGACACTCCTCCCAGTCTAGTGTTATTACCTCATTCTACCTAATACAGGGAGAACATTTGAGACAGCCAATCCACTTAGTTTCTGCTCCTCCTTTTTCTCTTTCCAATTAAAAAAAAAATATATATATTTTTCTAAGCTTATTTCCTGCCTTTCCTGTGGGTAGTCTAGTCTGGACAAAGATTTGCTGTGTCCAGGACTGTTTATGGGCTTCTGAGCCCCCAAGCCTTTCTGTGTTGGAAGGAAGCCTTCTAGCTTAATTTTGTTTCTTAGAACTAGCCAGTTTTCTAGTTTCAGCACTCAAGTCTGTTTCTTTGAGCTCAGCACTTGTTCAGAACTCATTGTAAGCACTAAATAAGCTACAAATAACTACAACACTCAACTTTCCTCACTTGTCTAGAGGAAAACAGTTTCTAGAACTTAACAAATAAGCACCTATACAGGCATGTCTAAGGGTCAGCTCCCGGTGGTTTCTCCTGTCTACCTGATGAATCTGGGCATCTTGGGGCAATGCAGCAATTGCCTCATGTACACAGACAACCCTCTCCTCCTACCACCCAACACTACAACCTGTGAGAGATGCACCTATATAGCCAAAATGGAAGCAAAGCTCTCTTCACCCAAGACTGGACTAGACAGTCAAGAGGAGAAGGTAAACACTTACACCACACCACATTCATAACATAGTCCCTCAAAACCTACACCACCAAAACACACACATTGAAACACAAAACACACACCTACATTCAAGGAGGCTCTCAGTAAAAACCTGCTCAAGCAACAGGGACCTGCAAAGCAGAAACACAAGCAACCTCCATCCCCCAACACAACCCAAATGACACATAGCCCACAAACTCAGTGTGCCATTCAACCACAGCCCATTAGGCAAAACAACGTACCCAACACTCTAGCCATAGGTGATTCTATAGTCAGGCACACTGATGCTCCACTCACCAGGCTAAACAAGGAGAAAGTTACTGTCAGCTGCCTGTCGGATGCCAGGATCCGCCACATAATGCATGCACTCAGGTCACTCCACAACAAGTACAAATATGACTCTGTCATTGTCCATGTTGGTGTGAATGACCTGAGATGTACCTTCCTGGACTACATGAAAAGGGACATGGAGGAGCTGTCCGATCTTGTAGCCCAAGCAGGTATGACCCTAGCCCTGAGTAGCATCCTGCCATCACCCAGAATGATACCACAGTACAAGGGCAAAATGATTGACGTCAACAATTGTTTAAGCTTCTGGTGTCATTCTAAGGGGATCCAGTATCTGTCTGCCTGGGATGACATGATCGACAAACCACGATGCTTTGCCAGAGATGGCCTGTACCTGTCGCCCCTGGGATTCTGGATACTGGCTAAGGCTCTAGCCACCCCTATAGTGCCTTTTTTAGGCAAGGTTCAAATGACAAATTCACCACCGTAACAGGTACAAGCAAGCAAAATCTGAGGGTATCGCTACTCAGTGCTAGAAGTCTAAATCTCAAAATGCACTCACTTGAGGCACTCCTTAAAATGGAGAACATCGACATCTGTGCAGTGACAGAGACCTGGTTCAAGGCTCCAGAGAGTACCCCTGCATTACCAGGCTATAATTCATACCACACCGTTCAGCCACCTATACTGGACCGAAACACTAAAGGCGGAGGCGTGTCCATATTCATTAAGGATATCCACACCTCCCGGCTAGTTCCTCAGCATAATGCATCCGAGATTATCCAAGTGCAACTAACTCTGGGCAAGACCACAATCCAAATTGTAACTTGCTACAGATCCCCCACCATGCCCCAGGATTCCCACTCCTCATTTCTTGATACACTGGAAAATATTAGGGTACAACCTAACACCCTAATAATGGGTGATTTCAACTACCCCACCATTAACTGGGAAAACTACTCATGTACCAACTCTTGTGCTCAACGTTTTCTGGAATTCATAAATTCCAATGCCTTGGATCAAATTATCCACACCCCCACCAGTGGCAGCAATATCCTAGACCTGGTTATTACCAACATGGGCAACCGGTGCTCCACACCAGAGGTCAATTCCTCGTTGGTCAGATCCGACCACAAGCTAATCACCCTAGACATCCACATCCCTCTCCCACCCCCCACCCACATTAGGGAAACCACCGTAAAAAAATTTCTCCAAAGCCAACTTCACGATTCTTAAGACAGAAGTGGCAAACTTCACGACACCCATGCTGACGGACAATAGAGGTATGACTGCTGAATCCTACACAAATGCACTTTATAAGCACTTATATGAGTGCATGGATCGTGCAATCCCTAACAGAACCAGGATGCTATCCACAAAAAAAAAAAAAGAAAGCCAATCTGATGGTCCCCTGCCATAAACAAACTCTACAACAGAAGAAAGAAACTGTTGCAAAAAAGAGTAAAATCCCATGATTGGAGGAACTCCCTGGTCAGCCTCAGTAAGAAGCTGAGATCCCTCATAAAATCCTCCAAAGCTAGTTATGAAAACAAAATTGCCACAGTCTCCAAAGACAACCACAAAGCATGTTATAGCTATGTCAAGAATCTTAATGGCAACACTCAGATCTGCTCTGAGTTACAGCACAATGGCACTAAATATACAGAACCAACTGATATTGCCAGCATCCTGGCAGATAGGTTCAGTGCTAACTTTACCCACCTCTCATCCCCTAAAGGGCCCATCTCTATACCGGAAGAATGCAAAGTTCCTGTAATCACGGCTGCACAGGTAAAATAAAACACTCTCCAAAGCCAAGAACACAGCATCCATGGGACCTGACAACATCCCAGGCTGTGTTCTACATGAACTACAGAACGAACTGGCACCCCACCTAAGTACCATGTTCAATCATAGCCTCACCTCAGACTATGTGCCCACTGAATGGTGCACAGCGACGGTTATCCCACTCCACAAAGGGGGAGCCATCACGGATCCCGGAAACTACTGCCCCATTAGCTTGACAAGCCTGGTCTACAAGGCTATGGAACGTGTCATCATGAAACTTATAAACAATGACATTGGTAATCTCCAAACTCTGGACCCCACCCAGTTCGGGTTTGTAAAAGGCAGATCATGTCTCCTAAACCTGATAGACTTCTTTGAAGCGGTCACCAAAGCTGCAGATGAGGGTAAGGTGGTTCGCACAGCCTATATAGATCTTGCCAAGGCTTTCGACACCACCCCCCACTCTGGAATTATAGATAAACTCACTAAACTAGGTAAAAATCCCTATGTCACAAGATGGGTTGCCAACTGGCTCAATGACAGAACCCACACTGTGAAAGTAGCAGACTCCAAATCCAACTTCAGACCAGTGACAAGTGGAGTACCACAGAGTTCAGTCCTGGATCCTCTCCTGTTTGGTATATACTTCTCTGAAGTACAGGCTAACACAGAAGGTCTTTGGCTAATGAAGTTCGCAGATGACTGCAAACTAGGAGCCATAATCAAAACTCCACAAGATGTGGACATCCTACAAAAGGGCCTCACTGAGACAAATGCCTGGTGTCAAAGCCATGGCCTCAAGCTCAATGCCAAAAAGTGCACTGTCCTCCCTTTTGGTAAAAACTCTGCACTCATGAACTACCACATAGGCGGTAGTCTACTTAACAGTGACCTTGGGACACAGGTGGACAGTAGTCTCTTCTTTGATAATCACATCGCCATAGAAGTCAGGAAATCCTCCTACATGGCACACCTCATCACAAAAGGTTTCTCATCCAGGAAAAAAGAGGTCCCCTCTACTTGTCACTCATTAGACCCATTATAGAGTAGAGCACCCCTTTTGATATGTACCTCACAAGACATCTACAACAACTGGAAAGGCCGCAGAAATACCTCACAAAGAGGATTACTGGCCTCAAACAGATGCCCTACGCAGACTGTCTTAAAAAACTGCAGCTTTACTCCGCCGCATATCCCCTACTTGGAGGCGATCTCTGCCTAACACATAAAGCTATGTCAAACCCAGAGCATTTGGACATGCTCCACTTAAGGAAATCCCAATGCCTATGAGCTACACGCTCTAGGGACCTAAACCTTGTCACCACAATAAACAGAACATGTAGGATGGATAGATTCCTGTCCCAGAGACTTCTCATACTCTGGAACAAACTACCTATCTGTATCAAACAAAGCTCCTCATTAACACTCTTCAAGAAAAATCTTGATGTCTGGATGGGAAATAGGAAATTCACCCCGGAAATCACTTCTGTGGCTCTGCTCGACATTGGCACAGGAAAATAATTTTCTTGGGTGGCGAAAGCCAGGGTACCTTTTGGCTAGGCTTATACAGGCCCTAGGGCCAACAGCCTAGTACCTACCTATGAACCTATCAGTTTGTAGGAAATAAAACGATTTTAAAGAAATCACTTAGCCTGAGCCAGTGTGAAGCACCCAATCTGTTTAGCGGCAAACGAGATCTGGGGAATTCCCTAGGGCATCATGGGATAAGGGTGTAAGCCACGAGCCAGTTGAAGACCTCAAGCATTTGTAAATGGCTGAGATGGAACCGAGGATTGGTTCCGAACACAACCAGTAAAGAATGAAGGCAAGATAGGACAACATCACACCCTGTGCTTAATTAATGCTTAATATTTAGCAATATAAACAACACTGAACATTTCTCAAGATATGCAACTTAATGTGCAAATATCAAAGACAGCTTTCTTCAACAACATCTAAAGTCTCACCTGATACCATGCAGTAGTTTGTAAGTAACTTAGTTCTTGAAACATTAAGTACATATGGAAATAGTGCTTATTTTCATAATTGCTAACAAACAGCTAGCAATATCTCAGATGCAGTGTGATACAAATCGAGACTGACAATGAATTTTCCTGTCTTTCATCGTGGTATTTCACACCATACCTCTCAAGAGCATGTCGGTCTCTCGGTTATGAAAGTATGATAAAAAATATGAAAATATGAGTAAATGGCAAACAGTGACTAATTTCTAAACTGCAGGACATTCTAGATTAACAATCTCAGTATCATGTTGTTAATATTGCCTATTATTAACTGGTAAGTTACTTAGTTTAAAAAAAAAAAAAAAAAGATCTGGGCACCATAAAGAGCTATGGGTATTAAATGGAAGAATACAAAAAAGGTGCTAAATGGGTGAGTGAGTTAATAAGAGCCACACAAAAAATACTGAAAGATTACTAGATGACTAACTACTCTAAAGACTTAGCACACAAATTAGTATATCAGGCTATGTTTTTTTTTTGCTAACCAACAAACTGTACAGACAGTATTAAACAAACTATAAACTACCATATCCCCACACTTAACCTCTAAAAACTTTGTAACTAACGTTCCCCTCCTAATAAATGCCCATGATACATAAGGACACAACTGGGTCGGACTACACGGCTATGCTTAAAAAAGCCCTGGTGGTTGTTAGCCTACTATACAACTATGAACCTAGGAAGTATATCTAGCTAGAACTATAGTAGAATAGAAATCGCATCTGAAAACAAAGAATTCTTATCTTTTAGAGAGACCTTGGATACACATTTGGATGCTTCAGGCAGCAAATGAGATCTGAGGTACTAAGGTGGAGGGGAGGGAATTATAGGTAAGGGTGAAGTCACAGCCTGGATTCGTAAGCTTCAAATGACACAAATGTCGAACAGGATGGAAATAGACAACATCATACCTTCCCCAGTTTTGATTTCCTGCATATTATCTGTAATCCAGCTGGCAATCCAGGGAGTGAAACAGGGGTTTATTCTCAGTTTGTCTGGCTTTTCTACTATGCTCGAGTGGTGAATTCTGTCAAAAGCTTTGGCCAGGCTCAGGTATGCGGTATGTACCATTTTGCCTTCATCTATTGCTTTAGTGACCTTTTCAAAAATGTCCACTAGGATGGGTAAGCATGACGTGCCCTTGACAAATCCAAACTGAAATGGGTCTTGTGTTTTGAGGTTTCCTGTGTCCTGACTGATTAGTTCCATGATAAGTCTTTCCATGGCTTTGCATATGAAGCTGGTCAGACTTATGGATATGTAACTGCCTGGGTCTATGGAAGGTCCTCCTTTGTGCAAGGGAATGACTGTAGCTGTTCTCCATTTGCTTAGTACAAAACTGTATGGAGGCTGAAAAGTACTGTTAGAGATGTGGTTAATCATGCCTCAGGCTAATTAAGATGCATCCAAGGATACTGTCAGGACCCATCGATACAGTAATATTACCTTTTGATGGCACTTTTAAGACTTCATCTTGTGTCATTGCTGGAGGTGGACCAGTTTCAGATATATCTTGAGGGATAGATGGAGGGGAAACAGGGAAAAAGTTAGAGCTAAATTTATCGGCCAGAAGGCCCACTATATCTTCAGCCTTAGTGTAGGTAACATCATTCATAATCATCTCAGCTCACTGCTGCATCGTGCTTTCGGGATTACAAACCTAACTAAAAAAGACATTGTGATTGTCTTTGGCTCGAGTAGCTATTTTAGCCTCAAACTTGGCTTTGCTGGATTTTATTAAACTACTGAGTTGTTTGCTTATTTCAGTAACAAGGGTTCTAACATTCTGGGAATTACTCTTCTTACTTCTGGTCAAAATTATTTTCCTATTATTGTAAAACTTTTTGATATTATAGTTCCACCTTTTCCCTTATGGCACCAGTTTAACTAAAGCCGGCCCTAGCCAGGAGAGCTCTATCCTTGGCAAAACCTAGGTTGGAAGACTATACAAGGGTATCTATTCCCCTCCTTATGCACATCTTGGCATGTTGGATGCTAAATTACAACAGATGCTGCAAAAGGCCTCAGACCCTGTCCTGCTGCACAACAGGTGGCAGGGCCGAGGATTCTGCAAATTCATTTTCAAGAATAACAGGAGCTAGTATCAGGGCAGCAAAAAGGTATCAGGGCCATCTAAGGCAAAGACAGCCGTAGGTCTGAAGTGCTGTTGAAAACCACTGGTTGGCTTGCAATTGAGAAACTTGATACCAAGTACTGTACAACAAGGCACAACTCCAGCATTGAAGCCCTAGGGGCAAGAAGCCAATCTTAGCAACCCTAAAGGCATGCTCATCGCTATTAATGTTGAGCATAGCAGGCTGGCAAAAGCACTGCATACCACAGCAACAATATTCTACTCCAGCATCAGTAATGAAAAGACAGCTGACGAGGACAGCCTCAAAGATCTAAGCTCATGAGAAAAACCTCTCATCAACAGAAGGGAAGAGGAGGCAGACAAGCTTTACTTAGCTGTCAACGTAGCCAAACTCTAGTCAGCCAGGAAGAGATAGGCATCTTAGTAAAATAAGCCTGGTACTCAATATCTGATGCACTTTCATATCAGGCAAATTGATTAGACTTGGTTACTTTGACAAATGACCCATCAGATATGTGGACTGAATCAACTTTAGAATGATCTGGGCACCCTCATCCATTTTTCTGAGGCAGAAAGTAAGTGGAGAGTAAAGCTGATGTTGAAGCCTAGGAACATTATGGGGACTTTAACTTCTTCAGAAGTTTAGTGACAGGAAAAGTTAACACCATTCTAAGGAAACAGATGGTCCTAACTAATCTTGGGCCAACAGTGATTTCTTTAACATGTAAAGTTTAAAGCACGCTTTTCCTTCATTTCTCAACATATTAGCAGTCAAAACACAATAAATTTCTATGAAGTAAAGACCTTAACCATTATGTCAAATCCACAAATGCACCATTTGAAAGTGCTGTGCCCTCTCCTATACAATATAAACAGAGATCATATTTGTCTTGTGGTAGTACTTTATTCCTGCAAGCACACTTACTAAATGATCTGTGCTTACCAAGACTTTGGCGAAGATGCATAAATAAACAGGAATAAAAGTGAACAAGATTGTTCTAAAAACGTAAAAAGCTTATAGTTGGAAAGTCAGTTATCATAAAGGATAGCAAAACTGGAACGCTGAGATTGCGAGACTTGCTACCACAATAATTCAAAATTAGACTGCTTACATATGTAGTGTTGAACATGGCCACAGATATCTGGAGAGGAATGGCACTGCATGTCCTGCAAGGTAGGAGGAAGAACCAAGACAGACTAGGAAAGTTTGACAGGCCAAGTTGTCCTAATGCCTGCTGGACTTAATCCTGCTGTTACCAATGATGGGGCCACATCTTACTAGATACAGCAAGAAACGTCTTCTGTGTTCGTCTACAAATTGTATTATTTGATACAAAAAAATTATGTTTATTATAATGTTAAAGTTAATCTGAAATGATCAGTTTAATGCACTGCGTGTCATCCATAGGATGTATATAATACAAATAATTTTACAGCTATAAAACATAGTTGTGATACATGGGGTGCACAACATTAAATTTTAATGCCTACCTACAGAGACTCTGCGTATCATATGGCATATATTGCTTCTAGACGGTCACTCTGATTAGTAAACTCATGAAAGCTAGTTTATCCATAGTGTTAATGTTGCTACGGATTCTGACAAACATCTATATTACACAAGACCGAGCTCTCAAAAGCAGCACATAGCAAAAGGTAAGGAAGGGAGCTCACACACTAGTGACCTGCACAGCTGCACTGCATGCTATGCAAATATTCCCTGAATGGGAAAGCAGCAGAGAAAAAAATATACTCATGTTGAGAAAAAAAATCTGCTACTTGCGTATTATCGCAACCACATTTCGAACAAGAGCAACGGGTGTTTTCCAAGCCATATAGCAGTTTCTCCTGTTCGAAATGTTATTGTGAAAAGACGTAAGTACCGCTTTCTTTTTTTGTTTAACAAAAAGTATTGCTTTTTTGTCCGTGAGACTCACTCAATGAGTATTACCGCAACCACGTTTCAAACAGGAGAAACGGCTTTTTTCCAAGTCATATACCTGGTTCTCCTGTTCACAATCTGATTGCGATAAGACGTAAATACCTTTACATATTAGATTCCTTTCAAGGTATGATCATTTCAGTTAGATGGTAACAAATATTATATATGATTTTTGCAATATTCTGCTATCCAGTAAATTAATAAAATTGTAACTAAGAATATAAGTATGCTTTGCAAATAGATGGGGGATGAGGAATATAAATGGACTGTTGAATAAATACTGACTGATTAGTAAGGCACCTATGGTTCATAGGTAGGCACTAGGCTATCTGCCCGAAGGCATTTGTAAGCCTAGCCGGAATGTGTTGGCTTTCACCAACCCCTTAGATTAGTTCCCTGTGCCCAGTCCAGCAGAGCCATTGAAGTGACCCCTGGGGTAAACTTTCTGTTTCCCATCCACTCGTCAAGGTTTCTCTTGAAGAGGGTTAGCGAGGAGCTCTGCCTAATGTAGATTGGAATCTTGTTCCACAGCATGGGAAGTCTCTGGGACAGGAATCTATCCCTCCAGCACGTCCTATTTATTGTTGTGGTGAGGTTTAGATCCCTGGAGCATGTGGCTCGAGGGAATATGGTTTTCTTTAGGTGGAACATGTCCATCAGTTCTGGGTTGGACATGGCCTTGTATGTCAGGCAAAGATCATCTCTGAGTAGGCGGTATGCAACAGAGTACAGCTGGAGTTTCTTCAGTCGAGCTGCGTAGAGGATCTGCTTGAGGCCAGTGATCCTCTTGGCGAGGTGCTTCTGTGGTCTTTCCAATTGTTGCAGGTGTCTTGTAAGGTACATCCCAAATGGGGCATTGTACTCTATGATGGGTCTGATGAGTGATGCGGAGAGGGGCCCAATGACCTCTTTCAATCTGGATGCAAACCCTTTTGTGATTAGGTGGGCCACATAGAAGGATTTTCTAACCACTTTGGCAATGTGATTATCAAAGGAGAGGTTACTATCTACTTGGGTCCCCAGATCCATTATTATGTCTTCCGTATTTAGGGAGCTACCACCTACGTGGTAGTTTGTGGATACTTTGTTTTTTCCAAAGGGGATGATTATACACATTTTGGCATTTAGCTTGAGGCCATGGTTTTGACACCAGGTATCTGTCTCAGTGAGATGCTTTTGGAGGATGGCTGTGTCAGCCAGAGAGTCAATTATAGCCCCTAGTTTGCAGTCGTCTGCGAACTTGGTCAGCCATAGTCCTCCTGTGCTTGCCTGTACCTCTGAAAAGTATATGCCGAACAGGAGGAGTCCTAGGACTGAGCCCTGGGGAACTCCACTTGTAACCTGTTTAGAGTCAGACCTAGCTCCTGCAACTCTTACCATGTGGGTTCTGTCCGTGAGCCAGTTGGCAACCCATCTGGTGATGTAGGGGTTTATGTTCAAGCTGGTGAGCTTATCTATAATACCTGAGTGGGGAATGGTGTTGAAGGCCTTTGCAAGGTCTAGGTAGGCAGTGTGGACCTTTCCCTTGTCTATAGCCTTGGTAACTGTCTCAAAGACGTCCACCAGGTTTAGGAGGCATGATCTGCCCTTAACAAAGCCGAACTGGGAAGGGTCCAGTGTTTGGAGGTTCCCAAAGTCTCTGTTTATGAGATCCATGATGATGCGCTCCATAGCTTTGCAGACCAAGCTAGTAAGGCTTATAGGGCGATAGTTCCCGGGGTCCGTTGTGGCTCCACCTTTGTGGAGTGGAATAACCATTGCTGTGCGCCACTCTTTGGGCATGTAGCCTGTGGAGAGGCTGAGTTTAAACAGTGTGTTTAGGTGAGGGGTTAGTTCATCTTTGAGCTCGTGTGGGATGCAGCCTGGCACACCATCCGGTCCCATTTATGCTGTTTCTGGCTTTGGAGAGGGCTGTTTTAACCTGAGTGTCTGTTATTTCAGGGGCACTACATTCTTCTCGTATAGTTATGGGCCCTTTTGGAGGTGAGAGGGGGGTGAAGTTTGCACTGAACCTGTCTGTCTGTATGTTGGCTATATTGGTCGGTTCAGTGTATTTTGGGACCTTCTACACTAACTCCGAGCAGATCTGAGAATTGCCACTTAGATTCTTGCCATAGCTAAAGAATGCCTTGTGGTTATCTTTGGAGTCCATAGAAATTTTTCTTTCGAAGCTAGCCTTATGATTTTATAAGGGAACGTAGTTTCTTGCTGATACTAATCAGGGATGTCTTCCCTTCTTGGGATTTTACTCTTTTCTGTACTAGTTTCCTCCTTCTGTTATATAGCTTGTTTATGGCAGGGGTTCACCAGACTGGTTTACTTTTCTTGGAGGAGTGAGTCTTGGATTTGTTTGGGATAGCACGATCCATGCATTTTTGTAGGTGCCCGTAGAGTGCATTAGTAAAGGATTGTGCAGCTTGGACAGCGTTATCCTTTAGCATGGGGGCTTTGAAACTTTCCACCACGGTTTTAAGTAATGTGAAGTTTGCTTTTGAAAAATTTTTCACAGTGGTTTCTTTGACCGGGGGTGGTGGCAGAATGTGGATATCCAGAGTAATTAGTTTATGGTCAGATCTAACCAGCGAGGGGGTTGACCTCCGGTGTGGAACACCGGTCGCCCATGTTGGTAATGACCAGGTCCAATATGTTGTCAACTCTGGTGGGGGTATTGACCAGCTGATCCAGGGCGTTTGAGTTTATAAATTTTAGGAAATGTTGGGCAAGGGAGTTTGTACTTGAGTAGTTCTCCCAGTTAATGCTTGGGTAATTGAAATCACCCAACATCAGGGTGTTTAGTAGAACCTTTATGTTTCCCAGTGTTTCCAGGAATGCGGAGTGGGGGTCCTGGACCATGGTGGGTGATCTGTAGCAAGCTATAATTTGAATAGCAGTTTTGCCCGTTGTTAGGATGGTACATAAAAAGAGTACTTTTAAAAGATTTGGCAGCTTTGGTTATAAGTACACTAATTTCATGCACATGGTTGTAAACCCTGACTTAGGTAAACTATGTTAGGGTAACAGGATGGCTATCTATGGTACAGTACCAGTTCTTTATCTGACGGTTTGTTAACGTCAGCACTTTAATGTAGGGGAAGCTGTTGTAGAACACAGAGACACAGGGAAAACTGTTGTAGAACACAAACACATACACGAGTTTTCGGTTACTCCTCTTCCTGCCTCATACACAATGTGACAGAGTAATAATTAGTAGTTCGGACACCCCTTTTTAAGATTAACATAAATATTTTGTCAAAACAAGGAATTATCGCAGGTTGGAAATGTGGTTGTGATAATACATACCAAAAATCCCTGGTACCTCAGTGTAACATACATGTATCTGTTGGTGTTTATTTACTTGTGTGTATATATGTGTATATACATACATAAATATATATATATATATATATATATATATATATATATATATATATATATATATATATATATATATATATATATATATATATATATATATACATATATATATATATATATATATATATACACACACATACATATAGGGTCTACATTACATATTCGAAGTTTCAAAACTTCGAATCCCGTATGTTAGACAACATATGATTGAAGTTTAAAACTTCAAATATATAATAAAACATCAAAAATAAATAAGTTAGACAACATATGATAGAAGTTTAAAACTTCAAATATATAATAAAACATCAAAAATAAATAAATAAAACTTACCTTAACGCTCCGAGCAGGGGGGGGCAAGCCCCCCTGCACCCCCCACACCCCCCTACCTAAATATACCAACTCCGAGATCGCACTTCAGTGCAGAAAAGGGAAATTCTCCCATTCTACACCGTACAGCGCCATTACATTTAACCTTTGAACTTTTTAAAGTTCGATCATATGGTGTCGACCATGACATTCGAACTTTGAAAAGTTTGTTCATGTAATAGGAACCCTACACACACACATATATATATATATATATATATATATATATATATATATATATATATATATATATATATATATACATACACACATATACAAATATATGTGTGTATATATACACATATACATATATATGTATTTATATATATATATGTATATATAAAGATATATATATATATATATATATATATATATATATATATATATATATGTGTGTGTGTGTATATATATATATATATACACACACACACATCACGCTTCACACATTGAGATTACATCTCTTTTTAACAAAGACTATGCACATGTGTTTATCCGCCTGCTACAGGCCAAGCTTGTGTTAGTTTTACAAGCTGAAACAGCTGCACAGTTTTAGTATTTATGATCACTAGATATATGCAGTTTTTCTTGGAAATGGTGGCACATTATCTGACTCAAGTGATACAAGGTTGAAGCATCCAGTCATTGGAACAGCTAGACAATTCCAAGTTTGGTCCTGACCAGCCACAATTATGTTTACAATAGAAAAACACCTAAGGGTTACAACTTGACTGGTTATCATGCATTTATTTGTACTTGTTGCCCATTTTTAATATGGCAAATGACATCTACATATTGTATCACAGATAAGCTGATATTGTAATGGATGTGCAAAGGCTGTGACAATAGGTATATAAAGTGTCTGCATCAATTAGGTACTAGCTACATAGGATGTGAATACAGCTTATAAGCTATAACCTGTATGCCATCAATAGGAGCAGATATGCACAACAGATATGAAAGATGACACCTATGCTACTTTAACGCGGCCAAACAGCTACAGCATATATTTACGACCTCAGATTGAATGCCAATGAACTATGTGTTAAAGAATATGTAAATAATTCATGTCATATAAATAGGAAATAGACCTGATGAAAAAGAATGTACTCACCATAATGTTACATCTGTGTCGTTGCCTCATATTTGATCTTCAACCTACTGGTTTCAGATATGAGCATCGGATCAGACTTGTAGGCCCAACATCTGAGCTCCTCTCCTACCATGATGCTCCTCTTCTCCAAATCCCTCAGACTGAGTTTGCTGTAGCCTAGTACATCACATAATAATAATACCAATAAACAAGAGAAATTATTTAGGATAAAGGAATTAGCCAAGTTAGGATACTTCAGGAACTCAAAGAGAAACAGAAGTATCTGTCTGAAAAATTTCTGTTAGTCCCTACAAAAGGCATGGGGATGTAGGGAGGGAAGGTTGAAGAGCAAATGAGAGGCAACAACACAGATGGAAGTTACGGTGAGTACATAACTTCTTTATCTGATGTTGTTGCCTTAATTTGCTCTTCAATCTACGGGACAGAATCCCCAGCTACTAAAAGAACTTGAGAGGCCCTCAAAGGATATTTTGGAGCACAGTGGAACCAAAAGATGCCCTGGTCCTGGAAATAATGTCCAGTTTGTAATGGGAATTAAAGCTATGATGGTTAGACCAAGTAGCAGCTGCACAAATTTCATCTATGGGAAGTTTAGACCAGAAAGATGAAGAAATAGAAACAGAACTGGTAGAATGGGCTTTAATATTACTAGACAAGGAAATGCCCTTAGAGGAATAAGCAAGTTTGATACAACTTGTAAACCAATGGGCTATCATAACCTTGAAAACTGGTTTACCTAATCTGGACTATGAAAAGGATACGAAAAGCTGGTCAGATTTCCTAAATGTTTTGGTTCTGTCCAAATAAAAGTGTAGTTGTCTATGCACATCCAACGTATGAAGAAGGTACTCTCCCTTGTTTTCAAAGTTTGGAAAGAAAACTGGAAGATTGATGACTTGGTTTAAATTAGCCTCAGAAGCAACTTTGGGCAAAAAGGAGGGATTAGTACGTAAAGTAACTATGTCTTTGTGAAAAATCAGATATGGAGGTTTGCAAGACAAAGCGTGTAGCTCAGATACCATCTTAGAGGAAGTAACAGCCACCAAGGAAATAGTTTTCCAAGTTAAAAACTTCAAGTATACTTCCTCTGAAGGTTCAAAGGGGGTGAGACTAAAGCCTGAAGAACTATGGTGAGGTCCCAAGGAAGGGCAGAATCCTTAATTGGTGGACAGAGGAGAAAGGTACCCTTCAGGAAGGCCTTGCATAGTTTAGATGAAGCTAGGGTGAAAGAGTTCTCCCCTACATGATAAATGGAAATTGCAGGAAGTTGCACCTTCACCATACAAAAGCTTGTACCGTTATTAAAGAGGTAAGCCAGAAACTCCAAAACTGACGACATTGGTGTAGAAAAGGGGTCTAAATTGCTCTGATGAGCCCAGATAGAGAACCTCTGCCACTTACTGGATAGTTTGTGTGTCACAATCAAAATTTTTCTGACTGGGTAAGAATGCCCGGGAGTTCTAGCCATCACTGGAAGTGGAGAAACCAAGAGGTTAGTTTCAAGTTCGGGAAATCTGAATGGGAGTGTCCTGAGGGGACAAGAGACCTGGACAGGACTCCAGAGTCCAAGGTGGACAAACTAGGTGAGACCAAAGGAAAGGGAACCACACTTGACGGGGTCAAAAATGGGCAAAGAAGATGACTTGGCACTTCAACCTCTGTGCTTTCTGTAGAAATTTTGGAATGAGTGAGAAGGAGGGAAGGCACAGAGTAGATTGGGGGGGGCCAAGCATGGACTAGAGCATCTCTTAGTGACTGTCTCTGCGGAAGAATCAGGGCAAAAAACTCACTGCACTTGGTGTTGAAGGACAGGTTGCATTAAGGTTGACCCCATCTCTGGAAGATCATATTTCCCACTGCAGGATTTAGAGACCACTCGTCAGGCATTAGAATAGTCCTGTTAAGCCTGTCTGCTAGGAATGTTGACTTCCCATAATGTGCATTGCTATGAGAAAGCAGTTTGAAGAGATCACCCACTGCCACAACCTCAAGTCGTCTCGACACAAGGGATAAGATCTGGTCCCCCCTTGCTTGCTGATGTACCAAACCACTGATATGTTGTCTGTATGAATAGCAATAATTTCGGTGGGATGAGAGGAATGGAAGGCTCACATCTCCAGAATATTTATATTCAAACAGGTCTCTAGGGGGGATCATGTACCTTGAACTGTCTGCCCCAGATACTGCCCCCCCACCCGAGTTGGGAAGTGTCCCTGGTCACAGCAGCCGAGGGGGAGGAAGATCATCTGACTGTATTTACCAGATGAGAGACTGTTTGCATGCTCGAGAGATCCTGACTTGGTAATTCAAAGGGTAAAGCGGAAGGGACCACTGCATAGCTAAGTTCTATTGAAACACTCTCATGTGAAGGCTGGCCAAGGGTACTAGAGTGATTGTCGCTGCCATGGACCCCAAGGCCCGATGGACAAGACTGGTTTGGGTGGAAGGAGTGTCCATAATCTGTCATGAGATCTCAGACTGGAGATCCTGTTGGGAGTAAGAAGGGCTAGGGAACTGAGTGGTGTCCAAACGAGCTCTGATAAAGTCTATGAACTGAAATGGAAGAAGATGGGATTTGTTTAGACTAATAGTGAGGCCGAAGGACAAGGCTAGCTGATGTATCTCTGGCTTGAAGGAGTCAATGTCTGGTGGGTGAAGTTAGGAGCCAATTGTCTAGGTAAGGAAACACTTGAAATCCTTGCAGCCTCAGGTGAGCTGCTAACACTGCCATGCATTTGGTGAACAACCGGGGTTGTGGTGAGACCAAAGGGCAGTGCTCAGAATTGGTAGTGATTGGCTCCCAGCCTGAAGCGGGAGATACCTTCTGGACTGCCTGTTTATCTTGATGTGATAATATGCATCCTAAAGGTCTATCGAGCACATCCAGTTGTCCTTCTGCAGGAAGGGTAGAATGGACTATAACATAATCATTCGGAACTTTGAATTGGCAATTGACTTGCTTAGGGAAGTAAGATCCAGAATGTGTCTTTTTTGAGCACTAAAAAAATCTTGAGTAAAAGCCAGATCCAAGTTGGTCTGAGGAGGCACTTTGGATGACTCTTTTTGAGAGTAACTTTGCAATCTCTAACGCTGCCACCTCCTGCTGACTTGGTGAGACATTGGGGAGGATCTTCCTTGGAGGAGGTTTTTGGAAAAAGGGTATAGAACAGCCTCTGGATATAATATTTAACACCCAACAATTTTTGTGACGGCTTCCCAAGCTGTTGGGTGTAGAGACAAACATCCCCTGACTGTCTCCAGAGTACAAGAGCCAGGCAATCCTTCAGGACCACTAACTGGGTCTGTCCGAGAAAGAATCTGGAGACCCTTGATTCATCTGACCCCCTCTACCATGAGGCCGGCATCTGTTATTATAACCATTCCCCCCTCTGCCTCTGGGAGAAAGGTCCCCTTGTGAATCCTGGGAAGGACCCTGCAATTTATGGAACCATAATTTTTTACCTCCACACTGGTTCCTGGAAAAGGACCGCTGTTGGGTAAAGAAGCTTATCCCAACAGCAAACAAGGAATGTTCATCCTTTTCACTTTGGGAGAGTGTGTCTAACCATCGGACCAAAAAGGGTCAATCCACTAAAGGGAGCATTGCCAAAAGACGCCTTAAAGGGTTCTGAAAAATCATACAGCTGCATCCAGGTGTGGCATCTGATAGCAATGCCTGATCCGTCCACCTGTGAGGCATCCTCTGCAACATGAGAAATTAACTTCATGGATGTGTTTGAAATAGACTGGAGGGTGGCCATTCTTGGGGAACAGGACTTCTGTTCCTGGTAGACATGGACTCTGAGACTGAGCTAGAGAGTTCCTGAACCAAGGCCCTCTGTAGCCTGCTTACGTATCCCAGGTAGTTTGGTGCTTGCAATGGGAAGGTGGTTGAAGCATAAATCTGCTTTCCAAACCTGTCTAAAGCCCTAGACTGCCTGTTAGGGGGATGGACAGTGGAGCTCTGCTGGGCTAGCTCCATTTTGCAAGCAGGTGCACCACCATAGCATCGACTGGAATCTCTTTAGTCCAGTGCAGTCAATCAGGAGGGACACTAAGGATCTCATCTGGCTGTTTGGGGATTGGCTCAACTGTGTCCGGTTCCTTCCACGCCCTGCGGGACACAAGGTCAATAAGGAGGTCTGCAGGGGGGACACCCAAGAAGTAGCTGGGCCTAACCAAAAGGCTTCCAGAAACACTGATTCCTCTGGATTAGGGCTTTTGGAAGACCAACCACCCTTCTGGTGTAAGATTTCCATGATGTCTCCAAAGGAGATATCCTCGAGTGGAGATCTGGGGGACTCTTCTCCTTCATCGAGATCAGTGTCCTCAGTGAGGGATTCCATAGAGGAATCCAGGTGTCTCCTTTTGCATGTGTGCTTACAAGGGGCTTCTTTGGTGGGGTGTTCTGGAGAGGTTTTGGAAGACTCGAGGGGGGGGGTCCAAATGGGAAGCAGGCTGGAAGTCCTTCTGGGCAGGCTGTACTGGAAAAGACAGAGTAGATGTCTCAGGCACAAACGCAGCTAGGAGTGGCGGGACCACAGTCCGAAGCAGGTAGAGTCTAGGCTCTTCTGGGTGCATAGGGAACCCTTTTCGCCACCTCAAAAGCCGAGGGAGATCAGGACACCCCAGGCACCCCGTCACAGCCGAAGCTGTTGACGGGGAAGCTCTGCAAGCCTCAACAGCTCCTGTATCCAAGTGGGGAGTCAGAGCCAAGCTGTCAAATGCTGAAGCCTCGAGAGGAAGAGACAGCTCTGAAAATTTCACAGCCAATGTCAACCCATCGGAGCTGATGCCAAAGCTATGGCTCCAAGAATCGCTAGGCTCTGAAATGCAGGAGCTGGCCAACACAGCTTCAGGAAGGCTCAGACCTGATAACTCCGAAATCTGGGGTCGGATCTGAGAAGCAAGCTATAGGAGTGAAGGCAGGGATGTTGCTTGCAGATCCAGGAGGGGACGGAGCAGGCAAGATCCCCAGCTGGATTTGTGCCTTGAGGAATTTCACCATCATACTGTCCACCTCAGCTTTGGAGAGGCTATGCGAGGACCTAACAGAAGAAGCCACCGAAGCAGGCCTGGAAAAGGGCATACGCTGCTGCAAGAGAGGTGACTTAGATCTCAAAAACACAGACTCAGGAGTGAAACTATGACAGCTGCAAAGGCCTCTGGATTTTGGCAGGAGGATCCCTGGAGTGGCAAGGTCTGCTGGGGGATCACTTCCTATGTTTGTGCTTCTTAGCAGGGGGTTGAGCCCCTGAAATGGAAGGAGTGGCTGAAAAGGAGGAACCTGGAAGAAGCCCACTCAAAATGAGTTTGTTACGGCGATCAATGGGTGCCTGCTGATTAAAACTGGCATAGATAGAACATGCAGAGTCAAAATAAAACACCCATAAACAAACAACACTCTCAGCATGTGCATCAGAAAGTGGGATTTGTGCCCACAAGTGCTGCACTTTTTAAACTCAGCGGGTTTAGAATCCTCCATGCTCTTAAACAACCACAGCAACAAAACACAGGAATACAAAAAATACCAAGCAATTGGACCTAATAAAATTAAGTACACAACACTAGACAAAGAAATCTATTTTTTCACACTAGACAATAGAAATATATATATATATATATAAAGATTTAACTATATCAAGCTAAACAGAAGGAAGGGACAGGGTAGGGTAGGGAAGGGGAGGAAAGAGACCACAAACAAAAACAAAAAAAACCCTCTTTCCCTGACAAGGAACGGAGGTAGATACAATAGGAAAGACTAAAAAAGAACATCTCTAACCAATAACTTGAAACATTTTAACAGAATGTCAGTCACTGAAGGAAGAATTTCTGGGGGAGTTCAGCATGTTGAGAACCCGATGCTTAGCGAAACACAACAAACAAGATCTGGGGATTTTTAGAGGAGAGTAGCATCACGGGTAGGGGAGGAGTTCAGATGTTGGAGCCGACAGCTTTGGTATACTGCCGAGTAGGATCTGATGCTCGGATCCGAAACCTGTCAGTTGAACAGCAAATGAAGGCAACAACATCAGATGCTTTGTAAGGGCAAAAGCGCTCATCTATTTAATATTTATTTTTCACACCAGAATTTCTATACAGCTTATATAAGTGCTTGATTACTCTGAAGTCTCAAATGCGACTGGCCACAGTTCATGTTTTTTTTCTAGGTACAATACCTATTCTCACTATGCCTACTGACTTAGCTCAATGTACACATGATGCAAGAGTCTTTGTTACTGACTAAGCAGTACTGCTAGTTACAGGATGTGAAGGCCTAGTTAAGTATTCAATATGATGATGCCTGTAGCTACAAAACAGATTACAGAAAGTGAAATGAAAAAAAAAACACAGCTTAGCAACATACTCAGCTGACACATTTTCACCTGTCTCGGTGTAAGCTGCTCAAGCTAAAAGTTACCACCGCATTAAAATGAATCTATATCAAAACAACTACACTCAATACTACTAATCACATATAATCAAAACATGAAACATCTAAACTTGAACCCAGTCATTTCCCTGAAAACTTAACAAATAGGCTTTATTTCACTACTCTATTGAATCTCTACAAGGAATGACATTCAAAAGATGAAACACAAGAAGACAGCCTTCAGAAATTCCACACCATTTTCAAGACGAGTCTATATTTGTAGAATCAGTACAGTTTCCCCTTAATCCTCCATTTACATTGATAAACATAACCATCCAAAACAAAAACTCAACACCTCTCTATGATAAAACAGTGCCACAGCATTACTCAAACTTACCTGGAGAAAAAAATGAAATTGCCATCAATCACACCACTTGCAAACATTCAGCCATTGTGTTAAACCTACACATAACATAAATGCGCAAACTTAAATTAAGAGGGCAACACTTTCCAAAACTACACGCCAATAGTAGCACAAGTCACCAAAACCAGGAAATATATGAGCACATCATCCGTCACCAACTGCTACACAGAATAACTTCATTAAACTCATCAAATTGCAAAAATCAGTTTTCAATAAAACAATTCCAGTGTTTAAAATTAGGGTCCAATTTAAGCGGACAGAAGTCACTTCCACTTCAACACATCACTTTCATTCGCACCTACAATGTCATTTTACTTTTAAATTTCCTGTAAATACACAGTTCATCTTGTTTCGGCTCCCAGGATAAACTAATCTTTGGATTTGTGTTCCTTTCCGACTTGCACTGGATTGGGGAGCTATGCCCCCATTCCTGGCTCGTATTTGAAATAAAGAAAGCTGTGCCAGGAAAAAGGGATATCAGTGTATACTAATTTTTAAATTTTGCATCACTCATGCTTCTACAAATGTACAAGCAGCCCGCTCATAAAAATAGTGCATTTGTCTAGTAGTACTCAGAAATCAGCACATAAACTAGAGGCTGAAAAAGGAACAGAAGAGTGTGTCCACTAATGCTCCAACCTTCTGTTACACTTTTACTTCCGCATCTACTTCTCAGAAGTACAGGCCAACATGGGAGGTCTTTGGCTGACAAAGTTTGCAGACGACTGCAAACTGGGCGCCATAGTGGAAAGTACATCGGACACGGATATCCTTCAGAAGGGACTCACAGAAACAGATAGCTGGTGCCAGAGCCATGGCCTGAAGTTAAATGCCAAAAAATGTATAGTTATACCCTTTGGGAAAAACAAGGTAACCCCAAGCTACCATATAGGTGGCAATCCACTAAGCACAGAAGACATGTCAGCAGGTTGAAGTGGTGATCTTCCAAACCATCTTTACATGCATGTGCAAGTGTACATATGTGTGTGCCCTGTGGCGAGGAGGTGCTCTGTCCCTGACTGGTTTCATGCCTTGCTAGGACAAGCTCTAGCTCCTCGGTGACCCTTCATCTAGTCTGGCATTTGATTCTCTCAGCTTTCAATTTCCTACAGTGAGGCTCTGAGTGTATCACTTAACCAAAAAGTGCTCGTATTGTGGGGGGGGGGGGGGGTCACCCCCTGACAAAGGATTCTCTGATTAGCTAAAAAATGTTAAATAAGTCACTTGATTTTAAACTGCTCTGCAGCTCACAGATGGAAATTTAAATAGGTGTGGCTCTGGCTGCAGTGACACACACATCACACCTAGAACAAACATTTGCATTCTAGACTTGAGTATACCTTTCAGAAGAGTACAAGTGGGTGCAGGCTAACAGTTTCTGTATAAATGCAACAGCAGCAATAATGGCCCACCTACTAACATATAGTTTTCTTTCAACATCCCAAGTGAAAAGGATATAAAACTGTTGTACCTTAAAGCTAACGCCAAACTTTAAGTTTTGTAAAATAATTAGCAATGCAGAGACATTAATGTTCATTAAGTGACATGCAGAGGATGTTACAGGTTCAGCATCTCAGATGTTTTCAACCACTAATATGACTGTTTCATTTACCCTAAAATGAAAAATAACGAAAAGAAAACATTCAGAACCTGAGCAAAAGGAGTCTGCTAGTGAAAGCGGAGGGAATACCATGTCACATAGGTATCAGAATGAAAAAACAGACAGAGGTCTACTGTACACCATTCATACTTTTCTAAATCCATAACTTCATTTAATTTATGTTTAAGCTGGTTCAAGATTGTTGTGATTTTTAAAAAAGTGCATAACCCATGATCAGACTGCGCAACTGACAGAACTGCTGGCACTCGTTTTATGCACATAGACAAGTATGTTTTAAATTTATAGTCTGAAATACTCAGCAAAGTTAGTTCTTAAGATGAATTGCACGTTTAGGTGACTCATGCATTCAGTTTATACAGCAAAAACCACAATGGAGTGCACGCCTCCATCACATTCCTGTGTTAGTTTCTGAACACAGCATTATGTTTCTATTAAATGTCAACAATGCTTGTTGCATACAGAAGCACAAACTTTCTTAGCTGAAAGGAATCTAGGCACTCTAACTCTGCATTCTCCTACTCATTTTGATTTCAAGTCCCCGGGTCTTCTTCTTAATATATTCTTAATATATTCTTTTATTATTCTTTTTCACCATAAAACAAATGTAAAAAATATTACCATTTTCAAATTGTGCTCACAAGCTGAACTGAAAGCTAAGTATTTGTGTGGTCTTTATCAATACACATTTCTCAACACTGCTCATACCGCATCCTTCTATTATCCCCTAAAGAACTTATCACTATTTACTACTGTGTTCAGGTTCTTTCTACTTGCACATTTAGTCACACTTCCTTTACATGAGGTTCTTTTTCCTGTTGTTGTAAAGAAAGGACTCTGCATGTCACATACACACTCACCTAAACATTCCATTTATACAAAATGCAAGCAGATCAGAGGGCTTTCTGTACTTAATGGCCTCATTTGTGTAGTGCTGCATTATTGGTCAAAGAGGAACAGGCCCACCCATCACACAGGACTTGGTTCTGTGAACCTGGCTTTTGTTATCAGGTTCTGGATAAATAACAATCTTACCCTACAGCTAGACACCACCAGTCACTAACCAGTTCACAACTCAAAACTGAGACAAAGATCAGAAAATGACCACTAATTTTAGATACAAGCTGAACTTTTTCATGATCTAGCTTGAATGAGCAGGTTCTCTATGTTCTGGACACAACAGTGGGGTGCAGGTTATCACCTAAGCAAATGTTCATAAGGACATGAGGCCATATTCTTGTTGGAATGAGCAAACTTCCTCATCAGATTCTTCAGTTTTGTTGTTCCAAAGCTGGCTTCCCTTGAGGTAACCAATACAGAATTTGATGACACATGCCAACAATGTGCAAAGGAAGTCTTCCAGCTTTTGCCTCTTCTTCCACTTATGCCCATGTACATAAGACTCTCCCAATCAGAAAGTACAGTCATGTAACTAAACTTACCGTAACAGTAGATGTCCAAATAAGATCATTGATGTAGTAGCCTTACTACATGGGTTATATCCTGCCTAGGATATAACGGTTGGCCAACTTCAAAAGCTTAAATGTGCTTTCCAAACAACCAGACCACTGAAAACTTCAACTGACAGAATAAAATGGATTAAGCTACGGCAGCAGTGATCTAATGAACATCTTTCACTTGAGTAAGCAGATATGTAATGCAGAAGTGACACCAGACTGGTAAATTAACACCACATCATGACATTCTCATAGGGGTCCCAATCAGTACAACTCTTAGAGAGACTATACAGTGTTTTTGAAAAGGGTGGTACCTGTGAAAGCTTGACATACCTACCCCAAAAAGGCAAAAAAGAGTGGATTCTAATCTATTCGTTTGTTTATATTCAATACTATACATCCTTTTCATCCCTACTTTCCACTCACCCTTTCTCCATCTTTCACATGTCCTTTTGAATGCCTTCCTGGATTCCTTTTCCAGCATCCATTCAGGTAATCCATCCAAGAATTCACACCTGGAACTGTCCCTTATAACCTGCTTTCTGTGCTCTCTCCAGTCCTTATGCAAAGTGACCTCTGCGTCTCCCCAGAATTATTTATTTATTTATTTGCAGTTTGTTAAGCAGGAAAGTCCACTGGGCTGAACAGAACCTGTTTTCAGTAGAGACCTGGGAAGAAAAGCTCCTCAGTACAATAAAAAAGAACAATCAAATAAAATTATATACATTGGTAGAATACCATTATCTAACAAACTGGTAAAAACACTTAGCAATTCAGTGGTCAGACAAATATTAGTGAACAGATTAGAATTCTTTTAGAGATAAATTACCGCATAGAAGAGTTTTAGATAATACACAGCACAGAAATTAGGAAGAGAATATATCATTAAAGCTAGGTATTCAAGGAGGCTGAGTGCAAATGCAGTTCCAGGTGAAAGACAGGTAAGTGTGGAGAGATATTTTGAAGTGGCCAGGATTTGGGACTGTTCTGACTAATAATGGAAGAGCATTCCAATTCTTAGCCAAAGAGTAAGAGAAGAGAAGATGGATGGGCAGCAGGTTTGGTTTGTGAACCTGAAGAAGTTGCTGATTCTCAGATCTAAGGGGCCTACTTGGGAGGTAGATGAAGACAGAACTATGGACGAGACAATCAGAAGGTTTAAGGATAAGTTTGTGAGCAGTAGTAAGTTGCAGATAGTTGAGGCAGTTTGGTAGATCCAGCCATTTTAGGGAGTGAAGAGCAGTACAGTGATGGCAAAAGTTTTTGGAATTTGTTGAGAATTTTGTAATTTTATTATACCGTGTTTAAAGCTTAGCTTCTAGAGTGGTTTGGAGATTGGTAAGTAGGGAAGGAAGTTGTTAAGTGGAGGCAATGGTTTGTTTGGTGGAGGGGCTAAGGAACTGCTTGTGCCTATACAGCATTCCAAGTTTCTGATGTGTTTTTTGGATGTTTTGCTGCAGGTGAATATCAAATTCTAGGTGTCCATCTATGTTTTGTGTAGCTGACAACATCTGTTAATGCTTACTTTAGGAGTAGACATTGAGCATGGCTTTCTCCAACAGGATTGATTTTTCGGGGGAGTAAAGCATGACCTTGGATTTATTTGGGTTAAGGGTTAAGTGGTTTTTAAACATCCAGGATTCAGTGGTGGGGAATGCTGTTTGAGTTTTGAGTTGGAGTTCAGAAATGAGTCAGCTGTGCAGAAGATGGTCGAGTTGTTTGCATAGTGAATAAGGGCTCCATTGGTCAAAGATGTGTTGAAATTGTTAATGAAAATGCTGAATAGGAGGGGACCAAGTATGGAGCCTTGAGGAACTTCAGTAGAGATGTTAAGATAAGAAGAGAGAGTTCTGCCATTTGATGGCCTGTTGCCTGTCTTTTAGGTAGCTTGAGAACCAGCTGAGAGTGGTGGGGGAAAGTCCAAAGTTACTGAGTTGTGACAGTAGCAAAGGGTGGGAAACTGTATGAAATGCTTTTGAAAGGTCTGTGGAAGGAGGGCTTGGATTTGGGGTCTTATTTTCGAAAGCCTGACAGGATGTTGTGTCGAAGACCGCTCCAATGAATTCCAGTGTTTTTGCTGGTAACATTTGAGATTTGTCCTTGTTGACTGTAATCCTCAAGCAGAGAGCAAGGCCTTGAGTGTAAGAGAGGCAGCGGGTTAGAAGATTCCTGGTCGAGTTGGTAAGGAGCCAATAGTCTAGATATGGAAACACCTGGAATCCTTGTAGTCAAAGATGAGCTACTACAACTGCCATATAATTGGTGAACACTAGGGGGGCTGTCGAGAAACTGAATGGCAGTGCCTTGAACTGATAGTGATCGGCTCCCAGCCAGACATGGAGAAATCTCTGGGAACGCTGATCCATGTGGTAATATGCGTCCTGGAGACCTACAGACCACATCCAGTTGTCATTCCCTAGGAAAGGGGAGAATGGACTGTACCGTGACTATCTGGAATTTTTGAGGTTTGATAAATTTGTTCAATAGGCTGAGATCCAGGATTGGTCTCCAGTCCCCTGTCTGTTTTGGCACTCAAAAGGACCTCGAGTAAAACCCAGATCCTCTCTGGTCTGGTGGGACTGGTTGGATGACTCTTTTTCTTAGCAGCTTTTCTATTTCTAAGGCTGCTACCTCCCTCTGATTAGGTGATACATCAGGAATTGATTTGATAGGTCTGGGAGTTAAATCGAATGGTATCTGGTAGCCTCTGGATATTATTTGATGCACCCAAGCATCGGTAGTAATAGTAAGTTGCTAGGCTGGTAGGTGCAGAGAAAAACGACCCCCAACTACTTCCAGAGGAAAGCAATCGGGCCACTGCTCAGGAGCATTGTTAAGGCTGGCCGGAGAAAGAATCTCTAGCGCCCTAGTTATACGGACCCCCTCTACCCCAAAAGGGGCATCTTCCAGATGAGCTGCCCCTTCTGCCCCGGGGGGCTTGCTCACCATAAGTGACATGAAAAGATCCTTGGGATTTCTTGAACCACAATTTCCCTCCCCTCTGGTTCCTGGAGTAGGACCTCTGAGGGGTGGAAAAATGTATGCCCACAGCAGACAAGGTCTTTCCGTCTTTCTCACTTCATGCTAGTGTGTCTCGTACTTTGGGACCAAAAAGTGCAGATTCATAGACAGGAGCGCTGACGAAGGAAGACGTAAAGGGGTCTTTGAAATCACACAAATGCATCCAAGCGTGAAGTCTCATGACAATGCCTGATGCAGCAGCTCGAGCTGCCCCCTCGGTGGTGTGAAATATCAAATGCATCGAGGAGTTCGTGATAGATTCAACGGTAGCTAGCTGCAAGGCGACAGTGTCACTCACCTCATCAGGCAGTACCCCTGCCAAAGAGGAAGACATTTCAGAAATTAGGTCTCTTTGGAGGTGAGTAAAATGTGACAGATAGTTCAGCAACCGAATGGCAAAGATTGCTGAAGCATAGGTCTGCTTCCCTAGTCTGTCCATGGCCCGAGACTCCCTGTTCGGAGGATGGACAGTAGAACTATTTTCTGCCAGTTCCCTCTTGGTGGCCACTGCCATGACCATGGAATCAACCATCAACTGCTTGGACTAGTTGGGCTGGTCTTCGGGGGTGGACAGAAATTTGTCTGGCCTCCGAGGGACAGGTTCTACATTGTCTGGGGCCCTCCAGGCATGCTGCATGATCAGATTTATAAGCTCATCCACAGGTGGGATCACCCAGAAAGTAGATGGCCGGGCACGGAAGGCCTGCAAGAACACCAATTCCTTAGAAGAAGGGTTAGATGACTTCCAGTTTCCCTGCTGCTTGAGGATTTTGAGAATGTTGCCAAATGAGACCTCAGAATCCCGGTCACACCCCGCCCTGAGAAGCCCACCTCCAGGTGAGGAGCTCAGAGAGGACTGGAAGCTGTTGGAGTCGTGGACATAGATGGTGCCAGCAAAAAAATAGGCACCGGGCTAGGTACAAGGTGACGACAGTCCAAACACTGCTCTGAGAGTCTACCAGCTCCAATGGAGCCAATGCAGCAAGGGAGGTCAGTGCCGACAGGGAAAACTCCACAGTTGGAGCCGAGACAGTATGCACTGGGGTGGTCATTGGTACCCAGATCTCCGGGGCCTGGGTAAAGGCCGGTGGAGGATAAATAGGTGAGTATGTTGTGAAGAGTTCCGAGCCAAGAGGGACAGAAGGTCTAGCCAGGGTGGGCAATCCCCTAGCTGCCAGAAGCTGGTCCACAACCCGCACTACATCTTGTTCAGAAAGGCTCCTGGTGGATCTATAGGAGGCTGCTGAAGGAGAGTCAGGTCTTTCAAGAAAGGGGCTAAACTGGTGCCCCAAAAAAGGGTCATAAGTTGGAGAATATCTGTTTTTTGGTAGATTTTCAACCTTAGGAACCAAGGTCATAGTCTGTGGAGCCAAATAATCTACCAGCACCATGGCCGGGGATGGTGCCGAAGCGGGTATGGTCATCAAAGCCAGTGTTGAAACCAAGGGTGGCACCAAACCTGTTGGTGCCGAAGCTGGAACCAAAATAGGAGTCAACATCAGAGATGGCACTGAGCGGGAAGACACAAGGCCTGGTGCCGGAGAGATCTGCGCCGAAGGCACCGGAGAAGCTCGGTGCTGACTTGGTTCCATAACTGTCAGGGATGTAGGAATAGAGTGGCTCCATTTTTCCTTGTGTTTCTTGGTTTTAGGAGGTGGTGAGACCTCAGACTCAGAGAGGGCCTCCGAAAAAGGGGTTCTGACTAAACCTTTCAAAATTAACTTAGTTTTGCACTCTGCTAGAGTGTAACTGCTAAAACTAGAGCAGATGTCACAAGCAGCATTTATATGGTCCATGCCCAAACAGTAAACGCAGTGAGCGTGACCATCCAAGTTGCGCATCTTTTGCCTACACTTGTCACAATGTTTAACCCCAACTTAACTTTGTCTGACATAGTACTGGCAACAAAAAGCTATCCAGAAGGAAACGACAAGGGAAAAGAAAGGCTAGTTTTTTTTTTTTTGAAAAGATAAAGAGGAAAAGGAGAGAATACCAAAGAGGGCCTACCAAAGGCAGTAGAGAGGGACAGTACCAACGATGGTAATAGATTAACTACTAAAGGTAGAGGATAGGAATTAGAAACGGGTTACAGGCGAGGGAAGAAAGCAGTGAAACTGACTCAAAAGAACAAAGTTTTGAGAGAAAAACTACACAAAAAATACAAAATTTTCACTTAGCTTAAGAGAGAAAGGCTAGGCACGTCTGATGAGGAACGCAGCAAATGAGATCTGGGGAAACTATGAGAGGGACATTATGGGTAGGTCTTAGCTGAAAGTTTCTGGATGGCGTGAGCTTGGAAATAGCCGTGTCAGTTCTGAGGACAGAACCGAAGTCCTATCTGTAAGGAATGAATAAAGATTTACAGCATCAACTTAATAAGGACTTACTATGTCTAGTCAATTCAGATCCTGTGTCCCAGATCAAAAGAAAAATGTGCTTACTTACAGCCATGTTCCCAGTTACAGTACTGAACACTGTTCCAAATAACTCTATTTATTGTGCAGGGGTAAGGTTTGATTTCTCCTAATATATCGTTATTCCCAACAATTTTGCCAGAGACAGAGTATAATGCAGTGCTGTTATCAGAAGATGCTTAGTGGGGGCAGTGAGGAGCCAGTCATCTAGATATGGAAACACCCAGAATCTTTGTAGTCTCAGGTGAGCTGTTACCACTGCCATGCATTTCGTGAACACTCTGGGGACTGTAGAGAGACCGTACGGCAGGGCACGGAATTGATAATGACTGGATCCTAGCAGGAAGCGAAGCAGACTCCTGGAGCATTTGTCCATCTTGATGTGGTAATACGCATCCTGGAGATCTATAGAGCACATCCAATCACCTTCTCTTAAAAAGGAGAGAATGGACTGAACCGTAACTATCCAGAACTTGGTTTGGGTGACAGACCTGTTTAAGTTGCTGAAATCCAAAATGGGTCTCCAGTCCCCTGTCTTTTTTGGCACCAAAAAGAATCTTGAGTAAAATCCGGATCCGCACTGGTCTGGAGGGACTGGATGGAAAACTATTTTTTGAGACAGCTTTATAATCTCTGAAGCTGCTTCCTCCTTTTGACTGGGTGGAATGTCAGGAAGTTTTCTTGGAAAATTTGGCTGACAACAAAGGGAATGGTGTAACCTCTGGTGATAATGCTCTGCACCCAATGATCGGTGGTGATAGATTGTCAGGCAGCTTGGTGCAGAGAGAAACAACCCCGACTGCTTCCACAGGTAAACAACTGGGCTGCTCCTCAGGAGCACAGATAAGGCTGTTCAGAGAAAGAGTCCCTGGAGCCTTGGTTACGAGGACCCCCTCTGCCTCTATAAGGGCGCCTTCAGAATTGTTACCCCCCTCTGCCTCTGGGGGTATCATCAGCATGGAAATGACCCTAAGATTTCTTATCCCACATTTTTCCACACCTCTGATTCCTGGAGAAGATATGCTGAGGGTTGGAAAACCATAGACCTACAGCAGACAGGGTCTTTCCATCTCGCTCACACCTGGTTAGTGTGTTCTTCATTTTGGAGCCAAAAAGGGATGAAGCTTTGATTGGAGCATTCAGAAAGGAAGACTTGAAGGGATCCGCGAGGTCACAAATGCGCATCCAGGCATGACACCCCATAACAATGCCTGAACCCGCTGCTCTAGCCACCCCTTCGGTCGCATGTGACAGCAACCTCATGGATGAGTTGGATACTGATTCCAGGGTTGCAAGCTGCGAGGCCACTTTTTCCCTGACCTCGTCAGACAACTGTCCTGCGAGTGTCCCAGAAAGTTTGGAAATCAAGCCCCTCTGCAGCCTTGTAAAATGTGCAAAATAATTCAGGGACCATATAGCAAAGGTCCCTGATGCAAAAACATGCTTCCCAAGTCTGTCCACCGTCCGGGACTCCCTGTTGGGTGGGTGGACAGCGGGACTTTCCTCAGCCAACTCCTTTTTCATGGCCACCACCACAGCATTAACTGGTAACCCTTTGTACCAATGCGGGTTCTCTTCTGGAGGGGAAAGAATTTTGTCTAGTCTCCAAGGGATCGCCTCAATGGAATCAGGGTTCTTCCAAGCACGCTGCACAACGAGCTGGATGAGCTCATCAGCAGGTGGGGTCAACCAAGAGGTAGAAGGCCGGGCACAAAAAACCTGAAGGAACACGGACTCCTCAGATGAAGGGTTGGAGGGCTTCCAGTCACCTCTCTGCTTTAACATTTCCAGGATGTCTCTGAAGGAGACATCATCAGGAAGTGACACTGTGGACCCTTCACCATCATCGTAATCCGTGTCTTCCATTAAGGGCTCCTTGGATGAGGACTTCCATTTGCACATCTTCTTTCGAGGGGGCTCCTCAATGGGGGTCTCTGAGGAAGACTCGGAAGAGCGGGTACCCTAAACAGGGGTGTCCTGTGGCTTCTCTGCCCGGTGTCCCAGGAGGGTCTGTAACAGCTGTAGCTCAGGGGGTGAAACTGGAATTTCGACATCAAAGAAGTGTTGCCAGAAGAAAGAGCCCTCTCCATCGTGCGGAAGGCAGACCCGCCCAAAGAATGGGAGCCCAGAACTGAGAAAGACAACCTTGGGACCAGGGTCACACCCTGCTCTGGCAAACCTGTCCGCATGGATGGAGCCTAAAGCAGGAGCAGTGCAGACGTAGCTATCGGCGCCAAGGATGGAACCGAGAAGAGAAGCGGTTCCGTACCCCTGGCCGACATGCCCGTCCCCCAATTCCCAGGTTGAGGAAGGACCGGTTTAGTGGGAACCGAAGACCAAAGAGGCAAACTTGGAGCTGGAGTGAGATGCCGAGGTGATGGGTTATAAGAAGGATGTCAGAGCAGAAGGCTTTGGAACCGAGATGGTCGAAGAAGGAGTGTAAGATGGAGTCCGTGGATAAGACAACCCAAATCCTGCAGGTGGATGGGTCTTAGAAAGTGAGGGAATCCCTCTGGCTAAGAACAGCTGGTCTACAAGATGCACCACATTGTGTTCCGAAGGGATCCTGGTGAATCTAGTGGATACTCTGGTCGGGGAGTCAGGACATTCGATGAAGGGGCTATACACTTGGCCCAGAAATGGATCCTCAGAAGGGGAGTATTGGGTCCATGGTGCAAGGTCTGCCAGCACTGAAGTTTCTAGTTTTGAGACCGTAAGTAAAGGGGTCAAATCCAGTGCGGTCGGTACAACACTTGGTGCCGAAGTGGCACTCGGAGCTGAAACAGTCGGTTCCAAAATGGAAACTAATGGAGTAGTCAAAGGTGTGCCCTGAGCTGAAGTGGCCACATGTGCCAAAGTCAAAACAGGCGTAGTAAGGTCTATGATTGGTGCCGGAGGCAGTATCAGTGCTGAAACAGGCATCGGTATCAAAGGTTTTGAGATGGCTAGAGCTGAAGAGGCAGATTTATGCTCCGAAGATAACTTTGGGCCCTTTGATTTCCCAGGCTTGCTCTGATCACCCAATGGTGAAGAAGGAACACAGGGGGAAATCTCTTTTTGTCCTTAGAAGGAAGGGTTGAGACCTCCATCGCAGAAATGGCCTCTGAGAAGGGAGAATTGAGTAACCCTTTCAGAATGAGTTTATTTTTGCGCTCATTAAGAGTGCATTGACCGAAACTCTGACAAATGTCACACAGAGGCTGCATTGAAAGGTGAGGCACTCCCAAACAGTAAACACAGTCATCATGTGAATCACTGTTAAGTAACTTGCCCTTACATGAAAGTACAATGCTTAAAACCTGAAGTACCCTTCTTATCCGACATCTTAATAGAAGAAAACACCACAGGCCAACTGTATGATCCAACTATAGTAAAGTCAACTCCATTCAAGAAAGTCACAAATATAACAATACACAAGTATGTAGAGAAAGGAAGGGAAACACCTGAATAAAAGTCAAAGCTAATAGGTTAAACAGGAAAAACAATACCAACTATGGTATTGAAGAAATACCACAAGGGTAAGGGAGGAAAGGCTGTACCAACACAATGGTACTTGAAAGTTTACCAATGGTAACAACGAGTAGAGAGGAAAATCAAGGTTAGACAGAAGACAAAACACTGGCAATACTAATCGCTTAATAAAATAGGAAGATATCCAAAATTTTTCACACAAATATCAAAAAAGTTCCACTTAGCTGAGAGCTAAGCTGAAACATAGCTTTACGGCTATGCGGCAAACGAGATCTGAGGTAACATGGAGAAGAACATTCTGGGTAGAGACTTAGCACGAGAGTTTTTTGGCTGGAGCGAGCTTGGTAAAAAGGCCGACTTGGTTCCAAGGGCTCTGAACCGAACCCATCACTGATGAATGCAAAGAAGATTAACAACATCAGATAAAGACTTAATGCAAACACTTCCACGCAAAGATCTTAAACGTTCTGGACTTGGCTGCAGACTTGGGAGGCATACATATATCTTCGCATTCTTATAGTTATCATGCAATACTTTATATGTTCTACTAATTATTCCTTTTTTAACAGCTGTTTCTGTTCTAGATTCAACTACAAACTCTACAACAGCAGGTTCTTCACTTAAAATACCCCTATCCCTTTCTCTTTGCTAGTACTCTGAGATCAAGCCCCGGTAGGGAAGGCAATCCATTGTCTTCTTGGCCTTATCCCGTTGTATTACCTTTCCTGCTTGAGTTATTTGCTCCCAATATCCAGATCCCTTTTCCAGGTTTCATCAGAAATTTCCAGCCCCTTCTTGCTTATTTTTTGTATCCATACTTGCAGTCATCCCTATTGGCAAAATCTCCTTTCTCCATTCTTGTATTGGCTTAATTCTTAGAATACTTTCTGCTACTTTATGAATATAATAATCTGTAGGATTATTATTTTCCTTAAGGAACTGAATCCAAAATCTTACTCTCTGTTTCTTGAAAATCCCCCTTGTTTCATCATCATCCCTTTCCACTTTGAATTATAACCTCCTGCTTGTGTTATGTATATAAGCCTTAACTGTGTGGCTCTAAAACATTTCTTCAAATCAGGTAAACCTAAAACACCCTGTATTGGAAGGATCATCTTATCCCATGTAACTCTTGCCCTCTTTCCCTCCCAGATAAATTCTTCAAATTCTTTATTAATTACTGTCTACGGTTTATACTTAGGTTGATAAAAGTATGTCTGATCTGTATACAAGGCTAAAGGGACTTAAAATATTTTCACTGCTTGTATCTTACTATCCATATCCAGAAATAACAGTTTCCAGTTTCTCAATTTTTTTTATTATCTTTTGTTTAATCTCTTCCCACATATGCTTAGCCATAACAGAAGCCATTTTAATCCACACTCCTAAATCTTTCATCTTATCATGTCCCCATAAATATGGGTATTGCTGAACCAGTTCATGTTTGGGTACATAATTTATGGCTTTAGCCTTTGTTTTATCTTCATTAATTTCATATCCTGAAAATACATCAGTGTCTCAAAAGGTTCCACAACACTGAGATGTCCTTTTCTGGATTTATCAGGTACAAATTAATATAATCTGCAAATAAAGCCAACTTTTCTTGATTATCATATCAATTATACCCTTGAATGCTCGAGTCCTTTATTTGTTTTTGCAATGGCTCTAAATATAAAGCAAATAAAAAAGGGGAAAGAGGACATCTCTGCCTGGTTCCTCTGTTCAAACACAGATTATCTGAGAGGAATCCTCCCACAATAATGCTTGCCGCCGATCCTTCACATATCATTCCAATTATCCTTATTATTGCATCAGGGAATGCAAATGCTTCCACTGCCCTACTCAAAATCCCAGTTTATACTTTCGAATACTTTCTCTCTATCAAGACCCAACAACAGTGGCATTTTCTTACATTCTGCCTCCTTCTGGATCATCACTATTGTCAAATGTTTGCCTCCCCTCCACAAAACCACACTGATCCATATCTATCAATTTTGGAAACAACTCCGCCGTTCATTTAGCTAGTACAAACATAAACAACTTATAATCATTGTGTAAAATTAAAATGTGTCAACATGAAGCTGGGTTAGATGGGTCTTTGTCATTTTAGGCAACACAGCCACCACAGCTTTCGTCCAAAGCGTTAGTGCTTCCCACTCCTTTTAAAATAATGTTAAACAAAATCTTACAGATCTTTATCACTTTCTACCCTCCTAATTTCCAAACTTCCACAGGAATCCCATTTGTTGCTGCTGAAGATCTTCCTGAATATTGATTATACATCACTGTTTTTATTTCATCGCCTCCTATCTTCATTGTTAGTTGTTGAGCCTAGTCTATCTCTAAGCTTGGCATAATTAAGTCTTCCATTAATATTTCCATTTGTACTTCTTAATTTCCACATTTCTCTACTTTATACAAATTTTCATAAAATTTCCAGAATATTTATAACTCTACACAATTTCTTATTTTTCTTCTTAAAGGTTCCCTAAGTTTGGTGAAAACCATTTCAATGTTCTGTTGCCTAAGTCGCTGTGAGTGTTTGTGCTCTGGAGTTGTTCTCAAAAATAGTTGCCCAAGTCTTTCTAAACTCATGCATCTTATCCAGGTACTCCCTTATTTTCTCTTTAGCACTCTGTATTTACTCCTCCTCTTAGTCTATGTAATTCCCCTTATTCTGCAATACTTTATCCTTTGTCAGCCCCTCTAAGTAATTTCTATTACTTCTTAATCATACACATTTCTCTTTTACTCCAACTGTATTTTTAAACTTCATTTTCATTTTATTCCAGCCACCAGTTTTAACTTCAGAAGATATTTCTGTCTTCCCTAATAACTCTTGAATAATTTCCACTACCCATTCCTTAAATTCCTCTTTTTTAATAGGTAGGTAAGTTGGAAAGCGCCATTGTCTAATGTCTGCTTCATCACTCTGCATTTTCATCTGTTTTTATTGGTGCATGATCAGAAACAGTTATTGGATGTGTGTTGAAGCTTTCAATGAAATGCACATGCTCCTGTAAATATAATTTCTGTGTAGTCTAGTCCAGTTATTGTGCCTTGGAGAATAATATGTAAATTCTGTCTGAGTTCCTACCACTGAATTCACATGCTTTACACCAAATATCTTTATAAATTTCTTCAGAAACCTACCCTCTTTTGTTATACTGTCCTTTCTAAGTCCTGCAGATATATCCTCACTATTGCAAATCAAATTCCAATCCCCACCGATAGATAATATTCCCGGCTGAAAGCTGATTATTTCTCCCAAAATGTTATCTCCGTAATAGCAGTTTTCGGTGGAATATAAACACATCATTATAATCCTCCTCCCTTGCCAATTCTGCCTTACTACCAGAAATCTACAATTTTTGTCTTTTTTCCCCTCATCTATCACTACTGGAGCCCATTCTAGCAATTAGTACAATTATTCACTTTTTTCTCTGTCCCTGATATTCTGCTGAATATCCATTCTGAAATCCTCTCTTTGTCAAATTCACATTTTCATTTCTTTCTAAATGTGCTTCCTGTAGTACTGCTATCTGCACTCTGGATTTCTTAATAAAATGTAATACTCTTTACATTTTATTTATACCTGTTAAAGTCATTCATGTTCTAGAATAATATGGACAGCATAGCCATCGTGATTGTTCCCAGCTATTATACATGACAGTTTTTTGAATATGTATTTCCAGCTTTTGTGTTACACGCATATAATAATGTATGAACCTATGTCACATTTTTCAAGACTTTTTGTTTTAATGAAAACTCTCAATCAAAACACTTAATACAAAACACCCAACCCCCTATTAAGTTGGAACATACACACGAAACTATGTACACTTCTGAAACATGAAATTTAACACTCCAGAAGGGAACAATCGTCCCAAACTGATGGCTACACCTACAGGTATTATCTAACTTAAAATTATGGTTACCCATGCTAAAGCGCATTCTACATCCAGGATTCCCACTTACACTGATTGCTGTCCTTTCTTTTCCTATCACTCTTTCCCTCCCAGATAAAAAAAAAACAGCTTCTTTGCTTTCAAACAATGTTAAATTTTATCCCTACGAAAAAGTGCACTGGCCATCTTTAAATAAAACTAAATTGTATACTGTTCTATTAACTGCATTAAAGTATTAAGGCTGCTAGAAAGGTTGTTACCTCTTTTGCAATTCCCATAATTTCACACTTAATTTTTTCACTGAACTGCTTGCCATTGTATCTTTAAATTTTGCATTTCCCTCAGCAAAAGAACACCCAGAATTCTCAAGCTTAACTGCTTGGAACTGTAGACAGCTTGTCTCCATGGAAATGCACTCGGCAATGAGTCTTTGTAAATTTCCCTCAGAAAAAATTGCACATATGCCCTCAACTGCAGACATCTTGACTCCAATGAACATTTTCCAGCAGAAAACAAACTGATATCTTTGCAGTTGTAAGAAGTTTACAATTTTTATGACTTTCATCATTTTGTCTTATTTTGAAAGCCTACATGATTACATCCATTTTTTTTTTCATTTTTCATTCATTAAGCAAGAAGGACTGTCGCAAGTCCCTTTTCACTCAAGACTTGCACCACAGGCTGGATAAGGAGAAAGTCACGGCTAGTTTTCTGTCAGGTGCCAGAATCCACCACATCACATACACACTCAAGTCTCCCAACAACAGGCACTGTTGGCATGAATGACTTGAGACGTACCTCTCTGGACTATATGAAAAGAGGCATGACTGAGCTCGCTGATGTTCCAGGTAGGTATGTCCCTAGCCTTAAGCAGCATTCTGCTGTCACCCAGAATGATGCCTCAATACAAACAGAAAATGATTGACTTTAACAACTGGCTTAGTTTCTGGTGTCATTTCAGGGGGATCCAGTACCTGACAGCCTGGGAAGATATGATTGATAGACCATGATGCTTTGCCAAAGATGGCCTGCATCTATCTCACCTGGGCTTCAGGCTTCTGGCAAAGGCTCTTGCCTCCTCTACAGTACCTTTTTTAGGAAAAGTGATGAGGTTAAAACTACCAACATAAAATTTCAACAAAACACAAATTAAAGGTCATGCTGCTAAACGCTAGGAGTCTAAACATGAAACTGCACTCACTGCAAGCATTCCTAACCCTGGAAAATGCTGACATCTGTGCAGTCACAGAAACCTGTCTCAAAGTTGCAGACAGCACCCCAGCCTTACCTGGTTACTTATCCTGTCATACATTCAGACCCCAAACTGTGGGCAGTGAAGCCAAAAGAGATGGAGTTTCAATATACATTAAAGGCATACACACGACCACGCTGGTCAAACAGTATGACACACAGGAGACATTCCAGGTGCAGTTAACCATTGACAATACCCCTATTCAAATCATAGCTAGCTACTGGCCACCAAATCTGACTCAAGATGCCCAATCTACCTATTTGGACCTGTTCAAATCTATCAAGATTCAGCCCTTTACCCTGATCCTCGGTGACTTTAACTTCCCAAACATAGACTGGAAGAACTACTCATGCCAGAACACAAATGCCCAGAGATTCCTTGAGTGTGTCAATGCAAATGCCTTGGAACAGCTAGTCAATACTCCCACAAGAAGTGATGATATCTTGGACTTGGTATTAACCAGCATGAGTAACCACTGCAGCATCCCTATAGTACCATCCTCCCTAGTAAGATCTGACCATAAAGTGATCACTTTCGAAGTCACCATCTCCAATAACCCCACTCTAGCTAGGATCAGACATAAAAACTTCTCCAAAGCTGATTACAGCCTCCTGAAGGATGGTATAAAACAGCTTCACAGCCCCCTCACTCTCTGTAGGAACTGGCACCAATATCCAAAACTACACCAAAGCACTATACGAGCATTTATATAGATGCATGGAATCAGGAATACCCAAAAGGACGAAATCATCCTCCTCAAGGAAGAGTAAACCTGTCTGGTGAACATCTGCAATAAATAAACTCTATAACAAAAGGAAAAAATTGCTATCCAAGACCAAGAAGGAGCAGGTGCCCAATTGAAAGCAACGTCTCCTTAGCTTGAACAAGCAAATAAGAGCACTAGTGAAAGCCTCCAAAGCAAACTTCGAGTCCAAATTGGCCACATCTACTAGTGACAATCATAAGACCTTCTTCACATATGTCCGCAACCTCAAAGGAAGCACCCTGATCTGTTCAGAACTGGTGGTCAAGGACACCACATACCCAAATGCTGTAAATATAGCAAACTTGCTGGCTGACAGATTCAGAGAAAACTTTACCCCTATGTCTACCCATCAGCAAATCAGGACATCCCCAGTACCTGCCCCCTTCCCCTTATATCCAAGAACAGGTCATCACTGCTCTCTCAAAGGCAAAAAATACAGCCTCCATGGGACCCGCTAACATCCCAGGCTGCATCCTACATGAGCTCACGCAGGAACTTGCAGCACCATTAGGCACCCTATTCAACCAAAGCCTAAGTACTGGCTTCACCCCAGCTGAGTGGAGGACAGCCACTGTCATCTCTTTACACAAAGGTGAAGCGTCCACCGATCTGGGAAATTCCAGACCCATCAGCCTAACTAGCCTGATCTGCAAGGCCATGGAATGGATTATCATGGACCTCATTAACAAGGACATTGGGAACCGCCAAGCACTCAATCCCACACAGTTTGGTTTTGTCAAGGGGAGGTCCTGTTTTCTAAATTTGGTCGACTTCTTTGAGACAGTCACCGAAGCCATGGACGAGGAGAAGACTGTGCACACCGCCTATCTTGACCTGGCCAAAGCCTTTGACAGTATTCCCCACTCAGGCATAATAGATAAACTCTCTTAACTAGGCATCAATCTATATGTTACCAGATGGGTAGCAAATTAGCTCACTGATAGAACCCACCTAGTCAAAATAGGGGAAGCCACCTCAAGCAGTAGACCTGTAACAACAGACATACCCCAAGGTTCGGTCTTGGGGCTTCTGTTATTTGGGATACACTTTTCTGAGGTGCAGGCCAAAACCAGTAGGCTGACGATGTTTGCAGATGCCTGCAAGCTGGGTGCTGTCATCAATTCCCCTAGTGATGTGGACATCCTCCAAGAGGATCTAACTCAGACAAATGACTGGTTCCAGAAACATGGCCTCAAGCTGAATGTCAAAAATTCATCATCTTTCACTTTGGGGATAGTGATGTCCCCATAAATTATCAAATTAATAACACTGTCCTAAGCACTCAATCAGTCGTGAGGGACTTGGGCACCCAGGTTGATAGCAACCTGACACTTGACCACCATGTTGCTTCCACTGTACAGAAAGTCTTCTACATGGCCCACATCATAAGTAAGGGTATCTCATCCAGGGACAAGAAGGTTATAACATCCCTGTATTCTTCCCTTATAAGGCCCATTATTGAGTACAACGCCCCTTTCACCATGTACCTCCCAAAGTAGATGCAGCACCTGGAGAGACCACAGAAGTTCCTCACCAGGAAAATCCAGGGCCTCAAACATCTACCATACACAGACAGGCTAAAAGCCCTATCCCTCTACTCAGTTTCAGATAGACTCCTCAGAGGTGACGTCTGTCTGGCATACAAGGTGATCACAAGACCCAACCTTGATGGGACTGCTGCATATCCGCAAGTCAAGCTCCACTTGAATAACCCACACGAGCGGGCTCAACCTGGTCTGTGACATCAACAAGATTTGTTGTCAGGACAGATTTCTGTCCCAGAGACTCCCCCATCTATGGAATAGATTCCCTGTCCACATCAAGCAGAGTACCTCTTTACCCCTTTTTAAGCACAACCTGGATAACTGGATGGGAAACAGAAAATATACCCTGGGATTCCACCTGTGTCCCTGCTGGACAGGAGCATTGGGTGCTGATTTGTCTAAACATGGGCTAAACTCTTAGCTAGGCTTATAAGGGCCTCAGGGCCAATAGCCTAGTAACCTCTTATGATCCTATGGCCACATGGTGAAAGCACAATACATGAGAGCAAAACAGGATATTTGAGAGCAAAAGACAATATTTGATAATGGATATTTCGGATTGCTGCCAATAGTAGAAAGTTGTATACAGTAAATCACAATATTCATAGAATGTAATGAAAATAATATCACAAAGACTTCCAAGGTATCCAACAGCAACACAGCAGAAGCCTCAAATAGCATAGAAAATAAACTGCAGGATACACCACGAAAAGTCCAGATTTAAGTTAACATCCAACTTTATTCAAAAAATATTCATAGAATACTAAATAAGTACACAACTTCTTTCAAATAAATAACAATACAAAGATTCATTATCATATTAAGTATGCAGATACTGTTGATCAACACTGTAGTAGATAGAAAAAAATCTGTAAAAACTCAATAACAGCATTTTTAGTAGGGAAATTTCTCACAACCTTTTAGTGCAAGAAATCTGGGCAAAGCCTAAAATAATCTTGGGACAAAGGCCCAAAATAGGTACAGATTTTAAATATTGCTCTTATAAATTTATAAAGTTGTATGAAATCTGAAACTCAAACGTGTTACTCAAAAGTAATGTTGGAAGAGTTTGCTACAGGAGTTTATTAGATCACACGTAACACAACCTTATACTAAACTAAATAGGTATTGAATACAAGTTTAATATCTTTAATAAGTAGTCTGTCAAAAATGCACAATATTTGTGTATCTATCTAGCGCTGTATATATAATATATATGTGTGTGTGTGTGTGTGTGTGTGTGTGTGTGTGTGTGTGTGTGTGTATATACTGTTCCCCATCAGATGATCGAGTTTTCAGAAACTCAAAATTCAATAGGTCAGAACCATATGATGAGTTTCCAAAAACTCAAAACATCCAAAACAAAACAAAAAATAATCTAACTTTTTTTTTCTTTTTTAGATTTTGCAAGGGGGCAAGCCCCCTGCACCCCCTGCACCCCCTACAAATTAAATATACCAACTCCAAGATCACACTTCAGTGGGGAAAAGGGTTGTTGTTGTTGTGTCTTTCGGCTTTTCCCAGTTAGGGGTCGCCACAGCGGAACTCCAGTCCGCTAATGATTGGCAGTAGATTTTTACGTGCCAAGTTGCCAGCCCTGACGCACAGCCTTCAATGAAGGTACGCCCATTCACGCATGTCTCCACACAGAAGACACTCTAGCTGAGAATCGAACAGGACAATGTCTTACTGTGAGGCGATAACGCAAATTTAAATTTCCTGTTCCACACTGTACCATGATCTCCATTCAAAACATTCAAGTTTTCGGAAATTCGATCATATGGTCCCGACCATATGAATTTCGAGTGTCTGAAAACTCGATCATCTGACAGGGATCCATATGTACATATTCCATCAGCATAATGAATTCAACTAATTGCTATACATTATTATTTGCAACACTGAGGAGTCTGAAAGTGTAATATTAGTATAAATGTAAGAAACGTGTCCTATGCAGACAGCCTCAAGGCCCTCCCTATCCCTGTATTCCATTGCCTACAGGATGTTGAGGGAAGATCTACACGTGGCATACAAGGCACTGTCAGCCCCCCCCCCCTCTTTGATGGACCTCTTGCATATCTACAAAACAAACAGCACCAGAATTACCCATTCTAAAGACTTAAACCTTGCCTGTGATACAAATAGGACCTGCTGGAGAGACAGGTATGTATCCCAGAGACTACCCATTCTGTGATACAGGCTCCTCATCCATATGAAGCAGAGTTCCTCCCCTAACCCAATTCAAGTGCAACTTGGACAATGGAATGGGGAACAGGAAAGTCATCCCTGGTTTGGCACCTATGTCTCTAATGAACACAGGCAGCTCTAAATGAGTCATCTCCCAAGCCCCAGCTTACACGTATCAAGGGTACGAGACTTTTTCATAGATTTGGGATGCATGGATAGGCTTAAAAAGGCCCTTGTGGTTGTTAGCCTAGTAAACACCTATGAACAAACACACCTGTTTACAATTTAAGCCAAAGATAGTAATCTAGATATTCACCCTTGTAAAATAAAAACAGAAAAAAATATCCTAATTCTAAATATAATGTGATCAGTGCACTTTTACACCCCACTCCCATACCAGCAACCCATGATCACAGCATATAAATATTAAACTTGCTTTTGCCCAGCCTTTTTTCCTATTGTTACACTGTAAAACCTGCATTTTTATAACTCAAAAAAGACCCCCACACACACATTTAAGACACCCCTGACTACACATTACACAAATATTTTTTATTGTATATAGCATGTAGTTTATATTATGAAATGTTTTATACAAATACTAATAAAAACAAAAATTGTTTTACTTACAGTCAGTGTTCCCCCTTTTAGTGTCCTTCTAAACTTTAATGATATAAAGGGTATATGCTTTACAGTCCACCTACAAGTTTAACAAAGTCAACAAAAGTCCAGTGTTTTTCAGCCACTTTTTTCTTGCAAAAACCATATTTCACAAATGTGATAAGATGCTTTATAGTCTTCCATTTATTCATTGACTTCAGAGTTGCTGGTCTTGCTCCTGTTCATCTTCATTTTCCAACACCATACTCTGGTTCAAGACCAAGGTACCGCTGAGTCTTCTAATCAACTCCTGTATTTTTTTCTATATCTCAAGCACTTTCATTTGGAACACTGGAAAATCTTTCACTGGCAAAGTCTCTCTATGAACCTTATCATCCAGAAGAATGAGAAAAAGCTTCACATTTAGCCAGATTTTTCTTAATGTCAGCCTCTGATTTTTGCAGTTTTATCAATTCAATCTGGATGGTTAGCTTCTCCTATTTTTCCATTTTTTTTTTGTTTGAATTGATATATTCCTTCTGTGTTTCATTTATTTTAATCACCTCTGAGTACATTTGATTTATTTTTTCCTCTCTTGAAATAAAGCTGAAGCTTGGACTGCTTTTTGTTGAACAGCTGCAGAATCCTTGATGGACAGTGTTATTTCTTCACCTTTTTCTGATTGATTTTATTTTTTCCTAATTTCTTCTTTGATACTGAACGTCGAGCTGGCACCTCAGCGTTCATGAAAAACTATTGCCAATCATTAGTGGACCGGAGTTCCGCTGTGGCGACCCCTAACCGGGAAAAGCCAAAAGCTAAAAGACACAACATACTATCCAAGCAGTGTATTTACTAGTCATTCACTAGTCAGTCACATCATTATCACCCCAACCCTCATTACCTCAACACATCCTCTGTTACCTCTTCTCTTCTCCATCCTCGTTACAACACCCTACCTATTCACAACTCTTCTAACATGCTTAAAAGACTCTACCATCCACTTTTCTCCCACTTTTCAAACTGATATAATGCCTATTTCAATTATCCCACACCAACTACAAGTATTTTTCTTACTCTCTCTCATACCTCTTCTAACCACTAGCCATCTCTTAACCTCCTATGAACAATCACTATACTCTACTCTTCTCCTCCCCGCCAAACACACTTTCACACCACCATTAACTAACTATCCCAACCTCCTTAACTTTATATCCAAACCCTCCTAACTACTAGCCAAATATCATAGACTAGCTCACATTAAGTATACTAACCGTAATGCTAAAAAATTAACAGACTATTATTGTAACCCTCTCAACCCTAAACACACAACACTCCTCCTCTTCCTACTAGATGGGGACATTCACCCTAACCCTGGCCCAAACCATAACATTAACTCTACAAACAGCAACCCAAATAAAACTAGTACACTCACATCTATCAAACCTTCTAACTCACTCTCTATAGCTCACCTCAATATACGCAGCATTTGCAATACAATTACTCAACTTCATGCCCTTTTAGATGTCCTCCTATTTGACATGCTATGCCTATCTGAAACCTGGCTAAAACCTACTATTAAGGACAATGAAGTGACCCCACCAGGCTATAATATCATTAGACTAGATCGCACAGCCAAAAAAGGAGGAGGAGTAGCAATCCTCTATAAAGCAGAGTTACAAGTTAGCACTGTAAATCTTAACCCACCTTCTGACAATAGTACTGAAATACTAATCACTAAATTTCAAATCAACACACATAAGGCTATTAATATTATCTGCATATACTTTCCTCCAGGAAATAATATCAGTACACTCGAGAATATCCTTAACTGGCTTTCCATAAATTTGCCACAAGAAACCATAGTCCTAGGAGACTTTAATATAGACTGGAATACCTGTAATACTACACACCCAACCACCCATATCAACCTTTATGGCTTCTCACAAACTATTGACTCCCCTACCAGAATTAACAAACCCAACATCAAAGAAAGTACCTTGGACTGGATACTTACTAATAGTCTCCATAAAACATACAAAGCAGGAACCCTCCCAGATGACCTAAGTGACCATTCACTAACCTATATTATCAGACATAAAACCAACCTAACTTTCCCTTTCACATACAGAACACTACGCACCAAAAAGCAATTTAACCCAGAACTTTTCCAAACTGAACTCAAACAATGTAATTGGTCACCATTAAAATCTCTCCCAATCAATGAAGCAGTAGAGTACTTCAATTCTACGTTCCTGACCATCACGCCCCATCACGCTCTGTTAGAAATAAAACTAAACTAGCCCCTTGGCTCACTAACAATACTAGGCAAAAAATCAGAATTAGAAACAAATTCTGGGCAAAATGGCGTTCTACTAAAAATCCTTTAGATCACCAAATCTTTAAACAACATAGAAATAATACAAAAAAAAGCCATCCTGTTAGACAAAAATAACTTCTACCTACAGCAATCCTACCATAAGGAACCACAAAAGGTTTGGACTAGCATTAACAAGCTCCTATAGCCAGGTCAATCAATCACTCCCAACCCACTTGGCTCCAACCCTAACAATCCCTCTCAAACTGCTAATGCCTTCAATTCTTTCTTCACAGACGCTATCCAAAATCTTGCTAGCCATTTATCTCCTGATACCTCAAATCTGCCTACTTCTACCACTATCTCACCCTCACCATTTCATATACAACCAGTACCTACTTTCTTCATTTGCTCCCTTCTCCAAAGACTAAAACCTACCACCCCATCAGCAGACCAACTCCCAGCAGAATTCCTACAAAAAGGAGCTAAAGCCATTGCTTACCCCATTTCCATTCTGATCAACAGAACCATAAGTGAGGGAACTATCCCATCCATCTGGAAAATTTCCCATATTATCCCACTACATAAAGGGGGACACTCCAATGACTACTCTAACTTCCGTCCCATAGCTCTGCTATCCCCTCTTGCAAAAATAATGGAAAAATGCATCCATAAGCAACTTCTAAACCACCTTCTCCATAACAACTTAGTTGCCAACTGTCAACATGGATTCAGACCTTTCCACAGTACTAGCACTGCCCTACTATCCTTCACAGACAGCATCAACAAAAACCGTAACAATAATATTCTTTCCTCTGCAGTCTTTATTGAGTTATCTAAACCTTTGATATGGTTAATCACCAACTCCTACTACACATTCTGATAACCCTTTCACTTAATCCCCTAGCCATATATTGGTTCAAATCTTACCTTGAAAACCAGCAACAGGCTGTACTCTGGCAAAACAAACTCTCTAATAACCTTCCTATTTCCCTCGGTGTTCCACAGGGCTCCATTTTAAGCCCACTGCTATTTTCCATCTATATTAATGACCTTCAATCAGCAATCCCACATACCATCTGCATTCAATATGTAGATGACTCTACTATTATCTGTACAGCCACCTCTCAAACTGAACTTAAATCTCTTACCCAAAAAGCTTTCAACACTGTCGAACAATGGTTCTCGAACCGATGCCTCCTCAACCCCAAAAAAAACTAAATTGCTACTCTTTACACCAACCTGAAACTCCACCCCTAGTCATCTCACACTCACATCTAATGATGGTACTGTTATTTCCCCCGACACAACCACTAAACTCCTAGGAATAACAATAGACAACAACCTCAACTTTGATAGTCATATAAACAGCACAATAAAATCAGTGAATAAAAAACTGGGATCCCTTTATAGAATTAAGCCCTTTCTTACACCAGTGGCTAGGACCACTATAGCCAGAACCCACTTAATCTCAACTCTACTCTATGCTTCCCCTATATATACTAACCTTTCAAAAAATAACCTCAACAAACTGGCAACATCCTATAATAATATTGCTAGATTTACAACAGGCTCTCCCTTCAGAACTCATCACTGTCTAAACCTAAAACAACTAGACTGGCTATAATTTCTTAACCATATTCAATTTCTCCAGCTTGCCATTGTACACAAGACCCTGCATCAACCCACCAACACCCCAATACTCTCTACCATCATTACACCTTACAAAAACCTCAAAAACTTAAGCTCCTCAAACACTTCTAGATCTAATAACGCATCAGGGGACTCCCTGTACTCTAACTCTGTAGGAAAACTATGGAATTTACTACCTACTGAACTTACAACTCAAATTTCTCTTTCACTCTTTAAGAAGAAACTAAAGCTATTTCTTAAGACACACTGGCTATGCACCTGTACTAACCCTGACTAACTTCCTTCCTTTTAAACTAATAATTACTTTGAAACTCATAATACTACCCTAGAGCAACAAAATACCATAACATTGCTAATAAAATTTATGTATATACTGCATATTGACCATCTCTTGTATATCACTCATTGATGCATACTGCTAATGTTATCCTCAATGACTATTGCATTTGAATAAAAAAAAAAAAAAAAAAAAACATTTTTATGCTTTTTTACAATTGTATCTTCTAATTTGACCTGTTATGACTTTTTGTATTTTTTTAATTGGATCTATTATGACTTTTATATCTCTTTTTATGTCTTTCTGGAGCTTTTCTCCCCGGGCCTCTGCTGAAAATGGACATGTATCTAGCTAGACTAGCCCGGTTAACAAATGTAAAATAAATAAAATAAATAGTCATTAACTGAATTTTATCAAAAAAAAATTTCAATGGCACTCCTTTTTCTTAAGTTTCTGTTTTCACACTGGGAGAGCTGAAGTTATGCTGTTGATCAGTGTGCAGCCATCTTCTTCTGATTTATGCCTTTGATGTACTAACCTCTTTTGTCAGTTTTCTGTATGCCTCCTCCATTATCCCCCTGTTTGATCTCTTATATCTCTTTGTAGCCAAACTGGCCTTCTCTTCTTTTTCCTTTATTGCCTATTCCTCAATCCCTCATTAACAATCCCAAGTAACTTCATTGCTTACCCATACACAAAGCTTGTTTACCCCTTCAGTTTTCTGCTAGTCAACTCATCTATGTTGTTGTCTTTCGGCTTTTCACGGTTAGGGGTCGCCACAGTGGAACTCTGGTGCGCTAATGATTGGCAGTAGATTTTCACGAACGCCGAGGTGCCAGCTCGACGTTCAACGAAGGCAAACCCATTTACGCATGTCTTTTGAACGCCCACCCAACCGCGGGGAGGACATGCAAACTCCACACAGAAGGCACTCCACCTGATATGGATAAGCATAAGCCAGAGTCCTGATGCCCCCAACCACCTTTGTCAGTTGTTCCTTAAGTTCTTTGTCTTTAAAACAGTTTTGAAATTGCTTAATGATATAGGTCTACATGAACCAATGCTTCCTTTAATAATCTAAATTCAGAGGTAGTGGACCCATTATCTATTGTCTAGCAGTTTAGTGAACATGATTAAGGTTATGACCTGCTAATGAGTTTCGTCATGGAGAAGAAGTTTTGAGCCTCCGTTTGCCTACAAATGATTTTCCTTGTGTCTAGTGAATTTACTTGATTAAAATAAAATGTTTACCCTACAACAGCGTATTTACTGGTGTGATCTGGACTTGAAATATTTAAGAACTTATGAAGCATGGTGTATTACTGGAGATATATTCTTCCAAAGAGGACAACTGTAAGCCTTAAAATGTTATCAGCACTACAAATCTATAAATATGAAACAGTCTGCCAGAAATCATTAAAAACTCAAGTTCCAATGGATGAGGCAAAACACCTATAGATTTCCTATATCGATTTAAGAAAAAAAAAAACTTTTTCAAATATATTAAAGAAAATATTAGTATGTAGATAGACATATCCCTGACCTATGGTGACAGACTAGAGTGTTTTCACAACATGGGGTGGGGTTGGGGGCATATCACAGTCAAACAATTTTAGATACAATCTGACCAATGTTCTCTGTAAAGTTATTGTGAAATCATGGTGACAGTCATAATGGAGATCATCCAAAATGGCAAAGAGTTTTCCGAATCTTCAATACATATATATTACAGTAGGTAAAAAGCTGATTAACCAACATAATGCAAGTTACAGTGAGTGGGGGCTACCTGTCTATCCTAATGAGCGTTATGGCTTCTCACTAGCCTCTTTACAGGACCACTTGTCACACTATATGTTTCACATATTAAACAAGGAATGTGCTCTGGATGACAGACTATATGGCTCAGGGTCTGCCTAATTTTGAGACAGAAGACATCTGCACCTGTTAAATCCTGAACTCTCCCATTTAATGAACAAAATACCAGCTGCTGCAAAACCATGCAAAAGGCAAGCCACAGCTTAAAACTAGAACTTATCCATTATCTTTCAATATGTACTCTACGCTATGCAAGGGCACAGGGAACAACAGTCTAACCTGGCAGGCAGAATAAGTCCAGAAATTAGTACTGGAAGAACAGCAGTCCATTAAAGGGAGAACACACTCAAATGCACAGTAAACATGAGTGTGCGCATATGTGCACGCGCGCACACACACACACACACACACACACACGCACACACGCACACACACACACACACACACACACACACACACACACACACACACACACACACACACAAATGTCTGCTATGTACTCTGTCTGTAGGCAATAAATGGAGAAAGAGCCTCATTCATCCACACACTACAGAATCATTCAATTTAAAAATACAAACAAGTGTAATTTTCTGTTTTAAATCCAGCTCTATCCATCCGACAGCTCAGGATTCCTGAATTTATTTGCAACTCAGCTGTGGATGATTTGGACTAGAGCTCAGCTTGAGGTTCAAGTGCTGGATTATCTTTTATCATATTTTGCTCTCCCAACAGCTTCACCACCTGCTGCACCTAGTGGAACTCTGCTACCTGTATTTACTTTCTGTAACACCTTCACATTTCTGATTCAATAACAACAAGATAGCTTCATCTACATAAAAAAACGACTTCTTAGGTATGCTACTCAGCATAAATAAGTTTGGGGGTGCTGCGGTAGCGTTGTCGCCTCACAGTAAGACGCTGTCCGGTTCGATTCTCAGCTAAAGCGTCTTCTGTGTGGAGACATGTGTGAATGGGCGTACCTTCGTTGAAGGTTTAGTCAGGGCTGGTAACTCGGTATGTAAAAATCAACTACCAATCATTAGCGGACCGGAGTTCCGCTGTGGCGACCCCTAATCGGGAAAAGCCGAAAGACACAAACAAACTGCTGTATTACTTCACTATCAGAATGTAGTACATACATACTTATAAATTATCACGTATAAAGGCTTATACTGGATTTACTCCCTGCATAAGTTATTGGTTTAAACTCAAAGAGTAAATCCTGAAAACGGGACAATATGTAAGGTGGTATATGAAATAAACTAAGATCACATTAACCACTTTCCTTACAGATAAGCTAATATATAAAATAAAGATAATGTCAAACACTTTCCTTATAGATCTGAAAGCAGAAGCTTTAACTAGAATTAATGTAACTTCTCTTCTTTGACAAATGGTAAGGATAGTCTTAACTGTGGAGCTGATTTCTACTGCAACTCTCACAACTTTGATGTTTTATAGCTGCAGTAACGTTTGTCACCCTTTGCTTCTGTTATGGACAGCAGCACTGATGACTGCTTTATAATTACACTTTCAGCAAGTACATAATGTGAAACTTGAATTTTGCACTTTGACCCCTCCTGTCAGGAAACATCATTGCTAATTCTAATTCCAGACATTATAACAATATTATTAAGTGGGCATTCAGCAGCTCCACTCAGGAGTGGAAGATCTGCAGAGCCAAATGATCTTAGTTCTGCTATGACAGTATGCACCTCCCTTTATTCCACCGCTAAAGCAATACAATGTCTCACAAGCTCTTTGTATTCTACATACAGGGCACATAACTTTAGAACTACTCTGTTCATACTCTATTTAATAATGCCATTTGTATTGTGAGAAGTCTACTAACTCCCAAGGCTGCATTAACTTTATACTAGAGTCTACTTTTATCCAAGACTTGGAGAGGTGTGGAACTGAGTAACTAACTTTTCAAAAAAGGAAAGAGAGAGGATGAAATCATTTTAATTATTTCAATTCTGCTTAACTATGTTAACTGAGTTGCATTTTGACCTGTGTGGTAATAATTCTTTGTACCTATCTGCACTGTTCCATCTATTTGCATTTTTAAGTTTGTTCTGGGAACTTTGTCTTGTTTATTAACAACTGTGGGAAGATTGTGTTTGTGCGCTATTCTGCACTTCCAATTCCACAAGTAGTATTACTTGCAGACGTTATCAATTTGCATTTTATAACCTGTTGGCCCATAGACTTGCAGTTTAATTCACAGTGGTGGCAGAGCTGTGTAATCCTGTGAGGTTTTGAGCCTTAGTCATTTATTATTGCATTTCTTTCCATAAACACTGGTAAATTTCTGCATAGTTTGATAGCAGTAGAAGGTCAACAGTGAGAGAACTATCTGTACTCCAGTTTGTGATTCAGTGGTTATGTTCTGCTTATCTTTTACCTGGTTAAAGTTGCATTCTGTATCTGCCACATCCCCCACTAATACATTAAGCTAAAGTTTCTGAAAGAGCTCTAAATACTGCCTTTATTTGACTGGACAGCTCTCTAGCTATCTCCTATTTCCAGCACAGAGCTACCCTCGCCCAGTGTCTTTAATCTAAGGCTTGGAGGGATAACGAACTGTGTTTCCAAAAGAAAAAAGAGAGAGAGAGAATTCAATTTTAATTATTTCAATTCTGCTTAAATATTTAGATATTTGAGTTGCACTTAGTGACATATGTGGCAACAACTTTGTAGTTTTCTGCTCTGTTGCATCTGTTTGCATTTTTAAGTTTGTTCTGGGACCATAGTGTTACTTATTAACAGTTGTGAGAAGACTGTTTTTCTGTTATTCCGCACTTCTATTTCCACAAGCAGGAACTATTCCAAGGCAAATTACCTTTTATTAAGTGATGGACTGTCAAAATTCAAAGCCCTTCCAAACCCAGAGAACACAGCAGCATACGCTGAATTGCTATCACACTCTGTAAATGGCTGCATAGAGGCTGCTGTACCTACCAGATGTAAACCCAGGACTAGCCCTAGAAACAAACCACCCTGGTGGGATCCCAAATTAAACAGGATATATAAAGGAACAAAATTATGGCAAAAATGAGGAAGGGTAATTCCCATAAAAACAGAAACTCTCTCATCCTACTTTAATACAGTACTTAAATACTGTGTACTAAACTGCACTGCTGTACTGCAACTGTCTGCCTTACTGTGCCTGTTAAATTGAATTTTATTGCTGTTTTCACTGTTTGCAAAGTTCTTTTTTGCTATTTTCACTGTTTGTTAAAGATTTGCTAGTAGCTTTCACTGTTGCAAAGCAATCTGTTCAACTTGTTCTGGTTTCCCCCCCAAGCAGTATTAAAATAACTGATTTGTTTTGTTGTTTAAAACATTCTTTGGAGTCTCCTTGCTGTTTTTCTGCTGTTTAAAATATTTTTTTATTGTCTCACTGCTATTTTTCTGCTGTTTTAAACATTCTTTAGTGTTTCCCGCCAAAACTAGGGTAGCTAGTAGCTGTAGCACAGTCCACATACAGGTTTGCTGCATCTGGGTCTGTTTGTAGGGGCTGTTTGTTCTGAGCACATTTTCTAGGCCATCCTTGATTGGAAAGGGCCCTTTTGCACTATAGAGAGAGAAATGTACTGTTTGGAAACTGTCTGGTGAAGGGTGGTTGGTCTAGGGCTTGGAGTAAGCATGCTCATTGGTCCTTTTGCACCTTTTTAATTTTTTTTCAAGTTTTCAGCTCCTGGTATTTAAACCCTGCATTTGAGTGGGTTTCTGTTTTATTTATTTATTTATTGTCATTTGTTAACCGGGTTGGTCCAGCTGAGCCAAATAGCCCGTTTTCAGTGGGGACCTGAGGAGAAAAGCTCCAATTGCAATTACAAACATTCAAAAAGAAATTACATCATAATAAAATTTATACCAGAAAAGGATACCAGATAGCTCCACTTGCAAGTATACCATACAAAATGGAAATTACAGTGTATTGAGAAGTAGTATAACAAAAGATGTTAACACAAGTGTTTGTATAAATGTCACAAGATAGGTTGTCAACTGGCTCACTGACAGAACCCACACTGTAAAAGTTGCAGACTCCAAATCTGACTCAAAGCAGTGACAAGTGGAATACCACAGGGTTCCATCCTGGTACCTCTCCTGTTTGGTATCTACTCCTCTGAACTACAGGCTAACACAGAAGGCCTCTGGCTAACGAAGCTCACAAATGACTGCAAACTAGGAGCCATAGTCAAGTCCCCAAATGATGTGGACATCCTACAGAAGGGCCTCACTGAGACAGATGCCTGGTGTCAGCCATGGCCTCAAGCTCAATGCCAAAAAGTGCAGTGTCATCCCCTTTGGTAAAAACTCTGTATCCATGAACTACCACATAGGCAGCAATCTACTTAACACTGAATGCGTGATAGGAGACCTTGGGACCCAGGTGGACAGTAGTCTCTCCTTTGATAGTCACATTGCCACAGTAGTCAGGAAGTCCTTCTACATGGCACACCTCATCATAAAAGGGTTCTCATCCAGGAAAAAAGAGGTCATTGTTCCCCTCTACTCGTCACTCATTAGACCCATTATAGAGTACAATGCCCCTTTTGGAATGTACCTCACAAGACATCTGCAGCAGCTGGAAAGGCCACAGAAGTACCTCACAACGAGGATTACTGGCCTCAAACAAATGCCCTACACTGACCGCCTCAAAAAACTCTAGCTTTACTCCGTAGCATATCACCTACTCCGAGGTGATCTCTGCCTAACATATAAAGCTATGTCAAACCCAGAGCTGTTGGACATGCTACACCTAAAGAAATCCCAATCCCTCCGAGCTACACGCTCTAGGTACCTAAACCTTGTTACCACACTAAACAGGACATGCTGGAGGGATAGATTCCTGTCCCAGAGACTTCCTATACCCTGGAACAAGCTACCCATCTATGTCAAGCAAAGTTCTTCATTAGCACTCTTCAAGAAAAATCTTGATGAGTGGATGGGAAATAAGAAATACACCCTGGGGATCACTTCTGTGTCTCTGCTGGACAGTGGCACAGGAAAATAACTTTCTTGGGTGGCGTAAGCTATGGAACCTTGCTGGCTAGGCTTACGTAGGCCCTTCGGCCGATAGCCTAGTACCTACCTATGAACCTATGAACCTATAGTACCAACATTATTATAAGGCTTGTTTGCGCGTTGCATAGCACTGTGCACTGTCATGTAATTGTGCACCATAGCTGTACAGATAAATTCAATAATTTGTCCCTGGGATATAGCCGTAGCACATTAGTGTAGTCCTCATCCTTAGTACTTTTCTGATTAAAGAAATACTGCTAGTGAGCTGTAACCTATTAAACCACCAGCATAAACCCCCCCGGCAGAAATATCCATCTACTGAGCACCTCCTTGACTGGTCCTGAAAAGCCCCCCTTTGCTATAACAGTTTTTCAACCTAGCATTATGGACAGTTAGACTATCCTTGTTTCTCCTGCCAACCTTGATGACTTCAGTCTCCTGAAGCAGTGTACTAATTGTCTCGTGTACCCTGACAACCCTCTACTAATATCTCACTCTAGCAGAGTGAGAGAGATTTATCTATAACAGGAGTCCTGAATCTGTGCTCTCTCATACTCAAAACAGTAACACTGAACAGGTTGTCAACCCACCACTACTCATACACACAGTACTCATCAAACACAAAAGTCAACATATGTGGAGGTTCTCTCAAAAAACTTACCCTGAAACACCAGAGACCTCCAAAAGACTTCTACAACTAACACAGTTCCCACATTACCCATGAAACACAGTAACACCAGTGTCTCACCTACCAAGCCCATAAGACGTACGACTCAAAAACCCAATTTTATTGTCACTGTAGACTCCACAGTATGACACATGGATGTCCCACTTACCAGGTTGGACAAGGAGAAAGTCACGGTCAGCTGCCTGTCCAGTGTCAAGACTCATCAGATCAGGCATGCACTCAGGTCTCTCAGCAACAAGTATCATTACAACTCTGTCATAGTTCATGTTGGGGTGAACAACCTGAGGTGTACCTCACTGGACTATATGAAAAGAGACATGATTGAGCTCTATGAGTATGTGCCCCAGGCAGGTATGTCCCTAGCCTTCAGCAGCATACTACCCTCACCTACAATGATGCCACAGTATAAACAAAAAATGACTGATTTCAATAACTGGCTTAGTTTTTGGTGTCAGTCACAGGAGATCCAGTTTCTGTCAGCCTGGGAAGTCAGGGTCGACAAAGTTTTGCACCTGGCACCACTAAGCTTTCAGCTGCTGGCAAAGGCTCTTGCCTCCCCCATTGTGCCTTTTTTAAGCAAGGTCTCAAAAACAAACTTACTGACGTGCAATTTGCCAATCATAACAAAATAAGGGTCATGCTGCTAAACGCTAAGAGCTTAAACCAAGCACTACATACCTTGGAAGCATTTCTATCACTGGAATATGTAGATGTCTGTGCAGTCACAGAAACCTGGTTCAAGGCCTCAGAGAGTACCCTAGTCTTGCAAGGCTACAATGCCCTCCACACCTTCAGGCGACAAAACGAACGTGTGAGAACCAAAGGAGGCAGTGTGTCTATCTATACTGAAGATAAATTCACCTCCCATCTAGTTAGAATGGACAACTCCATGAAGTTACTCTAAGCAAGTTACTGTGGGTAAGACCCCCATTCAAGTCACAGTCAGTTATAGATCCCCTCCATGTGTTATGATGCACAGGAAGCCTACTTGACCAAACTGGAGACAATCCAAATATTCCTGAATAATCTGGTTATGGGGGATTTCAATTATCCCACCATCAACTGGGAAGCCTACTCTAGCCCTAAATCACTAACGTGAATGTTCCTTGACTTTGTTAACTCAAACGCCCTGGAACAAATTGTTCATACCCTGACAAGAGGAACAAACATACTAGACCTAGTCCTTACTAACATGGCAAACAGATGCACTGCCACAACTCTTGGACCCTCATTAGTTGAATCTGACCACAAAACAGTCACCTTCAAGCTGGCACTAACACCAGAATTTGCAAAGAGTGCAGTCAGAATAAAAAACTTCACCCTCCTAGGTGAAGGTATAAATGCATTCCAAACCCCAACCCCAGCTGGAAGTGGTAGCTACACCAAAGCTTATACTAAAGCCTTGTACAATCACTTGATAAATGTATAGACTCGGCTGTACCAAAAGAATCAAAGCCAGAACCCCAAGCAAAAACAAGCTGTCATGGTGGACCATCTGGCATCAACAAACTTTACAACAAATGCAAAAAGTTGCTGTCCAAGAAAACAAAGGCAAGTCCCCAACAATGGAAAAGCACCCTCCTCAGCCTCAACAGGCAAATAAGACATGTCAAATCCTCCAAGGGCATCTTTGAGATTAACTTAGCAAGTACATATCTTAACAGATCCCCTTCAGTTGATCGACCTTCCGAAATACCGAACATCATATGGCTAAGACATATGACTGACATTTCAGAAGGTCGAACAGTGTGAATGGAGATCTCAGTACATTGCGGAATGGGAAATTTGCAGTTTTCCTCAATGTATGTGATCTCGAAGATTGGCATATTTAATTAGCAGGGGGTGTGCCGGGGTGTGGGGCTTGCCCCTTGCAAAAAACAAAATAAATAAAAACATTGTTTTTATTTTTTTATTTTAGTTTTGACCTTCTGAAATGTCGGTCATATGGTCTTGGCCATAAGACATTTGGCATTTCGGAACTGATGCAATTGAAGCAATTGATGTAGATCCATCTATACAGCAGGTCATTAAAGCCTTGTCCAAGGTAAAAAAAAAAACAGCCTCTATGAGACTAGATGGCATTCCAGGCTGTCTTCTAAACAGGCTAAAACATGAACTAGCATCACCATTAAGTACCCTTTTCAATCATAGCCTAACCACAGACTTCATTCCTGCAGAATGGAGAACAGCATCAGTTATTCCCCTCCACAAAGGTGGCCTAGCAACAGACCCGGGGAATTACAGACCCATAAGCCTGCTCAGTCTCACTTGTAAGGCCAGGGAACATATCATTAGGGACCTCATAAATAAAGGCATAGGCAACCTCCAAACCCTGGATCCAACCCAATTCGTCTTCGTCAAGGGCAGATCCTGCCTGTTAAATCTGGTGGATTTCTTTGAAAATGCGACCAGAGCTATTGATGAAGGCATATCTGTGCACACAGCATACCTCAACTTGGCAAAGGCTTTTGACACAATCCCACACTCAGGCAATACCAACAAACATAGCAAACTGATTGTAAACCCCTTTACTGTAAGACGGGTTGCCAACTGGCTCACAAACTGGACACACTTTCAAAGTGGGTCATTCCACATCAACCAGCAGACCTGTCACTAGTGGGGTGACACAAGGGTCAGTGCAGGGGCCTCTACTGTTTGGTATATACTTCTCAGAAACTCAGGCCAAAACTAAGGGGTTGTGGCTGACCATGTTTGGGGACAACTGCAAACTAGGTGCAATTACTGAATCCCCAAATTATGTCAGTATAATCCAGGGGGGTCTTACACAGACCAACGACTGATGTTTTAGTCACGGTCTCAAAATGAATGCAGAGAAATGCATCATCATTCCCTTCGGCAAAAACAATGTCCCTTCACACAATTAAATCAACAACAATACCCTAAAAACCTACAAAGTGGTAATATATCTGGGATCACAAGTTGATTGCGACCTTAACTTTGACCACCATGAGTCTACTGTAGTAAAGAAAGCTTTTTATGTAGCACACTTGATTAGTAAAGGCATCACCTCGAGAACAAAGGAGGTTATAACCCGTCTATAGACACTAATCAGGCCCATAATTGAGTATAATGACCTGTTTGTCATGTACTGTACAAGCACCTGCAGCAATTGGAGAGACCTCAGAGGTTTCTAGCAAAAAAGATCAAGAGACTCCAGCACGTGCCTTACACAGACCAACTAAAGTCTCTATATTCTGTACAGTATAGACTTCTTAGAGCAGACTTATGCCTGGCTTACACAACAATCTCAGACCCAAATCTAATGAACTTGCTGCACATCTGTAAATGAAACAGGACCAGGGCTACCCATTTCAGGGACCTAAATATGGCCTGAGACCTGAACAGGACATGCTGGAAGCCCAGACTTGTCTCCCAGCAACTGCCATGTCTTTGGAATAGGCTACCAATTCATGTGAAACAGAGCACCTCTATGACACTGTTCAAAAAGAACCTGGACGAGTAGATGGGGCACTGTAAATTCTTACCGGGGATAGCACCCACAATCCTCCTGGACATGGACATTCATTACTAAATGTAATCCTGGGTATTGACTAGCATATCTATAGTAATACATTGGGATGAAATGGTTAGGCTTGAAATGCCCCCTGGGTCATTAGCCTAGTAAACTCTTATGATCTTATGATCCCATGAATAGGCAACTAAGAGGGCTAATTAGATCAAGCAAAGCCAACTTTGAGGTCAAGATAGCCTCCCAGATGAAAGATAAACATAGGGCCTTCTACAGCTAAGTCAGAAACCTCAAGGGCAGCAGACAGCAATGTGCTGAACTAGTGGCTAATGCTGCAATAAAGCAAACCTATAACTAGGGAGCATGTACTGGCTGCACTCACTAAAGCCAAGAACATGGTCTCAAATGGGCCCCAATAGCTCCCAGAATGCCTTCTGAATAGTCTAAAATGTGACTTATCAGGACCCCTGGAGTCATTATTTAACTAGTCTTAAAACAGACTTTGTGCCACTTGAATGGAGGACTGCAATGGTCATTTCCCTTCATAAGGAGGACCTTCAACAGATCCTGTAAACTATAGACCCATTAGTCCAACTAGTCTTATTTGCAAAGTCATGGAAGGAATAGTTGTGGAAATTATCAATAAGAGCATAAGAGACCTCCAGGCAATGAATCCATCCCAGTTTGCCTTTGTCAAAGGAAGGTCATGCTTACTGAATACAGTGAACTTCTTTGAAAAGGTCACTAAGGCAACAGATGAGGGGAAAATGGTGCATACTACCTACGTAGACTTGGCTAAAGCATTTGATACAATACCCCACTTGGGCACTGTCAACAAACTTATGGAACTAGGTATAAACCCATTTATAACATGCTGGACAGTTACCTGGCTCACAGATATGAGCAAGGAGGTTAGAATCAGTGAGGCCACCTTGACAAAGTGGCCAGTCACCACTGGAGTGCCCCAGGGATCTGTGCTGGGCCGGCTCCTGTCTGGCATCTACTTCTCAAATTTTCGAAGCCAGTGTCAAAGACCTTTGGCTTACCAAGTTTGCAGATTAATCCCCTCAAGATAAGAATACCCTTAAGGAATGTCTAATATAAATGACTGGTGCCAAAGCCATGGCTCAAAACTCAATACCAAGAAATGTTTTCTAGCACATTTTGAGAAGTCTACCACCCAGATAACTACATCATCAATAAAATACCCTTAAAATTCGATTCATTAGTCAGGGATCTGGGAACTTACGCAGACAGTAACCTAGCCTTTGATCAACATGTATGCGAGATAGTAAGAAAATCCTTCTATGTTGCTCAACTTATAAGCAAGAGCATGGCATCTAGGTATACAGAGGTCATCATACCACTGTACTCGGTCCTCATCAGACCCATCATAGAGTACAATGCTGCCTTAGGCATGTACCTGACCACACACTTGCAGCAAACAGAACATCCACAAAGGCTCCTTACTAAAAGAATTGTTTGTGTCTTTCGGCTTTTCCCGGTTAGGGGTCGCCACAGTGGAACTCCGGTCCGCTAATGATTGGTAGTTGATTTTTATGTGTCGAGTTACCAGCCCTGACACACAACCTTCAACGAAGGCACGCCCATTCACGTATATCTCCACGCAGAAGACGCTCTAGCTGAGAATCGAACCAGACAACGACATAGACTAAACACAATGTCCTAAGCTGAACACCTCAAAAGCTCAGTCTCTTTAGTTGGCATCATACAGACTTCTGTGAGGTGATCTTTGCCTGGCATACACGGAATCCCTTGACTGTCTAGATGAATTACTCATCCGCACAACAAACAACATCAGAACAACCAGATTAAAAGACATAAATTTTGCTTTTGACAAAAATAGGGCATGTTGGAGAGACAGATATATTTATCAGAGAATTGCCATTCTCTGGAACAGGTTCCCCATCCACGTGAAGCAGAGTTCCTCCCTATACCTTTTTATTTATGTGCAACATGGACCAATGAATAGGCAATCTGAAATTCACTCCTGGTCTGGCTCCTAGATCTCTGATGGACAGAGTCAGTTAATAAATCACCACATATTTAAATCAAATTTGTGGGTCACATTTGGGTTGCATGGCAAGGCTTACAAGGGCTCTAGTGATCGTTAGCCTAGTATACACCTATGAACCTAAAATTCTGACATCGCTTCCTCCACAGCAGCAAATTTCATACTTACTACCCATCACTTGCTAAATTCTGTGTTGATTCCACACTCAGATTTCCTTAAAATGTACCATTAAACACAACAGCAATCATTCTAAAATAAATTCACTGAGCATGCACACGCTTAAAATGTGTTTCCATTTGTATCTTTGGAACCTTTCCAGGTTAGCCCTTATACTCACACATAACATAAATCTAAGATTTATCAATTATCATAGACATAAACTTAACCGTGTGACAGTTAGGTGGCACCAGTGGGGTTTGAATCCCACCATTGCCAATCTTAATGGCACAGGCAGCTTGTCACCTCCATCAATATGTGCCAGATGACTGATACCCTGGTATGTGAGGAACAGGGTCTACAGTGTAGTCCTTTGATCCACTCTATTGCCTCAGTTCAGATGGCTAGCAGAAGGATGATCACTCAACTTAAACTACTGCTAACCCACAGGTTAAAATAAAAAAGTACACACAAGTCTAATTTAATCATCTATTCATAGACTGAAATTGGTCCCAACAACACAAGTGGAATATGCACCACTGTCCAGGGTATAGGTTTCAACATCTAAATCCACATTAAGACTGCATATCTATCATTTATATATTGAGTATCTGACCTAGAACTCCAGGCCTCTCTCTCACTACTCTGTGAACCACATAGTGCTCCAGTGCCCCTTGCCAATGGTAATTGCTTTACAATCAAATGATTATTTTCACACATATACAATTCCATGGGGAAGCTGGCAAAATTCTATAATTTCCCAAAGCTTTCTTGATGAACCCACAAAACCCGATGTTCAAAGCAAGAACTCTTTATTTACCAAGCAAGATCTTATCCTTACATAAAATGGCATGGACTGGTACATGTGTCAATAAAGGAGGATCTGCATACACATTTGGAACAGGAAATTTTTTAAGGCAAAGTAAAACCAATGCACATTTCAACTGTACAGCCAATGGTAAGTAACCTAAGGGGTGGCATATTGGTTAAGGCATTTGCCTCAGAAACAAAGGGTACAGGAATTGCTTCCCACCTTTGAGGGAAACTGGTTAGGCTTAAAATGTCTCGAAAGGGCAGCTAGCCTAGCACTTACTTATGAACCTAAAAGGGTGTCTTCTCCTTTACGTCAAAAGTCTGAACAAGAAATAAGCAATTCCATGTTTTTTTCTCATCCTGAAGGGTGAAGAGGATCTGCATTGTCACCACTCAATGTAGTTCAAGCATACAACATCCTCCACATTCCGTACTGCAGTATCTTCCACTCACTTGGATCCTGTGGAACTGGTGAGGGGGACTGTCACTCTTCAATAATGAGTTTAAATGTAACACAAGTCATTCAAAGAAAGGGGCGAGAGAAAATGAGCTCTTGCAATCAGTTATAATATTGAAAATCACATAAATGGCAGTTACTGGACTCATTCTGTGTCCTCTAAAGTTCAGGAAGAATAGCACACCAAACTTAAAGATCTAAGCATCCAGATAAACACATACATTTTTGAAGGACTTCAACTACCCCTTAAAAGACTGGAAAAAATACACCTCTGCTGATAAATATACAAAAAGGTTGTTTGAACTTTAAACTCAGACTACTTGAAGCAAACTATGAAAATCACAATGAAGAAAAACAATATCCTGGATACTGACATAATGTGTTTGGCCAGCACAACCTAAATACTCTCTCAAAAAACCAGACCATGACAAACTAATACTACCACCAAACTCAAGAAAAGCTTTGGTGCAGCACTACTCACTTTTAGGTACTCCATGAAAGGTTACTACTCAAAATCAGGGAGGTGTTAACCAACAGAAACTGTGATCATGCCCTAAACAAAAATAAAGAGACAACTTTGAAGAACTTTCGAGTGATTCTAACTGCATCACCAACCATGCATTCATAAGATTTAAGTATGATGGGAGAGCAAAAGAACAAACCTCACTGTTGAAAACCTAAACTATATAATATAATGAAAAGGTAGCTTCAGAAATGTAGAATGTCCTCTTCAGCTTCAAACCAAACCATCTGAACTGAGTAAAAGGGGCACATCTTTAAATGTTTTTGCTTTCCCAATACCTGTCAGCCATAAGCCATCCTATAACCTTATATCAGCCCATTCATTCCTTGTAGCGCAAGAACCAGTTGTTGAGACTGCTATCTAGGTAGCCATTGGAGTTTTCTAAGCAAGCCTTAATCCTTCATCTCATGTGGTACCTGATGGGTTCAGTCTGCAACAGCGGCATCCCAAAAAAATATGCTAGTATGCATGCCGACTGAGGCTGCAATGTATGCTGTCTAAAATGCATGAACCCATCACAGCCCTAACTACTGCTGGCATACCTGCAGTTTACCCAAACTGTGCTGGGTGTCTGTACAGCAGTGGGCCTAACTGTCTCCATCCTCCCAGGACAGATAAGCTATAGATGGCCAGTTACTAATATCTTTCCTTGTTGGCTTCTCTAGTGCCTTGGTCACTAGTGTATCCCAGGTTACCAGGGTTGTATTCAGGGTTTCATCCTCACCACAAAGTCAACTATGAACAAAAGCAGAACATTTCCATTCACAGGAGTTTCTAGATAATTTATTTTTGAGACAATCAACCCATTGCCAAAACCCATCCCTCAAGCTGTACCCTCTTTTTCTAAGAGGGCTAGGCTAGTAAGTCCCAAGGTAAATTTGAATGTAGCCATCCAGTCAATTATGTTCAGTTTCAGGGATAGGACTTCCACTGCTCAACAGGCAAGCATACCTATCAGTCTTTTTAGCACAAGAATTCTGGTAAAATAAAACACAAATAATGATGAGACAAAGGCCAAAAACATGCACAGTTTTTAAACATTACTCTTACATACTTAGAAAGATGACAGAATACCAGGTTTTGCATTAACTTGTCTTTTTCTGAAGGGTATGAAGTTGGAAACTCAAAAGTCTGTCATTACTTAGTGACTTCAATCCTCAATAATTTGCCAGAAAACCACAAATTTTATGAGGAACAGATCAAAAATAAGACGCAAAAATCTGGACATTTGAGAGGTATGCCTGCAACAGCAGCTTATTCCAGAGATGAGGGAGGTGTTGTGTTAAGAAACTCTCTCTCCATTGCAATCATTTTTTCTGCTGTGAAGATTTAGTCCTTTGGTTCTAGTCAGTGTCTGGTAACCTGTTAGACCTGCACAGATACAGTACATTAAGGCGTACAATGTCTCTGATGGTGCAGTAGGTGAGATGCAGACTTTCCTTCAAGAGATTATAAGCTACTGGGTACAGAGATCGAGTTACCAAAAGAGGCTAAAAGGTCTAAAATCTTTAAAATCTGAACTCCTAGTAGCTTCATTTGTCAAGTGAGGTACATTCTGAAGGGGCACTGTACTCTGTAACCGGTCTAATCAGTGCTGAATATAAGAGAACAATGACATATGTCAACCTGGATGATAGCACAGCTAATAGTCAAGGGTGTAAGTAGAAAGGTAGACTTCCAAGATGGCTGCACATTGAGTAACAGCTTAACTCCAGGTCTCCCAGTATGAAAAACAGAAACTCAACAGAGAAGACCAGTAAACGTTTGTCTTTATGGGTAAATTTCATTAACTGGCTAGTAAGTGTACTGCCTGGATGCCAGGAAAGAAAGAAAGAAAGAAAGAAAGAAAGAAAGAAAGAAAGAAAGAAAGAAAGAAAGAAAGAAAGAAAGAAAGAAAGAAAGAAAGAAAGAAAGAAAGAAAGAAAGAAAGAGCTACAAAACTTGAGGAAGAAAGACTGACTGGGGAAAGTTCTACAGCTGTTCAGCAAAAAGCAATGCAACCTCCACACGACTTTCAGTAACCTACAGAAAGATTTAAGACAACTGCACACAGACCTGGTTAAAATAAATGAAACACTAACAGAGTATATCAACACAAACAAGAGAAGGCTGGAAAAAGTGGAAGTAGCTTTAAACAGATATTCAGATGAGGTGGTAAAGCTGCAAAAATCAGAGACTGAAATGAAGAAAAGGCTGGCTGAATATGAGACTGTAAAAAAATAATAGAATTAGAGGACAGCGCACGTAGAGAAAACCTGAGATTTTCAGCCATACCAGAGAAGCTGGAAGGGGCAGACTGCATTAATTAACTTAATTAATTAACTTTGACAGCAATTAAATGCTTTGAAAGTCTGGTCAAGGACCACATAACATTCAGTCTCCTTGTATCCATGGATCCACTTCAGTTTACATATCAACCAAACCACTTCACAGAAGACGCTATATCAATGGCGCTTCACTTATCCATGGCCCACCTGGAAAACAAGATCTATTATGTGCAAATGTTGTTCATAGATTTTAGCTCGGTCTTCAATACGGTGATTCCCCAACATCTGATAGAGAAGCTGGACCAACTGGGAATAAACATTCCTCTTCAAAAGTGGACATCTGACTTCCTCACTGACAGTTCACAGACAGTACGCATGGGTAAAAACTCCTCCGAGAGCATCACCATGAAGACAGGAGTTCCAAAGAGCTGCGTCCTGAGTCCACTGTTGTTCACCTTGTTGACTCAGGACTGCATCACCAAAGCTCAACTTGAACCATATCATCAAGTTCACAGATAACAGAACTGTCATAGGTCTCATTAGCAACAAGGACGAAACAAGTCTACAGGGAGGAAGTGAGTAAAGTCATCATCTGGTGTGAAAAAAACAACCTCACACTACACGTGACCAAGACCAAAGAGATCACTGTCGATTTCAGAAGAAGGCAAAAAGCACACTCTCCACTAAGAATAAACAATGAAATAGAAAAGAGAGTGAAAAGCACAAAATTCTTGGGGGTACATATCACGGATGACCATGGATGAACATGGAGCACAAATATTAAATCCACTGTAAAGAAGCACAGGAACATCTTCATTTCCTATGAAAGATGAGAAAAGCAACCCCCCCCCCAATCCTAACTACCTTCTACAGGAGCACTATAGAGAGTATATTAACTAAACAGCTTGGTATGCAAACTTTTCTACCGCAGACCAAAAGGCTCTCCAGAAAGTGGTTAAGATAACAAACAGAATCCTCGGGACCATGCTCTCAGCTATCCAGGATCTTCACCTTTTGAGGTGTCTCAGCAGGGCCAATACGATAACCAGAGATCCTACCAACCTTGCCCATGGACTGTTCACCTATTTACTTTCTGATAAATGCTACCGCAGTATAAGATGTAAAACAACCAAATTTAACAAGAGCTTTTCCCCACAGGCTATTAGACTATTAAACTCATACTAATGCCTCACCTAGATGAGCTCAGAACTCTGACAGCAATATCTCATATTACTTGTGAAATAATAATTCTGTGCAATAATTCCACTTGAGATTCTTAAATTCTTTTTTCCAATGCACTAAATGTAATCATAACTGTGCAATACTGACAACCATGGAAAAGTTTCCTGTACATGTAATTTCTATTTCTCTATGTATAGTAGCTAGAGTCTAAGACAATAATGTGCATCATGTCAAGGGTAGCTGTTGTATTGTGGATAGTCTACATGTGATAATGCCACCCTTGAGATGGAGTAACATAACTAAACGACAATAAAGTTTACTTTGACTTTCACTAATTTTATGAAAGCACAAATAAGCAACTGGATTGGTATTCCACAGTAGAAGTTTTTAGTTGAAAGGGCACTGTGTGTATGCTCCAAACTTGGCTATAAAAATGCAATCTAGACCTTTAATAGAAAAGATACAATTCTACCAGCAGAAGGAGTTGATTCTGACAATACTGTAGCAGAAGGACAAAATACTAAAAGTGGGAGACAGCAGAGTATTTGTGGAGAATGATTACTCAATGTACACCAGGGAGAAGAGGAGTAAATTCATTCCACTAGTCAGGGAATGTCCAGATGCAGGTGTGAGATTCAAACTGCTGTACCCGTCTGCCTTCAAGCTATTCTTCCCTGGAAGGACAAAATATTCTTTTTGATGAGGTACATGCTAAAAAGGAAATAAAGAAGTTATGTACTCACCATAACATTGTGTCTGTGCTGTCCATTTTCATTCTTCCTCAATTTATGGGTTCAGATCCGATCCCTCGGATCCAACTCAGCCGTTGCTAAAGCTCATGGCAACCAAAAACTCTCAAGCTTCTCCCTAACCCACAATACACCAATCCTAAGTACCTCAGATCTTGTTTGCAGACTTTAGCAGAAAGAAATATTAGTCATTATATAGTGATGAGACCATATCTGGAGCTCAATATCAGAGAAATTATGTCCCCTAACCACTCACTCTTCCAGTAGTTTTCTAAGGATGGGGGCTGCAGTGTGGGGAGTTGAAGAATGAAAATGGACAATACAGATGGAACATTATGGTGAGTAAATAACTTCTTTATCTGATGTTGTCAATTTTCATTCTGTCCTCAACTAATGGGACAGAGTCCTCAGCTACCTAAAATCTTGGGTGTACTCAAAGAAGGAAATTCCTGAGTACCACTGAACCAAATGATGCTCTATCTCTGGAAAAAAGATCCAATTTGTAATGAGTAACAAAGGTATGGGGAGTAACCCAGGTTGCTGCTGCACATATATCATCAATGGATCCTCTAGATTGAAAACCTGACGTTGTCATGAATCTAGATTAATGAGCTCATAATGGTTTTGATAAAGCAATGCACAATTAGTTACAAGTAAAAGAAATACAGTCAGTCAGCCACCTGGCTAAAGTTACTTTGGCAAATGGTTTCCCCAACTTTATAATTGTTCAGTTTCCTGACTTTTTTTGTTCTATGTAGGTAAAAAAAACGTAATTGTCTGTGAACATCTAATAAGTGTAACATGTATTTGCCCTTACTAGCAAATTTAGGAAAGAATACTGACAAATGAATGGACTGATTGATATTAGAGTCTAATAATGGGTGGCACAGTGGTGCAGTGGTTAACGCTGTCACCTCACAGCAAGAGGTTCTCCGGTTCGATTCTCGGCTGGGGTGCCTTCTGTGTGGAGTTTGCATGTTCGCCCTGCGTTCGCGTGGGTTTCCTCCAGGTACTCCAGTTTCCTCCCACATTCTAAAGACATGCTTCTGGAGCATTTCTCCCCAGGCCTCCGCTGAAAACAGGATCTGTGGCACCTAGTCGGACTTTCCCGGTCAACAAATGTTAAATAAATAAATAAAAAAAAATTAAAAAATACCACCTTAGGAGAAAGGATACATTAGTTTGTAATCATAACTGGTAACTCTGCCCTTGTGAAAGATCAAGTATGGTAATTCAATCAAGGCTTGAATCTTTGAAATTCATCTGGCAGAAGTAATGCCAACTAGAAATATTATTTTCCAGGACAGACATTTAAGGTAACACCTTTTCATAGCAATATGTTAATGAACACAGAAATAACCATAAGTACATCTCTGCAGTCTTCTTAGATCTTTCCAAGGCATTTGACATGGTGTCCCATGCCAAACTACTTGATACCTTGACTACCCTCTCTTTTTCACCCTCAGCTACTGCCTGGTTCACACACTATCTCTCAAACAGGCACCAATCTGTTTTATGGGAACGTGAACTATCCCCCCAACTTCCAACAACCATAGGAGTACCTCAAGGCTCAATATTAGGACCATTCCTCTTCTCCTTATTCACAAATAATCTTCATACCTCCACCCATCATGCAACACTCATACAGTATGCACATGATTCTGCACTGGTCTGCTCAGCCCCCTCACTTACAACCTTGCGAAAGATGACTCAAAAATCTTTTAACTCAGTAGAATCTTGGATAAACAACATTCAACTTATTCTAAATACCAACAAAACTAAGTTGCTCCTATTCCCACTCACTACAGCTAAATCCACCCCCCTTCTTTTCACCATCATGTCTAAAAATGGTACCGTTATGTCTCCTTCTCCTCATACCAAACTACTTGGGGTTGAGACCGATAACAATCTACACTTTGATATCGATATCTGTCAAGCCATCAAAAAGGTTCATAGAAAAATGTTTATTTTATGCAGACAAAAAAGGTTCTTCACTGGCCAGGCATGAGTCACCCTTGCACAAACCCACCTGCTATCCGCCCTTCTATATGCAGCCCCCATTCTTACCCATACCAGAAAAAATGACCTTGCAAGACTAGAGACTTCCTATAATAAAATCGCTAAGTTTGCCAATAACTCCAGTTTCAGAACTCGCCATTGCCGGGACCTAAAGTGGCTTGAACTCCCCCAACTTCTTCTATATCATCAGCTCGTCACTACTTACAATATTCTAAAACACCAAGAAAACCCCTGTTCTTAGCCATCTCCTGACTCCCTGTGCTGCAAATCATCCTCTTCGCTCAAATGAAAAATCTTTGCTCTGCATTTCCAGAGCCAACAATACTGCAGGGAAAGCCTTACTCTCACATACCATAGCTAAAGCCGGGAACAGCCTTCCACCTTCACTGACAACCATCTCCACTATTAGCCAGTTTAAAGTCTCACTCAAAAAGCACATGACTAACACCTGGCTATGCTCCTGCATTTCACCTGCCTAGCTAGATTGACAAATGGCATCTAACCTAGGAGGTATGATTTAATCTGACTAGCCATGCTATCTAATTTTCCTCTATCCAATGTTATTACTAAAGTATCATTTGATATTTTTATGAATCCTAATTATGTACAAACTTTTTGAATATCTATATTCCTTCTGTAAATATTTGTTAATCGTTGTTAGGTTTCTGTATTTTAGTATACAAATGTCTACCATTGTGTGTCTGAATGATTCGATGTGGAGCTTTTCTCCCCAGGCCTCCTCTGTAAATGGACCTGTGTCCAGTCAGAATTTCCCGATAAACAAATGTGAAATAAATAAATAAAAACACCTAGCTGCTGGTTCAAGGGGGTGGATGGATACGTACTTGCAGTACCAGATTTAGATCCTGTGGTGGAGTACGGTCTTCAACAGGACGCCTTAAAAGAACAGTGCCTCACAAAAAGGCTTTTCAGAGTGTAGAATAACATATGTGTTGTACCTATAAGAAGCTGAATGACATAAGACCTGAATGTACATATATAAATAGCAGGCATGTGCTATCTTCAGTGGCATTTTGTGAGTATAGCCAGATTGTGAACATCTATGCGTGAGACAACTAGTTTGTATATATGTTTATGTTTGTATATAATAAAGCTGCTTGAACAGAACCCACAATGTCTGTCTACTTCATCCTGACTAGATGAGCAACATGGTGTCAGAACAGGGATTCCAGACTGCTTTTCAGAGCCACGAGGTGCAGCGTTAACAGTGAAGGCAAACTAAGTGAACCGAATACAAAAAAGGGCCAGAAACAAACTAAAAGTAATGAAAACTTGCATGAACAATTTATTTTATAAAAAAGATAAAATGGAGCATTTCAAAGGCACAAAACTCAATACTAAGCAAAAGAATAGCACAAAAATGTTTAAGCAAATGAAGCATAAAAAGTTTACTGATTAAACAAAATATTTGAAATTAAGATATTTGAGAAAACAAGCATCAGAAAAAGCACATAAAGGGTTCAGAATTACCCCAGAATTGCAAAACGAGCATGTTTAGAGTTAAAATGAGCACAAAAAAATATAATGGGCATGAAAAGAGATTAAATGAGCAAAACGAATATAACAAAGGTCAAAAATGGCACACTGAGTATAATAAAGCAAGGTGACTGCATGTTTCTGGCGAATTACTGTGTTTTGGCATAAACTTCTACTTCGCATTGATTGGAGCTCTGAATAGTATAGCTAGAGTTATTAGAAGTATCTCAAAGTGTGCAAAACTGCTTACAGTGTGTGTTCAGTACTGTGCATTTATTCCGAAAAGTTTGTTGTGTGCAAAGTGCCACTATTTTGTAAAATGCAGTCAAATACAGCCATTTGGAAAAGTTTCTTGTGCTGGGTGTGTCTATTCACAAAGTGCCGTCGTTACAAAGTGTTTCTTGCACTATACAGAGTTTTTAGCAAAGAACCACCATTTTGGGGAAATTTCAGTGTGCTGTGTACTGTTTATTCGCAGAGTGCAATTACTTCAAAATGTTTCTTACTCTGAGCTTATTCCACTAAGTTCATTCGCACAGTGCAGTTATTTGAAATTTTTTACACTGATAAGAGGTGATTTCAAGAGTATTACAGTGCCCGGGAAACGTATTTCGCAAAGTTCACTTATGCAGAGGCTTGTTGTGCTACTGGGCATAGTTACAAGTACTGGCATAAATTTCAGGCACATGTACATGTGTGTGTGTTTGTGCATACTGGCAAAAGTCTTCACTGAGATGTATTAATATGGCAGAAGGTTTTTGCAAACCACTACCACTTGCATTTGATCAGAATATTGCAGAGAATTAGAGAATATTTGAGCAGGAGTACGATATATTCATACAAGCAGCTTATTCTGATAAAGATGCATGCACCAGGGCATTCATTTTGCTAAATCTAGCAGGGTCAGAGGCCATAGAAAGAGAGCATTAATTTGTATATGCATCAGCAGTATATGAATGTGAAGGGGCAAATCGTCATATTATTGTGCAGGCTGAATCAGGGGAATACACCCCCCCACCCCCCCGAGTGTTTGAAGCACAAATTTAGAGAAATGTGCAACCCCCAGACCAATGTTATATTAGACAGGCATTTATTTTAAACAAGAGATCAAAAGCAAGGAGAAACTTTTGTAGCTTATATTACTGATCTGAGAAATAATGCTAAAACATGTAAGTTTGGTAATAATGCTGTTGTGAGAAATCACTGTCACAAAGCAAAATCTTTAACGCTGAGCAGAACTATTGAGATTTGTCAAATTCATGAAGTTACAGAAAGGCCCACAAATACGATTGCAAGTGATAACAGCATGGTTTCAGCAGGCTCCAGAGCAAATGTAGGCAGGATGCAACATATGGCAGGCAGAAACAGGCCTAAGCACATGGCAGCTGGAGCCCCTGTAGGTGCGGCCAGCAAAACCAACAATCTTTCAGCAAATTCTAAGACTAGTTCAGTTAAAGGAGCATGCTCAGTGCCATGCAAGGGTGAATCAGCAAAACCCATGTCAAGTTTTATTGTTAACTGTCGCAATTGTGGTGCTAACCATGAGTCTAAAAGGGTTACCTATTAGAAAATCGAAGTTACGGAACTTCAAATACCATATGATCGAAGTTCCATAACTTCTAAATTAAAAAAAAAAAAACAAAGACAACGTACTCTCATGGAATAAAGCAGGGGGGCAAGCCTACACCCTTTACTTTTTTTCTCTTAATGTTCATTTTGAACATTTCGAATTTTCAATTGTTCGATCATTAAAGGTCAACCTTTAGTGATTCGAACAACTGAAAATTCGATGTTCCAATAGGAACCCGTCTAAAAGAGAAAAGTGCTTAGCATTTGGTCAGCAATGTCACAAATGTAAGAAATGGAACCATTTTCAAAAATTTTAGCTCCTCATACTGTTACAAAGAAGGGTCATTTGAAAAAGCTAACTGATCAAGTTGAACTGCAACAGTCTGCTTTCTATGTAGATGTTGTATCAGTGATTGGTGAAAAGACTGAAGCAGTACATTTATCGGCAAAGAATGGAGTATATTGTACTGTCCAAATCAATGGTAAATCTACCGAGCTCAAAGCAGACACTGGTTCAAAGTGTAATGTTATGTCAGCAGACACATTTGCTAAGGTGAGAGCTGGTGAACAACTAAATGTGACCAATTGTGCAAAACTTGTTGTTTATGGAGGTGAAGAAATTCAAACCGAAGGCTTAGTAGTGCTTTCATGTTATGTGGCAGAGAATTGTTATAGCTTATTATGCTATGTAGTTCGAAGACCTGTGCAGTCATTACTGGGTCTCAGAGATAGTCTGAGAATGAATCTGTTTTCTTTTACAAAAGAAGTTCATCAAATAAGCACATGTCCCAGTTCCAGCTTCACTAACACTATTTTTCCAGAGTATGCTCATGTTTTCGATAAGTTGGGCAAACTTCCAGTTGTGTATTCTATGAAGTTAGACCCAGAGGTCAGTCCAGTAGTCAAATCCGCAAGAGAAGTTCCGATAGCTATGCAGCATAAAGTCAAAGCTCAGTTGGTCAAAATGGTGCAGCAAGGTGCAATTTGTCCAGTTACAGAACCTACCGAATGGGTGTTGTCCATGGTAGCGGCTCACAAAAAAAGGCTCAGACGAATTCAGAATATGCACTGACCCAACAGATTTAAATAAAGCATTAAAAAGACTGCATCATCCCATGTGTACAGTCGAAGAAGTCGCAGCTTTAATACCAAATGCCACTGTTTTTTCTGTCTTAGATGCAAAAAGTTAATTTTGGTAAGTGATGCTTGATTGCAAATCTTCATTCAGTACTCCATTTGGAAGATACAGATTTCTTAGGATGCCATTTGGAATAAATTATGCAAGTGAAGTCTTCCAGCGTGCAATGAAGCAAATTTTTTTCAGGTTATCCTTATGTCATAATAGTAGATGATTTGTTACTCGTAGGCAATGGTGAAGCAGAGCATGACAAAAATATTAAGAGAGTTCTAACAGAGCATGTGAAGTGAACTTAAAGCTTAATCCTCTAAAGTGCAAATTTAGACTACCAGAAGTTACATATGTAGGTCATTTATTTACTAGCATCAGCTTGAGACCAGACCAGTTAAAGCAAGCAGCCATTCTTGAGATGCCAACACCAGATAATGTACAAGCTCTACAATGTTTTCTTGGTATGGTCAACTATTTAGGCAAGTTTATACCAGACTTCAGTGAGTTGGCAGCGCCTTTGAGAAAGCTAACATGTAAAGATGTTACATGGCCATGGTTAGAACATCAACAGAAAGCATTTGAAGACCTTAAGCAGAAAATTGCTACACCACCTACAATTAAGATACTATGATGTCAACAAATCAGTAACTCTTTCCTGTGATGCTTCAAAATTTGGTCTTGGCGCAGTTATTCTTCAAGAGGGGAGACCAGTAGCCTATGCATCTAGAACACTTACCAAAACTGAAATGCAATATGCTCAGATTAAGAAAGAACATTTGACAATAGTATTTGCATGTTCCAAGTCCCATGATTATATCTATGGTAAGATATTCAGACTGAAATTGATCATCAGCCTCTGGTTACTATTTTAAAGTAGCCTATGCATTCAGTTCCAGTAAGATTGCAAAGAATGATGCTTAAATTGCAAAAGTACAACTTCAAAATGGTCTATACAAAAGGCAAACTTCTTTATCTGGCTGATACCTTATCCAGATCACCCAGAAATACAATGGAACAGCTTGACACAGAAAATATTTACTCGATGTCATGGAAGTGGATAATTTTTCTACCACAAGACTTGATGAGCTAAGAATTCACACAAAGACTGATCCAATTTTGCAAAAGCTTAACCACTACATCAATGTCGGTGGCTGTCAAAGCAATCTAGTGTACCACCTGAAGTGCAACCCTACTTTCCTTACAGAGATGAGATGTTGATGGAAGATGGCATTATTTTCAAAGTTCATAAAATTGTTGTTCCTGCTTCTTTACAACAAAAATATATCCAGAATTTGCATCGTGGTCACCCAGGTTCAAAAGCTACCAAAAGAAGGCTGCGAGGACTAGTATTCTGGACTTTTCTAGCAAAAGACATTGATAGAGTACTTCCTTCTTGTTCAGTATGCAATAGTTCTAAACCATATTTGCAAAAAGAACCACTTCAGCTAAGTCAAGGTCCTGAACTACCTTGGTCAACAGTAGCCACTGACATATCTGAGTGGAACAATCAACATTACTTAATACTGGTAGACTCTTATTCGAACTGGTTTGAGATCGATTTACTACCTAACCTAACGTCCACTGCTGTTATTACCAAGCTGAAACGTCATTTCTCAGTCCATGGTAGTCCACAAAAGCTTATCACTGACAAGGGTACCCAATTTACCAGTCAGTTATTTCAGAAATGTGCAAGAGAATGGGACTTTGTACATGTCACTAGTAGTCAAGAGTATCTGCAGTCAAATGGACTAGCTGAACATGCAGTACAGAGTGCAAGGCAATTACCTGAGAAGTCAAAGCGTGATAATACCAATGTTTTTTTGAATTTACTCAACCTCAGAAACATACCCAGTAACAATATACTTGGCTCATCTGCTCAGAGACTTCTTTCTAGGCAAACCAGAACATCATTGCCTATCAGTTCCAGTTTATTGAGGCCTAAAGCTAAAAACAACAAAGCAATCAAAACCCAATTATATCGAAAGCATTCTTTCCAGAAGTCCAGCTGCGACAAGTCGAGCAGACTTCTTCGTCCATTGAAAGAAGGAGAGACAGTGGGGATACAAACGGTGAAATGTTTCAACCGGATTGGTCAAGTAACAAATACATGTGAAGAGCCAAGATCCTATCTTGTAAAATCCCAGGGTGCGGAGTACAGGAGAAATAGCAGGCATCTACTTCCTGTATCAGAATACTTATCGCAGCAATGTTTCTAAAATATAGACTCTAAATCTTAGAGTGATTCAGACAATGTTCCTGTTCCAGAACGTGTCTTGATTTCCTCTACCATTTCTGATCATGTTCATAACGTTCCTAAGGTTAAACATTTGACAGAGACAATCCCAGTTGCTAAATCCAATTCCAATTTATATGTCACACAATTTGGTCACATTTCAAAACCCAGTGTGAGATGCTCAGCGACTTGGACATAGCTGTGTATATATAGATATAGATAGAGAGTTTTGTATAATTGCATGACGAAAAATTACTTTGAACCTATAGCATGTCTGTCAGTGTCATTTCTGAAACAGGGAGGATGTAGAATAACATATGTGTTGTACCTTTAAGAAGCATTTCTAAGACCTGAACGTGCATATATAAATAGCAGGCACGTGCTATCTTCAGTGCCATTTTGTGAGTACAGCCAGAGTGTGAACATCTATACATGACACAACTAGTTTGAATATATGTTTATGTTTGTATATAATAAAGCTGCTTGAACAGAACCCACAACGTTCGTCTACTTCATCCTGATTAGACGAGCGACAGAGAGGTTATGACAGGCCACGGAAGAACCTTCAACTCCAATGTGAAAATTCGATATCGCTTCTAACTGGACCTTAACTGTTGAGGAACTAGCTCCTTCTTTAAAAAGTAAGGACAAAAATTCAAGGGTGTTATGTACAGGAGCAGAAAAAAGATCAACATTATTTTGATGTGCCCAGTAAACAAACCTTCTCCTTTTACTGGAGTAGAGTTTACACGCAGAAGGTTTATGGGAAGAAAAAAGTATGTGCCGGACAAGGGAAGACAGCATAGATTATCTAGCTATTAATGGAATTGCCAAAGACAGACTGTAAGCCTGAGGCTTGGTATATCTGAATGGGTCATGCCTGTCAGGTGAAACAGGAGGTCTGGAGATGGATCCAGAATCCAAGGTTAGAGAAGTAAATAAGGCCAAAGGAGGGGAACCAAATCTGTCAAGGCCAGTAAGGTGCAATGAGGATGACCTTTAATGAATTATCACTTGTGACACAGGCAAATTTACATTTTTACAAAAGCAATCAAATTGTATTAACAAGTCCACGTTTACAAACATACTTCACATATATTCCTACATATCATACAACCTAAGCAACATTACATAAATTATTCAAATCCTACTTTTTTTTTTTTTAAAACAAGAAACCTCTTTATTAGACCATCACTTAGCACACAGGCAATCATACATTTATATACATGAAAACAATCCACACTGACACGATTCTAGTTACAAGCATTTTAAATCACAAAAGATACTGACACTCTCAGTTGTAAGCATTATACATCCCTTATAATCTCCCCAATCATTTTCAGTCACACAATGCATAGTTCATTTAAACCTCATTCCTCCCCTGTATGTATTGTTCCCACAATTCCCATTTTTTTCTATGTAGTTTGCTCCTACCCTATTTTAAACATCTCAGTTCAAGTTGTATATATAGTTGTAGAGTTACCTCTGCTACTATAGCACTACTTCTAGTATAGTTGGTTTAGATTTTGATTTCCATTTTGTAGTAACTGCTTTTTTGGCAGCAACCATAATTAGACAAAGCAAGGCCTACCATGTCTAGGCAATTCTGATTCTCTATTATAGTTCAGAAAAATCATCTCCCTCGTCACACCAATCTGCCCACCCAGCATCTCTGACAGTGCATCCCGCAGGGAATCCTTAAAGTCTGCCAACTCACTGCACTCCCAGAAAATATGTTCCCAATTAACTCTTTCTTCCGCGTCATACCACCAACACTTGCTGTCTACTTGAGTAAAAACTCTTTGGAGTCTACTTGGGGTATAAAGATTTCTATTAAAACATTTCTAAGCAAAAATCCTAACTCTTCTAGACTTTAATCCATATTTGGGAGACATACATATATTCTCCCATTGTTTCTTTATGAACTGCTTATCTGATCTCTCTTCCCAATCCTTTCTAACCTCCTCTGATTCTTATAGTTATCATGCAATATTTTATATGCTCTACTAATTACTCCTTTTTTAATGGCAGCTTCAGTTCTAGATTCTACTGAAACCTCTACCAGAGCTGGTCTTTCTTTTAGGACCCCCCCCCCATTTCTTTCTCTTTGCCTATATTCTGATATCAATCCTTGACAGGGAAGGAAATCTCTAACCTGCAGCCAAATAAATTCTTGGCGTCTCCCCACTTTATCATATCTCCCTCTCTAGTTATTTGTGCCCAATACCTTGTCTCCTTTGCCAGTTTTCTCCAATAAATTCCAGCCTCCTTTTGCCTATTGTCTATATCACTAATTGCAGTCATCCCTATTGGCAGTATCTCCTTTCTCCAACTCCGTGTTAGCTTAGTTCTCAAGATACCTTCTGCTACTCTATAGATATAATATTCTGCATGATTTTTGTTATTCTCCTTAAAGACCTGCATCCTAAATCCCAGTCTCTCCTTATTTCTTGAACCCCCCCTTTCATCATCATCACTTTCCACTTTGAATTATAGTTTTCTGCTTGTGCTATGTAGAGGAGCCGTTACAGTGTTGCTCTGAAATACCCCTTCAAATCTGGTAATCCCAATCCTCCCTGTTCTACTGGAAGAATCAGGTAATCTCACTTGACTCTTGCCATCTTCCCCTCACAGAAAAAGTCCTTCAGCTCTTTAGTAATTGCTATCCACTATTTCTCCTCTGGTTGATAAAATATGACCTGTGTATAAGACCTAAAAGGACTAAACATTTTAGCTGCTTGTATCTTACTGCCCATATCCATATAACAGACCTTCCATTTTCTCAGTTTTTGTATTATCTTTTGTTTAGCCTTTTCCCCACATATCCTTCGCTGCCATACCAGAATAATTTTTAATCCATACTCCTAAATACTTAATTTTATCATGTCTGCATAATTATGGATATTACTGAACCAATTCATATGTGGGTACATAATGGATTGCTATTGCCTTTTTTTCACTTCATTAATTTTCTATCCTGAAAAGATTTAAAACTGTCTCCAAATGTTCCACAACATTGTAATATCTCTTTTTTGTTTTGTCATGTATAAAATTATATCATCTGCAAATAGAGCCAGCTTTTCTTGACAACCATACCAATTATATCCTTGAATTTCTGAGTCCCTTATTTTTTTTGCCAATGGTTCTAAATATCTACATATATTCATAATGCAAATAACAAAGGGGAAAAAGGACACCCCTGCCTGGTTCCTCTGCTCAAGCAGAAATTATCAGACAGGACCCCACCAACTTTAATTTTCACCTCCGATCCCTCATATATCTTCCCAATCAACCTTATAATTTGTTCAGGAAATAGGAAATGCTTTCATTGCCCTGCTCATAAATTCCCAGCTTACTCTGTCAAATGCTTTGCATCAAGATCCACCAACAACAATGGTATTTTCTTACATTCTGCTTTCCTCTGGATCATCAGTGTTCGGTTAATGTTGTAAAATGTTTGCATCCCCTACACAAAACCACACTGATCCATATATATCAAGTTTGGCATTACTTTTGCCATTATTGTACCCAATTATAGACATCAACACTTTATAATCATGGTTTTGTATTGAAATGGGCCTGTATGAAGCAGGATCTGACAGATCTTTACCCTCTTTAGGTATTACAGCTACCACTGCTTTCTTCCAGGATGTTGGTACTTCTCCTCTTAAAATACTGTGAAATGAAAACTTCCAATCTTTATCAGTTTTTTCTCTCCTAGCTTCCCAACTTCCACAGGAATGCCATTTATTCATGGGGACCTACCTGTAGATTGGTTATACATCACAATTTTTATCTCATCTGTTCCTGTCCTAACAGTTAGTAACTGAGCCTCATCTACCTCTAACCATGGCATATTTAATTCTTCCATAAACATTTTGATTTGTATCTTTTCTTGATTTCCATATTTCTCTGCTTTATACAGACTTTCATGGAACTTCCAAAATATTTTTAACTCTGCTACAGGAGCTCATTACCTTCCTTGTTATAGGCTCCCTAAGCTTGGCAACAGCCCTTTCTACTTTCTGTTGCCCAAGTCATTGTGCTAAAAGTTTTTGTGCTCTACTGTTAATAGCAAAAACAGTTTCTTAACATCAGTCTTTTAATACTCATGTATATTACTGAGGTAATCCATTATTTTCTGCTTAGCATTCTGCATTTGATCCTCTTCTTGTTCCCCCTATTTTGCAATACTTTAACATTTGTCAGTCCCTGTATATAATTCTTGTTACTTCTTCACCATAGCTCCCTTTCTTTTGTTTCCATTTTTTAAACTCCATCTTAATTTTATCCCACTCCCTAGCAATATTATCAGCAGCAATTTCTATCTTCTCGAATAGCTCCTGAATAATCTCCACTACTTATTCCTTGATTTCCTCTCTATTCAACAGATAGGTGGGAAAGCACCAGTGTCTCATTTTTATTTCAGTACCCTGTGTTTTTATTTTAGTTATTATTAGCACATGATCTGAAATAGTTGAGTGCATGTCAAGACCTTCAATTAAATGCACAAGTTCCTGTGAAATGTAACTTCTGTCTAGTCTAGCCCAGTTTTTATAGGGTCTATATTAGTTAATCAACAGCTTAGGTGGTTGAATCTGTAATGATCGACACCTAAGCGTGGAACTTGCAAAATCGCGAACGGTCATTTAAGTGAATTCTTTCCTCGGGGAAAAAAGTTGCTTAGCCGTTATTGGGGATTTGCCCTTTTGGCAATGTGGAGCGATCTTGGAGTTGGTATATTTAGTTGGGGGGGGGGGCAAAACCCCCCACTTTATTTAGGTTGAAAAGTTAATTTTGTTCGCAGACGGCCTACTGAATTCTTTCCCGAGGAAAGAATTTGCTTAAATGGCCGTTCACGATTTTGCAAGTTCAACGCTTAGGTGTTGATCATTACAGATTTGACAACCTAAGCTGTTGATGAACTAATATAGACCCGTTTTTATACCTTGGGGAATAATATTAAATTCATTACGAACTTTTCATATTGAATTCACATCTTCCACGCCAACTATTTTCATAAAGTTCTTCAAAAATCTACCCTCTTTTGTTATACTTTCCCTTCTGGCCCCCCCCAGATTGATTACTGCCAATCAATTCTAGTCCCCTCCTACAAGTAATATTCCTTCCTGAAAACTGATTATTTCTCCCAGAATTTTCTTAAACTCCATTACAGCAGTTTTAGGTGGAATGTAAATACATGCCAGTGTAATCCTCTTCCCTTGCCAGTATCCCCTTAGCACTACAAATCTGCCATTATCTTTTTTTTCCTCTTCTATCACTATTGGAGTTCCTCTTGCAATTAATATAAGTGCTCCTGTTTTCCTTTGTCCCAGATATTCAGCTGAATAACCATCCTGAAAACCTTTACCAAATTCACACGTTCAGTTCTTTCCAAGTGTGTCTCCTCTAACATAGTTATGTGCACTCTACATTTTTAATATAATTCTCTGTTCTTTCTTTTTCGTATTTATCTGTGAGTCCATTCACATGTAAAGACATTACAGAAAGCATCACTGTATTAAAAAGTTATTATTCCCACCCTTTATGTATAACACTTTTTTGTTAAATGTCTATTTCCAGCTTTTGTGTTAAATAAATACCATGTTTGGCAGGTTGAACTTTTATACAGTTGTTTCTTGTCATATCCATTTAAGCTCATGTCACAACTTACAAAACTTTTGTTTTACTGAAAGCCCTAAAACAAAAAACAAACAAAAACCTCTAATACCCCCCAAACCTATTAATTTAATACTAGCACACAAAACTATATACATCTGCAAATATTGAAGTTTTACCCTAATAGTACGAATAAATGTCCCAAACTGACAGCCACACTTCATCAAAAATAATTTTGTCTCTCCAGGGAAAAATACCTTGAAGAAAGCTGGGTACAGCAGTTTGTATCTCACACCTGCATCTCAACATTCCCTGAATAGTGGAATGAATTTATTCCTCTTCTGCCTGGTGTAAAATGAGTAATCATTCTCCACAAACACTCTGCTGTCTCCTTCTGCTGGTAGGATTGAATCTTTAACATTAAAGGTCTAGGTTGCTTTCACATAACCAGGCCTGGAACACACACAATCTGCCCCTTCAACTGACAACTCCCACTGTGGAACACCAGTCCAGCTGTCCATCTGTGCCTTCACAAAATTAACGCAGTCTGTTCCTTCCAGCTTCTCTGGCATAGTTAAAAATCTCAGGTCTTCCCCATGTGCTTTGTACTCCAATTCCATTATTTTTGAAACATCTCTTCCTGAGTAGTATCATATTCAGACAGCTTTTTATTCATTTCAGTCTCTGATTTTTACAGCTTTATCACCTCATCTGAATATCCATTTAAAGTTTCTTCCACTTCTTCCAGCCTTTTGTTGTTTGTGTTGATACACTCCATCAGTGTGTGAGTTGTCTTGCATCTTCCTTCAGGTTACTAGAAGTCATGTCTGGAGGTTGCTTTTTGCTGAAGAGCTGCAGAACTTTCCCCAGTCAGTGTTTCTTCCTCACTTTGTGCCTGTACTGTATGTTGAGGATAATGGCTGTATGCCAAATGAAACATTACTTCACTTTTCAAATTTGATTTGAGCCCCTTTTCATTACACCAGGTATGAACTAGGGTAAGTTCTTGGTGAAGGGTAAAGGAATTGGAAGTGGACTTGCCAATAACACCCAACTTACAGTCATCTGCAAACTTAGTTAACCAGAGTTCATGGTTCTAAGTTTGGAGATCATGGAAGCAAATGTCAAAAAGGAGGCATCCCACTACACAACCCCGGGGGGTGGGGACACTGGTTACCAGTTTTGGATTTTTCAAAGGCAGATCGGCAGATCTTGTCTACTAAACCTGCTGGACTTCTTTGAATAAGTCACTGATGCATTAAATGCAAACAAATCATTTCACACTGTTTACCTGGATATGGCCAAAGCTTCTGATACCATCCTACATTCTGACATTAGTGATAAGTTAATCAAACTAAATATTAACTTCTATGTAAGCTGCTAGACAGCTAATTTATTTACTGACAAAAAAAATGTATTGATGTTGGAGGCATGCTCTTGCCAAAGGGAGTACATACTCACAGTGTCCCCCAGACATCAGTCCTGCAACCCCCACCCCTACGTTATTAATTAATTTTATGTCAGCTCCAACAACAACTTTGTAGATGACTGCAAACTCAGAGTGGTAATTAACTCCCCAACAGACCGGCACATTCTGTATAAGGGCCTAACTTGCACCAAGAAGTGGTGCCTGGACCATGGCCTTAAACTAAATTCTGAGAAATGCAACATTCTGTCCTTTGACATACCTAGGCACTCATACTCCTATAAAGAAGAGTTGTGCAAACTCTTACCATAACCATAGATGGCCTTCTCTTCCATGTTGCAGTATTCATACCATGAGGGTAATCCCCACCTAGGTGACCCAAACGTCTGGCCAATACACCAAAGAATTAAGCTCATACTAACTACATGCAACACTGCACAAAGAACAGCCAATGTCAGCTGTAAGTGATGTCTGCACATACCAAACTCAGACGTGAATGCCCCAGTCAGAACACCAATCTAAGGATAAAAGGCAATAAGGTAATACCCAAAGAAGAGCATGACCCAAGGGGAGGGGGGAGGGACAAAATACTGCAACATGGAAGAGAAAGACATCTAGGGTTATGGTAAGATTATACACAACTGTTCTATGCCCTTCTATTCCCATGTTGCAGTATTCATAACATGAGGGAGAATACCACAGCTCATGAGTGGGAAAGGGGGGTAGGAGCACATGAAGTCTCTATAAAAGCCATGCAGAATTGCCCTGGTAAATCCTGCTCTGCATCTGGAGATAGACTCTATCTTGTAGTGTTTTGTAAATGTGTGGACAGAGGACCAAGTGGCTGCTTCCCGTATAGAAGCAGTGTCCAAACCTTTGAAGAACCCTCCAGAGGAAGACACTGCTCTAGTGGAATGGGCCTTAACAGAGGACGAAAGAGTTTTCCTCTGAGATAAAAAGAAAGCAAAAAGAAATTCCCCTAGAGATCCAAGATGAAATAGTCTGTTTAGAGACAGGTTTTCCTAGCACCATGGGGTGAAAGGAAACAGGCAATTGCTCAGACTTTCTAATAGATTTGGTATTATCCAATGGAATCTAAGTTGTTTGTGTACATCCATGGTGTGCAGCACTCTTTTACTTGGGTTTTGAGAAGGGAAAAAGGTGGTAAGTGAATAGACTGGATGAGGGACAAATCATTAACCACTTTAGGCATGAAGGAAGGGTTGGTGCGAAGAGACACCCTATCCTTATGAAAAATCAAAGGGTTGTGAAGCCATTAAAGCCTGGAGATCAGCAACTCTCCTAGAAGAAGTGACAGTTACCGATAAAACTGTTTTCCAAGTGCAAAAGTTTTGGGAAGGAGAGGCTGCCGGCTCAAAGTGAGTATGAGTCAGTTTTTCCAAAACAAAATTTAGGTCCAAGGGAGGAGAAAAAGGTTTCCTGGGAGGTCTGATGTGAAGGATGCCTTTTAAGAAAAGCTTAACCTGTAGTCTAGAAGCTAAGGGGGGAGATAAAGGCAGACATGCAGAAATGGCTGATAAAAGGGCTTTAACTGAAGAATAAGCTAGTCCAGCCTTGAGCAGCTCCCATAAATAAGAAAGGACTATGGGAATATCCACTGAAAATGGATCTAGTCTCTTATTAAGACACCAGATGGATAACCTCTTCCATTTGGACAAGTAAGATCTCCTTATATTAGGTTTCCTGGCCTCCTGAAGGATGTCCTCAGAGAAAAGGTCCCTGAAAGGAATTAGAAGCTTATCATCCACAAAGTCAGGTTCAGTGTTGCTAAATGTGGGTGAATAAGAGATCCATTGTCTTGTATGAGTAGATCCACCCTGTCAGGTAACTTGTGATGATTGCCCTTGGCTAACTGCAGAAGAAGAAGGAACCAACGCTGTCTCGGCGAAAGGTGAGTCACCAACAAGATTTCTGGTTTTCCCTTCTGAATTTTCAGCAGGCCCTTCAGAATTAGGGGGAAGGAGGGGTGTGTAGAGAAACATTCTCTTCCACGAGAATGATTGGGCTTCTACCTTTCAAGCTAGAGGGTGTGGGGCTATGGCACACAACTTTAGAAGTTGTCTGTTCATAAGGGAGGCAAAGAGATCTATTTGAGGTCTATCCCATCAGTGAAGAATGTCCAGAAACACACCCCTGTGCATCATCCATTCGTGGGCATGTGTTATGGATCTGTTCTGAATGTCTGCCTGAACATTTTGAGCTGATGGAATATAAACAGCTGTCAAAGTTACCTTTGCTTGAAGAGCAATCTGCCAGGCTTGGATTGCTAATCCGCAGAGTAGTTAAGACTTTGTTCCCTCCTGATTGTTCACATACCAGAGGACTGTGGTGTTGTCTGAACAGTTTCAAAGGGCCTGGTAGAAGTGATGACCTGAAGGCTTGAAGGGCGAGAATCAGAGCCCTCATCTCTCTGATGTTGATGTGTTGCTTCCTTATGGAGGGAGACCACAGGCCTTGGACCTTTAAGTTCCCGAGTGTTGCTCCCCACCCCAGATCTGAAGCATCTTTGAACATTTTTTGAATTGGAGGAAGTGGATGAAGTCCTGGATTCTGAGATTTGTTAAATCCACCAAAATAATTCCATCCTTCTTTAGGCAAAGTAGCAGTGGAACGACAAACTCTAGTGGATGAGCACGCTGGGACCAGAGAGTTTTCAGGTACCACTGGAACTTTCACAAGCAGATTCTGGCTAGGAGCAGCATTGGTATAACCAAAGCCATGAACCCTAGCATCCTAAGGAATTGCCTGCAGTTAGAAAGGGCAGACGAAGCAACTGTTGGAAGTAAGTCTGCAGTGATTGCACCTTTTCAAAGGCAGGAAAGTCATCATAAGGTCTGTCCTTATTCTGCAACCTAGGGAAACCAGGTCCTGGGAAGGGGAAAGGGAAAACTTGCTGTAACTGATGGTGAATCCCAGGCTGAGGAGCAAAGAGATGACGGTTTGAAGGCTTGTTGCAAAGTGTCTGGATGTTCTGATAATAAGCAGGTTGTCCACGTAAGGACAGATGAGAATTCCCTGGAGTCTGCAAAAGGCAATGACAGAAGCCAAACACTTTGTGAACACCCTTGGAGCCGTAGAGAGTCCAAAGGGAAAAACACACAAATGAAAATGAGAGGAAGCCACAGAAAAACGTAAGAATTTCCTGAAAGAGTGTGGATGGGGATGTGGAGGTATGCATGCTTTATATCTAAGGAAACCAGCTAGTCTGAGGTAGCAAGAGTAGAAACAGAGTTTGCAGGGTGAGCATCCTGAAGGTGGGGACTTGAAGGAACAAGTCTAAAATTGGTCTCCAAAGACCACCTTTCCTGGGAACTAAAAACATACTGGAGTAGAAGCCTCTTCTTCTTTCCAACGAGGGAATGGGAAAAGGTGAAGCTGGTCCTTTGGGGGTTGTGGGATCATCATGAAGGGAGGAGTAGTATTCCAAGTCATGAAGTAACCTTTTTGGAAAACAGACAGGACCCAATTTTCTGTGGTAATGCTTGCTCATTTTGAAAGGAAATGAGAAAGGCGCTGGGAAAGAGGGATTTCTGAGAGAGTGGCCAGGTAGTCACAGGCTACCTGGCTTGTCTGGAAAGGGGGCCTTTTGAGCAGATGATGGCTGAGACCTAGAAGGAATCTGCCTGTGTGCACCCTTCTTGTGTTCCTTACAAAATTAGTCTTAGAAAAGTAGTTCCTATGGTATTTAGGAACTGAGGAAACAAAAATATGTTTAAGTTCCTGAAATTCTTTTCCTTTCTCTTGAAGGGATTTGAACAGGGCTGCAGCATTAGTACCAAATAGGGCGGTATGGACCAGTGGCAAATCCATAAGTTTTGTCTTGAAAGCCTCAGGCAAAGGCTGCAATCTCAGCCAGGAATACGTCCTAAGGACAAAACCAGATGCTGCTGATCTTGCAGACACCTCAGCTGTGTCTTAACTGCATTTTATGGAATATCTGGCAATCTGGGAGGAAACTGCCAAGAGGTAAGACAGCTGGGATTTGACTGCAGAATCTGGGAGATTTGTCAGCAATTTAGAAGCCTGTAAAAGTAGAGCCAGAACATAATTAGACATGTTTGTCTGATGACTAGTGGCACTAAAGGCCAGAGTGTAAACCTTTTCCCCAATTTTCCCCATCATTTTACTGTCCTTATCTGATGGCAGGAGGTTGGTGGAGGGATGTAATTTGGTGTTTTTTATCAACAGTGAGAGAGATCACAGCTAAGTCTGCAAGAGGGCATTTGTACAGGTAGCTACTGTCTTCAGGGACTTTATCGAACCTGTCTGGCCTTTTGGGAGCAGGAGTCTGTGAGTTAGGGATTTTGAATGCTGCAAGAAAGGCATCTTGAAAAAAGCTGGCAAAACAGGTGGAATGGCTGAAGGGGTAGGAGAATCTATTTGTAAGAGTTCATAGTACCGCTTTTGTACTTCCACAACGTGGGAGCTTTCCCACTTGAAAAATTCCCTCATTCTGGAGCTAGTTCCTCCGAATGTAATATCCTCTTAAGGGGAGTCTCCACCACTGGAATTAACTTCTTGGGAGGCATAACCCAGAGGAGAGTCTATTTAAGTGCAGCAGGCCAGAGAATCATCTGAAGATGATTCATCTTCTTCAGAGGCCTCTTGTTCAGCAGAACTACACCTGGGTGGAGGGGAAATAGAAGATGCTAGAGTAGGAGGTTGCAAAGTGGAAGGCCTAAGTGCCAGAAAGGCATTCATGATCCCTTCAGAAAAAGCTTGCCAGTCTGGAGGAGGTTCCTATATAGGAGACACATGATTTTGCTTGCGTTTCCTCTTAAGACAAAGGACTACCCTAGGCTGGGATGGAAAGACCGACATATGCCAAGGCTCTGGACCCGACGTCGGCAAAACCTCACTGGAAAGGTCAAGAGAGGCACTACGAGAAACATCTGAAGGAGTGAGACGCAGTTCCCCCTTAATGTCCACAGCAGATGTCTGCAATACCTCTGTGGACGAGTTGAAGGAACCCTCCCTAGTGGTTTCTAAATCAGTACCCGCTGAAGGAGGAGGACCAGATACCATACATAACTCCACACCTTCACTAGCCTCAAGAGACATCCAGGATCAGAGTTGCAGCCGAAAATTCAGTCCTTACCTTTTTCACCTTTTTCTTCAAGGGCTCACCTGACGGACCTGGAATACCTTCCATACCTATTGGTACTCACTTTAGTCTTTCAAGATATATGCTTTACAATGACAGTCATTATGAAAAAGCACTGGTGGTGGAGTATGACCAGTATACTAGTGACATTAAGGGAATTGTGAGAAGGAACTGCAGCATTTTTAGGGTGAGTAAAGAAATACATGACTTGGTGGGATATGAACTGTTTTTCTGTTTATAAGACGGGGAAAATTCTAAACAACTTTCTGAGGAAGAAGCAGGTCATTTGGCACATTTAGACAAGGGTAAGGTGCCTTGTGGTAGTTGTAAACAATGTAGCTATATCACAAAAGAAAGAAGTATAGTTTTGGACAATATGTTACATAGTAAAGTAGTGTTGAGGAATGGGAATTGTACTACAAGCAGAATTGTTTATTTAGCTAAATGTGAAAATTGTCCGGCCTTCTTCATTTAGAAGACCAAAAAGGCACTATAAACAAAAATATACAAGCATTTGTATGACTTAAACAAGAGGAAAGAAAGCTCCTCTGCCAGGGAAGAAATAGGGAAGAGGCCCGGCTCCAGGAGAGGAAGGCTCCGAGGGGCCATGAGCGAGAAGCCGGCACAGAGAGCCGAGGAGGGAGAGAGCGAGGTCCGGAGTCCGGCCTGCCACCCGGCCGCCAAGGGCCGGCCGAACAGCTTCGGCGGCCCGGAAGGAAGGAGATGAGGAGGATCGGAGCCAAGATGACGAGATGTGCGAAAGAGGAGGATCCGACACGGTCGCTGGAGCGGTCGGGAGCGTGAAAGCTCCTGGAGGGAGCTGGAGGGGTCCGGAGGAGGGGAGCAATAGTGGAGTCTGCTGGAGATCGGAGGCTGGCATTTGGGAGAAGCAGCTTGGATTTCAACAGCCTGCTTTACACCCTCTCTAAATGTCGTGTCTCAGACCCTGGTAGGATACCGAAGATCGCTCCATGACGACGTCTTCGGCTCGCTCAGACCTGAACCGAGTGGGGAGCCCGCAAGAGAGGACAGACCAGATTGGACAGAGGACGGCTTAATGGCGCCGCCGTCTCCTCTTCTGGTATCGAGAGCCGGCGCTGCCCGACACTGATAACCGATACTGGAGGCTGCTCGATACAAGGCGGCACATTGAGTGTCCGACCAGCATGTCCACACTAATACATCAGGGATAAGATCGGCTCCACTATCACATCATCATCTTGACCCTCCGGCGGAGCGATCTTGACTCGCGGGAGTGAACTGCAGTCCTCAAACCTAGGCTAGCTTGAAGGTGGCTGGTGAGAAGTTTTAGTGGGTGACAGTTAGTTTAGTGAAAGCCACGAGCTTTTAACGGAGGATCAATTCAATTCCTTCTCTCTCTGCAGGACTCTCTCTGGCTAAAAGAATGACATATATGCAAGGAGTCAGGTAGTGTGTGTAAAAGCCCCAAACACACAAGAAGTGTGACGTTTTCGGCATTTTCTGACAGCACACTTCTCACAGCTTGAGACCTTTCCTTCCTTCCTTCCTAGACATAGAGAAGTGAAAAAAAACACACACACACCCCAAACAGTCACACTATTAATCCCAACAAAAACACACACACACAGAGGGATTAAGAAAAAGGCCTAGGCCTAACTGACAAATTAAACCAAATGTTCTGTATATGCATTTCTGCACTTGTACCAATTTTAAAACATTTACTTTTGGCATTTTAGAAAATATTAGAATCAACCCGAGAGGTGGTGACTGGTAAAGGTTACGTTTGAAAAGGGAGCTAGTATGGCAGCTGAGGCTGAATACTACTCTGTCCCCCGGTCTAAACGATCAGGTGACACTTATTTCAGTTTTGAAAGAAAAAGCAGATGTTTTAATTTAAAACAATAAATATATATAAATATACAAAGCTGGTAATTTATTCATAGGTGAACAACAATAAGCATATGACATATATATTTTTTTTAGAGTTGATACACTTTATTCAACTTTTAATGTTTTATGCGAACAAATAATTTAAGTTTACATAAGTCTACATAACTTGCACTGCTAACCTTCTTTCTCTCATAACTATATAGTTTACACTTTAAACTTCCATTTCTGCTCCTTTTTTGTCAATAAATAAATACAACAACTTTGTTGATCTATCCCCATCAACCTGTTTGCTAATGTAGCCCATCACTAGTATGAAAAGCAGTGGGCACATAAATGAACCCTGATGCACACCCAATCCCACCGGGAACCCCTTAGTTAGACTGAACACTGTTCATACTTCAGTAATTGGGTCCCCTGTCTGTGTGTGTGTGTGTGTGTGTGTGTGTGTGTGTGTGCCTTCTGTGTCTAAACTGGCTCTAGGTGTCCAATCCACCTGAGGCATGTCTTTGGGAGGAAACCGGAGCACCCAGAGGAAACCCATGCAACCACAGGGAGGAAATGCGGACTCCGCACAGAAGGCACCCCAGCTGAGGATCGAACCAGAGAACCTCTTGCTGTGAGGCAACAATGCTAACCACTGCACCACTGTGGCCGCCCTATTTTTTTGCTATATAACAAGGAAAAAAGTAAGTGTTGTATGAGCAGAGGCTTGTTAGCTACTGTAAAAGGAATTTGTTAGCCTGACTCCTCCAGACTAGAAGTGCGTTGTTGCTAGGGAAGGTTTGAAACATCCACGGTCAGAAAACAGGACCCCTTGAAGCAGGTGCGCCATGTATACGAAGGTGTTCACATGAAGTCCGAGGCGAAAATCACGAGGGATGAGAACATTTGCTAAGTCATTGGTTTGTTAGAGTCATTGTAAACGTAAAAAAGTTGCATGATTGGTTTGATAAGAAAAGTGTATAAATATGAAGTTTTTCTCTGTCCAGAGAGACTGATTTACCAACTGCTATGAAGACTGTCTCCCAGCACTCTAAATAAAAATTTCTGCTTGCACATCTTGAAGTGTTGTTCCTGACTGAAGGCATATAAGGTAAATTTTTATGCTCTGGATCTGAACTTTGGTATTGCTGCAAGTCAGTTCTGGAATAGGGCCCATCACAGATTTTCTGTGAATTCCACACTGCTATGTATGGAATAGTCTGAGACTCAAATGTACAGCTATTCAGGGTGTCCAAACATATCAGGCTTGGCAGGGAAACTGTGTTGGTTTTTTTTTTTTTTCTCTCTCTCTTTTAGACAATTTTTAGCAAAATGTAGAATAAGTGAATGACTGTGGTTTTTTTTTGACTGAGTTGTTTGTAAGGTAACAAGTAATAGTGGGAGGACCACACAGCAAATGAGAATAGTAAATGTATGTGCACATACAGTGAAGGACAAATTAACACAAGGAGGCACCTTGTGTTGAGGGCAGTACCCTCAGGATTGAAAGGTAAGCGGTATGAAAAATGTTTTATTTTTGTCAATGTATGAATGAATGAGAAAAAAAGAGAAAAAAAAGGAGACAAAAAGTTAAAGATGAAGTTAAACAAGTACATGAGCCCACTGGATTATTAGGACGTAGACTATAAACTATTAAAACAAGTTCATGAGCCTACAGCATGATGGGACATAAAAGAATGCATAGTTAAAATAAATTCATGAGCCCATAGCACGCTGGGACTAAAGTGTGATTTCGTGGAAGTACCCTCAGGGGGTCCGAAAGAGTGGTCAGTTCTGGACACAGTATCTATCCGCCCTGTTATTCTGACTGCAATACTGGAGCTGTAACTTTTGAGCTCGCGCCAGGATGAAAGCAAGGAGGTGCTGAGGGAAAACACTGATCAAAACCTTTCCTCTGTTTCTGCACGACAAGAGACTTCCTACCCTTCTCTCCCTATATGGTGTGTGGATTACTACAGTTAATTTCTGTCTTTGGAACTGCCAGGATCCAGGACTTGTAAGTTAAGCCTAACATTTTTATTATTTAATTATAAAATAAGAAAAATTGCAGAAAAGATAAGCAAGCAAGAACAACTCCATGAAAAGGGAACACCTGCATATTTTATGTATTTTAACTATGGGAAGGAAAGTTGTAAATATTTGCATCACTGGTTTCAGCTTACTAAGAATTGTTCTGGTGGGGTATTTCCATTAAATGGAACTTCTGATAAGACTAAATTGATGACAATGAAAGGTATTTTGGAAGAAACGAAAAGTAGGTGGGGAACAAATGACAACTTTATTCTTGGTACAGTAAAGTACTTAAAAGGAAAAAAGAGTCAGCATTAAGAGGGTTGCAGGATGCTAATAAGAAAGTGTTGCAACAAGTAAAAGAGGTTAAAAAGGCAGTACAGATCAGTAAAAAGGGATCCTTTTATCCTGTCTTAGCAGGTTTGGAACAAACTGAGGATGGCCAAAAAGCAGAAACTTCTGAAGAGGATGATAACCCTCCAGTAGCTACTGCACCCCCACCCCCATATCCACAGGTACGGGTACCTCCTGCACAAGACTCCATTGTTTCTCAGACCCCCACCTTTTGGTCAACCATCCACTGGACACCCAGTCCACATGATACTGTTATATCTCAGATCAGTCCCCCTGTTCCATCCTAATCTTCTGAAAAGGCTTCTGCAGTCGAGCGGGGTTCTTCTTCCTATCCTTCTCAGATAGCTTCTACTTCCCCAACAGGGGCATTAGCATTTGATACTCCTGTATCTCATCATACACGCTCACATGACAGAGTACAACAGGATATCACTACCTCTGGAGGAGATCTTTTGTCATCTCTCAGGGAAATTCTGAGGGCTAACAATAGAGAACTTGATCTGCATACTATGTCTAAAAATTTTCCAAATATTAGAGAAGATCCATTAAAATTCAAAGAGGAATTAAAAACTATAACAGAATGTTACAATCCTACTTTGACAGATTTAAATCAGCTGCTTACGGTAGTTACTTCAGATGAAATAAGAGAGCAGTTACTAGAAAAGGCTGAGATAACAGATTTCACTCTCGCAGGGAATGCATTAACAGATAAATGGACAGCATTGTTAAACAAAATTACAGATGTGTGTCAAATTAGGACTGACTGGTCTAAAATACAGACATGTAAACAAAATAAAGGGGAAGCCCCTGCAGACTATTTGAGTCACCTTAAAACAGTATTTGTTAGATATTCAGGAATAGCAGACCCAGAAGGGCAAGCTTAGCCAGCTATTGCAGCAATCTTTATGCAAGGTCTGCAAGCCCCTGTACAAAATCAAATAAAGCAAAGGCTCATAGACTGGCAAGGGAAGGACTTAGAGTCTTTATTAAGTGTTGCAAATCAGGCAGCTGGAAAACCCAAGGGGTAAAGGCAGAAGCAGGGGAAGGGGTAGAGGAATTGTTAGAGAATTTAGTAAAAGTGCTGGCCGAGGAGAACAACGTTCATCTGGTTGCCAACAACGATCTGGCAGTGCCCCTCCACCTTCATCTAACACATCTTGCTTCAATTGTGGAGAAGCAGGACATTGGAGAGGGGAGTGCCCACACAGGCAAATGCAGAGAGAGTCCAAGATACTTGGACTGAATGGCAACCAAATTATAATAAAGCAGTTTTTCCTCCACCACCTCCTCAGATTGGAAGGAGTCAGGAAGCTCCATACTGACTAGGTCAAGGAAATAACACAGAAGTAAATCTTGACCCTCTACTGACAATTGATCAAAATAAGAAGTTATGTACCTACCATAACGTTCCATGTTAATTGTCTTCTCTCGCCTTCTTTCTTGCTGGATGGGTTCGGAGCCGATCCTCGGCTCCGACTCGGCACTTGCTAAGCTCGAGAGCTAATTGTACCAGCTCAAGGCAACCCTATATCCCATGATGCAAGGCGTGACTACCCCAGATCTCGTTTGGTAGCTATAGAAAAAAGCCCTGCCAGTAACCTTCTTCCCAGAAAGGAAGAAGAGGAACTAAATGTGTAAAGAAACCAAGAAAGGTAACCACTAGATACTAGTGACACTTCCTACTGGGGCCCATAGAAGGAATGGATTGTACCCAGAGAAGAGTACAATTTCAAGGTCTGTCCAGGCTAGGGGGAAGGAGGGAGGGACGCAAGAAAGAAGGCGAGAGAAGACAACTAACATGGAACGTTATGGTAGGTACATAACTTCTTAATGTTAAGTTGTCAAACTCGCCTTCATTCTTGCTGGATGGGACCACGTCCCTAGCACCTCTATCCTGGGTGGCTCAATGGAACAGACTCTTGAGAACTATGGAACCAAACCTAGCCCTGTCTCTGGAGGCCAAGTCCAATTTGTAATGAGAGACAAAGGTGTGAGGAGTGGCCCAAGTGGCTGCCGCACAAATGGTGTCAATAGGTAGCCTATCCTGAAAAGCTGTAGAAGTGGATAGGCGTCTGGTAGAATGTGCGTTTGGTTTTGAGGGCAGTTGCTTGCCCCTAAGGAGATAAACATGAGAAATGGTAGAAGACAGCCATCTGGATAAGGTTACCTTGGAGACCGGCAGACCCTTCCTGTTTTCTGCATAAGAAAGAAACAGTTGATCAGATTTTCTGAATTGTTTAGTCCTGTCCAAATAATATCTGAGCTGGCGATGGACATTCTAACAGTGAAGTTTCTGTTCAGCTTTGTCAGAATAATTAGGGAAAAAAACTGGCAAATCAATAGATTGGTTAATATTCGTCTGGGAAGCAACCTTGGGCAAAAAAGATGGATTCGTTCTTAAAGATACTCTATCTTTGTGGAAAACCAAGTATGGGAGACGGACACAGAGAGCATGAAGTTCAGACACCCTCCTGGCTGAAGTAACAGCAACCAGAAAAATTGTCTTCCAGGAAAGAAATTTTAATGAGCATGTAGCAGCCGGTTCAAAGGGAGGTAGAATCAAGGATGCCAGCATTAAATTCAGGTCCAATTGCGGAGGGGGATCTTTGATTGGAGGTTTCAGGAGAAAGATTCCTCTAAGAAAGGCTTTGCAAAGCTTGTGAGACATTATGTTTTGATCCCCTAAGCCAACATGAAAATTTGAGATTGCTGCCAGCTGGACCTTAACTGTACAGGAAGAAGAACCCGATTGAAAAATCTCAGCTAGGAAGTCCAAGAATGACTGCACTGGAGCAGTAAAGGGATCTATGTCCGTAGACTTTGCCCAGAAGGAAAAACGCTGCCATTTGCTAGCATAAATCCTTCTGGTAGAGGACTTTAGAGAAGCTACTATGATATCTCGTACAGGATTAGAAATCATAGGGAGCCTGGCTAAGGAAGGAAGTGGAGCAACCAAGCAGTGAGGTTGAGAGAATGAATGGTCTGGTGCAGATGACCCGAATGGTGGGTCAGAAGATCTGGAACTGGATCCAGATGCCAAGGCTGAACCAAGAGATGACGATGTAGGGACGGAAACCAAATATGTCGAGGCCAGTAAGGGGCAATGAGAATCAACTTGGCTCTCAATACGGTAGCTTTCTGAATCACTTGAGGTATCAGTGGGAATGGAGGAAAGGCATAAAGAAGTCCCAGGGGCCAATCCTGGGTTAGAGCGTCTCTGGGGGGATGGCCTGGTAGTGGAAAGAGGGAGAAGAAGTCTGGGCATTTGCTGTTTTGGGGTGTAGCAAAAAGGTCGCAGCAAGGGACGCCCCACTTCTGAAAAATCTCATCCACTACTGATTGTTTGAGACACCACTCGTGTGGCATGAGAATAGCTCTGCTCAGCCTGTCCGCTAAGAGGCTGGATTTCCCGGGGATATGCGTTGCTATCAGAAACCGATGAGAGGAGATTGCCCATTGCCAAAGTCTGAGAGCTTCTCGACACAGTGGATAGGACCTGGTCTCGCCCTGTTTGTTGATATACCAGACTACGGACATGTTGTCCGTCTGAACTGCAATAGTCCCTAAAGGAAGAAAGTCTCTGAGGGCTTGCAACATTAAAAGCACTGCTCTCATCTCTAGGACATTGATGTGCAGATGGTATTCTATGGGTTGCCAAGTCCCATGGACCATCCTGCCCTGATAATGCCCCCCCAACCCGATCAGAGAGGCATCCGAAGTGACTGTGGCAACCGGGACTGGGGGAACAAATAGTCGGCCCTGATGGAGTTGCGGAGAAGACATCCACCAGGTTAGGTGACTCTTGCATGATTGCGTCACGAAGATCTCATGGCGCATGGGGAGCTGCTGGAAGGATCACTGGGTGAACAACATCCACTGCAGAAGATGCATTTGGAAGTGAGCTAAAGGAAGCAGTACGATGGCCGCAGCCATAAGACCTAGCACCTTCAGGACATATCTGGCCCTGATCTTTTTGCTGAGTAATATGATCGAACATACTTTTGGATGTCCAGAATTCTTTGGTTTGTAAGTCTTGCTGACATCCAGACAGTGTCTAATTCTGCGCCTATAAAGGTAATAGATTGGCAAGGCGACAGTGAAGATTTTTCGAAGTTTATAGAAATCCCCAATTGGTTGCAGGTGTGAAGAGTGTAGTCTCTGGCCTTGAGAAGTTGATGCCTGGTGGTGGCAGAGAGGAGCCAGTCGTCTAGATACGGAAACACCTGGAATCCTTGACGTCTCAGGTGAGCCGTGAACACTGCCATACATTTGGTAAACACTCTGGGGGCTGTAGTGAGACCAAAGGGCAGGGCTCTGAATTGAAAATGACTGGTCCCCAGCCGAAAGTGGAGAAACCTTCTGGAGCGCCTGTGAATTTTTATATGATAGTACGCATCCTGAAGGTCTACTGAGCACATCCAGTTGTCCTTGCCCAAAAAGGGTATAATGGACTGAAGCGTGACCATCCGGAACCTTGCCTTTTTGACAAACTTGTTTAGTTTGCTGAGGACTAAAATTGGTCTCCAATCTCCCGTCTTTTTGGGAACCAAAAAGAATCTTGAGTAGATTCTGGATCCTACTTGGTCTGCTGGCACTAGTTGGATGGCTCTTTTTGCTAGAAGCTTTGATACCTCCAGTTTTGCCAACTCCCTTAGACCGGGTGAAACGTCCGGGAGGGATTGATGAGGAACAGGATATCTCACGAAAGGGATATTGTAACCCTCGGATATGATCGACTGTACCCATTTGTCTTGAGAAAGGGAACGCCAGGCTATTGGGTACAGCGACAATCTTCCCCCGACTGCCTCCAAGGGTGGACAGTCGGGCAACACCTCAGGGATGCTGGAAGGGTTTATCAGAGAGAGGCTCTCTGCTACCCTGATTCTGTGGACCCCCTCTGCCCCTAGGGCGGCATCTATTGTTATTACCCCCTCTGCCTCTGGGGGTAAACTGACCACGTGCGTCCGGCGTGACTCCCTGAGATTTGCGGAACCACATTTTCCCTCCCTTCTGACCTTTGGGATAGGGTCTTGAAGGGGTGGAGAAATGGACTCCAATGGCAGAAAGAGTCTTGCCGTCTTGCTCACACCTGGTCAATGTGTCCTTCACCTGAGGTCCGAACAAAGCCGAACCATCGAAGGGAGTATTAGTGAAGGACGCCTTAAAGGGGTCTGCAAAATTACAAAGCCGCATTCAGGACTGACGCCTAAGTGCCACTCCTGTGCCTGCGGCTCTACTCGCCCCATCGGCTGCATAAGAAATGAGCTGCATGGAGGAGTTAGTTATAGAATTTAGGATTCCGAGTTGTGAGGCAATCTTTTCTTGAGCCCCAGCAGCTGACGGATCCTGAACTACCTCACCTAGCTCCTTGAGAATATCTCTCTGAAGCCAGGTAAAGTGACAGAGATAGTTCAGCGAGCGCATAGAGAAGGTCGCTGAAGAAAACATCCGCTTGCCGTACCTATCCATGGTCCTAGAGTCCTTGTTAGGAGGATGGACAGGTACAGAAGGATCGGCAAGTTCCTTCTTGGTGGCAGCCGCCACCACCATGGCATCAACAGGGACCTCCTTGGTAAGAAACTGTTTGTCTGAAGGGGCCGTGATGAATTTAGAAGGCCTCCTGGGGACTGGTTCCACAGAATCTGGGGCCGCCCACGCCTTTCGAGCCACCACTTCCATGAGCGGGTTGAAAGGCGGAGACACCCAGGAGGTGGAGGGTCGAGATCCAAAAGCCTCCAGGTATACTGACTCATCCTCGGAGGGGTTAATGGAAGGCCAGTTCCCCCTCTGCTTAAGGAGTTCCAGGATGTCTGAAAATGAGACATCCTCAGAGGGGGACCGTGGGGAACCCTCCGACTCATCTAAGTCGGTATCTGATGTCGTAGACTCGGGGGAGTCAGTGTGCTTCCTCTTGCACGTCCTCTTACACGGGGGTTCTCCCGAAGGATCAGGAGAAACCTCGGAAGAGGAAGTTCTTCCCAATGGGGAAACCTGGGGCGATGGATCTCTAGGTCCGGGAGCAAGAGAATGGGAAGAGACATCGACAGGCACCGAAGAGGGAGGAGCTAATGGAATTGACCGTTGACTCAGCTCAGGGGCTAGAACACTCCTCATCACCTCAAAGGCTCCCCTTCCAGGGAGGCCAGAAGACTCCTGCTACGAAGAAACAGGAATCTCCGGTCCCGCCGAAAGAGAAGGCTCCGAGGCCGATGTCGGTGCCGAGCACACCAATGCCAAAGCTCCAAGAGGGAGAGCGGGGTCGGACAAGGGTCTGATGCCACTCGCCCCCTCGGAGCCGACAAGGGAGACCCGACGACCGGATCCCTCCAAGGAAGGTCTCATGGAGGAGATCGGTGTCGAAGACGACGGAGCCGACAGGGGAGGTATCGGGTCCGGCACACCCACGGTCAATGTTCCGAGAAGCTCCAGCTCCGATCTCTGAAGGAGAGTCAGAGGAGAAATTTCAGGGGGATGAGAGATAGCGGTCGTCTGCTTACACAGGCTATGGAGCATCTGGGCCAGTGCCTGTGATTTCAGCAGTCTACTTACCACCCTCTCCAAGTCATGGTTTGACAGCCTGGAAGACCTTAAAGATCAGCTTCGATGGCTCCGCTCCGAAAGCAGAGGAGATCCCAGAGCCGAGTGAATCGACTCCAGGGAAGGAGACTGAGATCTCTTCTTGGAAGGAGCCATCGGAGCCGAAGACCCTTTGATTCCAGTTGGAGCCGACAGCTTATCGGCACCAGTCATGGACAAAGATACGTTGGCTCCGGCTGGAGCCGACATCGACATCGGTGCAAGCGTATCGGAGCCAGCCGGCACCGATAGCACCTCCTCAGAAATAGAAAGATCGGCTCCGGCCGGAGCCGATCTCGACTCCGAAGGAGCCGGAGCCACAGCCGAAGGCTTAGGAACCACAGCCTGGGCTTTAGGTGGCTTAGAGGGCTTTCCCGAGCCAGTCTTGGTCGGGGAGCCCTCTGGCTTCAACAAGCCACGTAGGATTAACTTGTTCCTACGTTCCTGCAGGACTCTCTGGCTGAAGGAGTGACAAATAGCACAGGAGTCCTGCAGGTGTAGAGGCCCCAGGCAGTACACACAAGAAGTGTGACCGTCTGTCAGAGACATTTTCTGACAGCACGAGTCACACTTCTTGAAGCCTGAGACCTTTACTTCTTTGGACATGGTATGCACACCCAAAAAACACACACACACACCAGTCACACAGTTAGTTTAAAAAAAGGGAAAAAATTGAATAACACACCCACACTTCCTGACAGAAAAATAATGGAAAGGGAGGCTTAAGGCCTGAGGGTGGAAAACAAACTATCCCTATACAAGGAGAAAGGGTATATAGGGTAAGATAGGTAGTTATAAGTTAAGTATAACTATTAAGGGAAAGAAATAGGAAAAATGAGAATTTTTCTGACTGAATTTAGTATAATACTAATAAAACTTTACCTGAGCTGGTAAAAGGAGACCTCTTCGCGAAGCGGCAAACGAGATCTGGGGTAGTCACGCCTTGCATCATGGGATATAGGGTTGCCTCGAGCTGGTAAAATTAGCTCTCGAGCTTAGCAAGTGCCGAGTCGGAGCTGAAGATCGGCTCCGAACCTATCCAGCAAGAATGAAGGCGAGTTTGACAACTTAACATTGGACCTTACATTAAGATGAAAATAAATTCAAAGAAACCTCCATTTCTGGTGGACAGTGGAGCCACGAAGTCAGTGTTAAAAATTACTTCAGATAGTCAAATATCAGTATCAAAGCATAAAGTAAAGGTAGTCGGAGGGACAAATTCTACGGTTACATATCCTGTTTCGGAACCCATCCCCATTTCTTTAGGTCTGATAGAAGAAAAGCCTTCTTTTCTTCTGAGTACTACTGCACCAGTAAATCTGCTAGGAAGAGATCTGTTATGTAAGCTGGGTTGTACTATTTACTGTATTCCAGAAGGGGTGTATCTGAATATTCCGACAGAATCAGATGGGGAAGTATTGGCAGTGTTAGCAGAAGCTGAGGAACAGCCTGTTGGAAGCATACAGTCAGATGGACAGTTACTAGAGCAGGTACTTGCTAACTTGTGGCCTAAACATGCAAATGAAGTAGGTATACTGAAATCAGCAGAACCACTAAAAATAAAATTAAACCCATCCAAATCTCTCTCTAGAGCTCCACAACATCCACTAAAGCTGGAAGCAGAGCAGGGAATCAAACCTGTAATTCAGTCTCTGATACAGCAAGGAATAACAATAACAGCTAAAAGCCCTTGTAATAATCATACTTTTCCAGTGAAAAAGCCAGGAAAGGATACTTATAGATTTGTACAAGATTTAAGAGCTATAAATAATGCAATATTAACTACTTTTCCTGTTGTTGCAAACCCAGCAACAATACTGAGTTGCATACCACCTACAGCTAGTTACTTTTCTGTAATAGATTTATAATCAGCATGTTTTCCATACTTATTCACCCTGACGGTCAGTTTCGGTTTCCTTTTACTTATCAGGGACAGCAATATACCTGGACATGGTTGCCACAAGCATGTACTGAATCTCCTTCATTATTTTCTCAAATTCTGAAAAAAGATTTGGAGAATGTGACATTTCCGGGTGGGTCTGTGTTAGTACAATACTTATGTTCGAAACATAAATTCATGTACTGAAAGGCACAAGTGAAAAACACTATTAAATCACTAAAAACGAACATGTTAAAAAGCAATGACTAAACTAGTTAATTATACAACCATAATCATGCAACTTGTTCCATGCTTCCAGCTTTGTACAGCTGCTATGCAAGTTTAACAAGTGTGTTTAGTTAAAACAAGTCTCTTTAAATATTTTAGTTAATTAAAGTCTCTAATTGCGGTTTCAACTTTTGGTTGTTGTAAAAAAGACAGTGTTCATTTTATTATACATTCTCTTGTAGCACCAAGTTTTTAGAGATCTAGATAGTCTGCTTCCAAAGTTTAGTTTCAAAGCTAAAGTGTCTTTTTTGGCGCAGCGAAAAACTATATTCTTTCCACTTTAGTACAATACTTAGATGCTTTACTAATAGCATCAAATTCCTTTCAGCAATGTCAGCAGGATACCTTGCATCTTCTGACTATCCTTGCAGAAAAGGGACACAAAGTGTCTAGAGAAAAACTACAATTGTGGTCACTTCAGGTACCTTATCTTGGTCATTTAATATCTCAGGGTAGCAGGCAGGTGTTACCATCTCGTACTGATGCAATATCTAAGGTCCCATGTCTGACTACTCAGTGACCGCTTAGGTCTTTCCTAGGTATGACAGGATACTGTGTAGGCAGTGGATCCCTAACTACGCAGAAGTTGCCAAACCTTTGATGACTCTCTTAAAGCAGGATACACCAGAGCCTCTCCTTTGGAATAGTAAAGAGGAAAATTCATTTCAGAATTTAAAACAAGCTTTAGCTACTGCTCCAGCTTTAGGATTACAAGACTATGATAAGACCTTTATTTTATTCTGTCATGAAAGAAATTGAATTGCTCAAGGAATACTTGCACAGAAACACGGGGACAGCTATCGTCCATTAGGTTATTACAGCATGGCACTTGATTCTGTTTCAAAATGTTTTCCACCCTGTTTAACAGCAGTTGCGGCTGCTGCCATTCTAGTTAATCTCGCACAATCACTGGTGCTCGGCCATGATCTTACAGTAGCTGTCCCTCATTCTGCATCATCTCTTTTGCTTAAATGAAAACTCAACCACTCTCGACTGTATGTCTAAATATGAACTTACACTTCTCTCTGATCCATCTATTTCTCTGATCCGCTGTCCTGTTCTAAATCCTGCATCTCTGTTGCATACTGCTGAGGATGGTGAAGAGCATGATTATGTGTATGTAACTATTTGCTTTTTCCTAAGAAGGACTTAAAGGACACTGCTATACCCAATGCTGACCTAAACTTGTTTGTGGATAGCTTCTGTGGAAAAAATCAAAGAGGGCAACTGACTGCAGGAATAGCCGTCTGCATCAAAGAGACAATATTGCTGCAATAAAGATTAGAGGGTGTCTGCTCTGCTCAAATAGCTGAGTTAGTGGCTCTGCAAAAGGCCTGTGACTTAGCCAAAGACAAAGTGGCCAATATCTTTTACGGACAGCTACTATGCTTTTGAGGTGGAACACTATTTGGGCAACTTTGGAAAGAGAGAGGGTTTTTGACCTCTTCAGGAAATCTAATTAAAAATTCAGGGTATATAAAATCATTATTAGATGCACTTTTGCTACCTAAGAGGCTGTCTGTAATCAAATGTTGTGCCCCTCATCAAAAGGGTAAAGATATTACAACAAAGGGCAACAATTTGGCAGACCAAACTGCCAAACAAGCGTAGCAGATAGTCGTAAAAATCTGTGTATGTTAATGATTACAAACTGCAACAGTAATGACGTGTTTGATTTTGAAAAAATGTCAGCCTTTCAAACTGAAGCATCACAGGGAGAAGTTCTGAGGTGGCTCAAGAATAGATGTATAAAATCCTCTGACAGCATATGGTGATATCCGGACGGCCGGCTGGTGGCGCCTACCTCTTTGCTACCTTACCTGGTAAGGGCATATCATCTACCTGCCCATACAGGCAAGACAGCTTTACTTAATCAAATTATCCAAAGTTGGTATGCCCCCATGTCTCCTCTTTGATACTTCAGTATGTACAAAACTGCGGAATATGTCACAGGTTCATAGGATCATAGGTAGGTACTAGGCTATCGGCCCAAGGGCCTAAGTAAGCCTAGCCAGCAAGGTTCCCTGGCTTACACAACCCAAGAAAGTTAATTTCCTGTGCCCCTATCGAGCAGAGCCACAGAAGTGATCCCCGGGGTGTATTTCCTATTTCCCATCCACTCATCAAGATTTTTCTTGAAGAGTGCTAATGAGGAACTTTGCTTGACATAGATGGGCAGCTTGTTACAGAGTATAGGAAGTCTCTGGGACAGGAATCTAACCCTCCAGCATGTCCTGTTTATTGTGGTGACAAGGTTTAGCTTCCTAGAGTGTGTAGCTTGGAGGGATTGAGATTTCTTGTGGTGTAGCATGTCCAACAGCTCTGGGTATAACATAGCTTTATATGGTGATATGCTACAGAGTAAAGCTGGAGTTTTTTGAGATGGTCAGTGTAGGGCATCTGTTTAGGCCAGTAATCCTCTTTGTGAGGTACTTCTGTGGCCTTTCCAGCTGCTGATGTCTTGTGAGGTACATTCCAAAAGGGACGTTGTACTCTATTATGGGTCTAATGAGAGCAGAGTAGAGGGGATCAATGGCCTCTTTTTTCCTGGATGAGAACCCTTTTGTGATGAGGTGTGCCACATAGAAGGATTTCCTGACTACTGTGGCGATGTGATTATCAAAGGAGAGACTACTATCCACCTGGGTCCCAAGGTCTCTTATCACACATTCGGCATTAAATAGACTGCCGTTTATGTGGTAGTTCCTGGGTACAGAGTTTTTACCAACAGGGGATGACAATGCACTTTTTGGCATTGAGCTTGAGGCCATGCCTCTGACACCAGGCATCTGTCTCAGTGAAGCCCTTCTGTAGGATGTCCACATCATTTGGGGACTCGACTATGGCTCCTAGTTTGCAGTCATCTGCAAACTTCATTAGCCAGAGGCCTTCTGTGTTAGCCTGTACTTCAGAGAAGTACATACCAAACAGGAGAGGTCCCAGGACTGAACCCTGTGGTACTCCACTTGTCACTGGTATGAAGTCAGATTTGGAGTCTGCAACTTTTACAGTGTGGGTTCTGTCAGTGAGCCAGATGGAAACCCATCTTGTGACGTAGGGATTTATACCTAGTTTGGTGAGTTTAGCTATAATTCCAGAATGGGGGATGGTGTTGAAAGTCTTGGCGAGGTCAAGATAGGCTGTGTGAACCACCTTACCCTCATCTACAGCTTTGGAGACTGCCTCAAAGAAGTCGATCAGGTTCAGAATGCATGATCTGCCCTTCACAAACCCAAACTGGGTGGGGTCCAGAGTTTAGAGGTTATCAATGTCTTTGTTTATGAGTTCCATCATGATACGTTCCACGGCCTTGCAGATCAGGTTCGTCAGACTAATAGGGTGATAGTTCCCAGGATCAGTGGTGGCTCCCCCTTTGTGGAGTGGGATAACTGTTGCTGTGTGCCATTCAATGAGCACAAAGTCTGACGTGAGACTATGACTGAACATGGTGCTTAGGTGGGGAGCCAGTTCATTCAGAAGTTAATGTAAAACGCAGCCCGGGATGTTGTCCAGGCCTATGGATGCTGTGTTTTTGGTTTTAGAGAGTGGCAGTTTTTACCTGCATAGATGTGATTACAGGGGCTCTGCATTCTTCCTGTATAGATATGGGCCCTTTAGAGGGTGAGAGGGGGGTAAAGTTAGCACTGAACCTATCTGCAAGGATATCAGTTAGCTCTGTAATTTTTATGTCAAGAATGTCAAGAGTGTAATAAATCTGCATGTTTACCACCACCCTGGGGACCTTAACATGCAGTTGGACTTCATTTAGATCCCTAGGACTAATAATTTACAATTTATTTTTGGTGGTGGTGTGCATGTTCTCCGCATGGGTGGAAGCTTAACCATGTTGCAAAGCTGATGTAGTCACAGTAGTGAAAAAACTTCTGTATGACTTTATACCGAGATTAGGTATACCATGTACTATCAATGGTGACCAGGGAACATATTTTAATAATTCTTTACTTAAGGGATTGTGCAAGGTTTTTAATACTAAGTTGAGTTGTCACTGTCCCAACCATCCACAGTCATCTGGATTAGTGGAAAGGGTAAACAGAACCCTTAAAAATAAAATTTTGAAGATTTGTGCGGAAACTCACTTAGTGGCCCGAAGCCCTCCCCTTAGCATTAATGAGTATGAGGCTCTCACTGAATGCCACTAGGAAGTTGAGTACATTTGAAATATTAATGGGGGAACCCATGGCCCTTCCAGCTATCCCTGCAGTGGGAAATACCGATTTAACCTTGTCTGATGATGCCATGATTTCATATTGTAAGAACTTGATTCGTATTTTACAGAAATATCATTGAACAGTATGAACAGCATTACCCAAGCCTCCTGACCAGCCCTGTCATCAACTACAACCGGGTGATTGGGTTTACGTCAAAATTTCCCAAAGGAAGAACGGCCTCAGCCCAAGGTGAAAAGGAGCCTTCCAAATCCTGCTGACAACCCTGACTGCTGTTCGCTGTGCAGGAATACCAATGTGGCTCCATTTGTCTCATTGCAAGAAGACCTGTCATGTGGGGACCCCAGATGAATCATTGCAGCCAACAGAGGGAGATCAAGGTGTGAAAGATAAATCATCTGCCGAGTGAGGAAGTCAACTTCATCAGCAGTCCATGATGAATCCAGTGACAACAGGAACCCTAGCTTTGTTTTTGCTGCTGTTTCCTTCTATAAACTGGTCGAGAGAAAACAGTTTCTTGATGGTCCTTCGGCAATATGCCAAAAATTTAAACAAAACAAACTGCTGGATATCATTATAAGGCAAGAATTCCTATGATTCCCATCCCTGTATCATAGGTGTCATTTGAAAAGGACCTTAATGACATCAGTCTAACCTGGTATAATGTAATTGATATCAAAGGTTGTGTCTCTTCAACTTGCAACCCACATCATGGGGACACATGTTATGCCAGAAATGAAACTGTACCAGTAGGAAAAAGCAAATGTAATGACACCAGGCATGAAAGTGTGTTAGACTCTTTGCACTTAAAAAGCTATGACTGGGGGCTTGGCATAGGCATGATAAGTGACCATTACTACATCTGTGGTGATCGTGCCTACCCCTGGTTGCCAACAAACTGGTCTGGATGTTGCTTTGTAGGCTATATCACTCCTGCTAGTCAACATTTCGAAAACCCACCAGCAGGTAGACTGAGAAATAAGTGAGCAATCCACTGGGCAGAGAAAGTATTTTTGATTTTTAATCCTGGGTATGGAGTGCAAAGGACAATGCCTGAAATCACCAAGCTTGCTGAAATTCTGCAGGATGTGGCCACGAAACTTCGTATCACATCAGGATGGCAAATCTAGAAATGAATGAAATGTGAACTGTGGTGTTACATAATTGAATGGCACTTGATATAATGCTTACTGCAAAAGGGGGGGTCATGTGCCCTCGTAGGTTGCCATTGCTGTTCATATATTAGTGACCATCATGATGAACAGGAAAAACTGGCAAACTTCATGGAACAAAGGGCCAAAAATTTGGACAGCACATCAAACCATTGGACAGTTTTTGGATGGTTGGGCAGTATTTTTGGTAACCTGGGAACTAGTATAATCCAGGGTATTGTCACTGTACTTTTTATTATATTTGTGATCATTTTGGTATTTTCTATTATAAAGGCTGTGATTACAATATGTTAAACCTCACCTGCATATGAAATATCACTGCATGTACCAATCAATGACAGTTCTATTTTGACAGATGATGATAATGACGACTACTACAATGCCGAAGCATATTTTATCAAGTTAAAAAAAATAAATAAAAATACAATTACATGTATGGTATGACACTGATAGTGTCAAAAGGGGAAAACTGTTATGGGAGAAGATCAGCTTATTAAAATGTATATTAATTTCAGTTTCATTAATGATGCTATAATATGATTGTTAAAAAGCAAATATAATATGTATGCAGGGCTGGGGAAAAATACAGCTTCATAAGTTGAAGTTACTGTTGTGCCTTAACTTCATTCTTTTTATATATAACAAGGAAAAAATAAGTGTTGTATGAGCAGAGGCATGTTAGCTACTATAAAAGGAATGTGTTAGCCTGACTCCTCCAGGCTAGGAGTGCATTGTTGCTAGGGAAGGTTTGAATCATCCAAGGTCAGAAAACAAGACCCCTTGAAGCAGTGGGTCATGTACAGGAAAGTGTTCACGTGAAGTCCGAGGTGAAAATCATGAGGGATGAGAACATTTGCAAAGTCATTGATTTGTTAGAGTCATTGCAAATGTAAAAAGTTGCATGACTGGTTTGATAAGAAAAGTGTATAAAGATGCAGTTTTTCTCTGTCCACAGGGACTGATTTACCAACTGCTATGAAGATCGTCTCCCAACGCTGTAAATAAAAATTTCTGTTTGCACATCCTGAAGTGTTGTCCTGACTAAAGGTAAATTTTTAATGTTATTTACTTATGACTATAACAGACGGAATGGGTATTTTATCTGATGAAGTCTATTTGGATGGGACGAAAGCGCTTACGTGTGGTGTTTTGCTTAGTTAATAAACTTTTATAACTCTTCATGGAGAGCTGGATTGCTTTGTGGACACCTACCTGAATTGTAGAAAACTTTCGGCGATCAGACAATCGGTGAAAGCTGGAAAAAAATGGAGATAATGCTAGCCCAGATATCTGGATTTTTTAAATTACATGTCATCTGAATTTTAATATGATTTACATAGAAGTGTGACCGAAGGAGATACTGCCAGCCCATCTATCTGGAATTTTGTATGTGGTTGTGTAATTTGTGAAGATCAGCATGATGCAACTGCTTGTGTTACAACTGTATTAGAACTGTATGCAATACCGAGGCAAAATGTACATACACTATTGTAACTGTTTAGATGTATATGCATTTTAACAGTGGGAAATGACACATAGAAGATTAACTTGCAAAACTTCAGAAAAAATAGTTGAAATTAAATTATTTTATAACCACGTAATAAAAGAGATGTTATCTTTCAGTTTCAGTGCAACAGGAAACATAGGCCATCCATCTCCTCTAGGCCATCCAATCTCTCTCCTTTCTCTCTCCTTTCTCCTACATCAATGTAACCCTACCTTCTTCCCAATTTCTCTTTATTTCAACTCAGCCCTCTAACTTTCCTGTCCCTCTATCTTTTACCTACATTCTTGTAGAATCTTTCTTACCTGACCACCTCTTCTCCCTTCACAGCCAGTTTAATCTGTACTGATGTCTAACTATTCTA